>NC_138548.1:259545055-259971834 GCF_964273705.1 Natrix helvetica
AAGGGGGTGGCCACACTTTTTAAAAAGGACTTTTAATATGGCCAAGATACAATCCCAAACCAAAAAACCCAGCTCTCCCCTCTTCACCTGGCGCATTTGATTTGTCTCGCTAAATTGGGCCTAGAGCCTGGGGGAGGATGATAAAATTAACGGGTAGGATGGGTGGAAGGCCAGAAAGGCAGTAGAGTGAGGTTCATGAAGTAAACTCAAGTTTCTTAGCTTGGACCAGCAAAAGGAAGATCCTGCTAAGCTCCAGATCCTAGAAAACAAGCTGTGGTGTTCAGTCCGTGTTCCCACCTCCTGTCTTTCTAAAGGGACACCCAGCTCCCCACTGTGCTGCTTGCTCCCGCGTGTTTCCACTGTGGTTCCACCCTTTGCCGGCTCAGCTCTCTTACCTCTGCCCCCTTTCCCCTCCTTCAGAGGCCCCTTACTCACTCTCCCCACTTCTTCCCTGATGACCACCTCTTTCTTCATCCAAATGTACACACAGAGCAAACATGCACGCACCTCACAGGACCAGAGGGACTTGCCCATACGCCATCTCCTCACAGAAAGTCCCAGTGCCGTGAGGTTTATGTGGTCTGGGCAAGTGAGTGAGAAAAGGAGCCAGAGAGCAGCTGGGCCACAGGTGTGTCTTTAGGCATTGGCGGGCGAAGCGAGATAAGGAGTGACTGGGAGGGGCAGGGAGGGGTGGGGCGAGCCAGTGGTGCAATCAGCCAGTTCTCTGAAGTGTGCAAAATCTTAACAACTGGTTCACAAGAACCGGTCTGAACCGGCTAAATCCTACCTCTGACTTGACTTCTAATAAAACTATTCTTTTCCCAATAAATGTAGCCAAAGATTGTTTTTACTTAAAGGTTTAAGGAGTGGTGGGTCTGACGGAAAGTGTTTACAGAACTCCTTGCGCCCGTGAGCACCGTGTTGAAGAATCCTGACCTGAGGAGAGTTCACAGACGCAGAGGGAAAACTCTGATATTGTTTGCTCTGAGGAAAATACATCCCACATTTTGATCTGGGATCTTCAAAGTACTTTACAGAAATTATCCATAATATGACATTATCAGATTAACATTAATATTAATATCATCATCAATATTAATATCATCATCAAGCGGTAAGTACACAACTACATGGCATTGGTTTAAATACCTGTAAGGAAGGAAAGTTTTATTCATAGGGACTAAAGAAACTTACTTCTTCAGCTGAAAAGGTAATAAAACAGGAAATAAGAGCAAAGTGCAGGAGTGATAGCACTGGGGATGTCTCTTGTGCTAAAAATGCCAGAATAGGGAAGACTAAGGTTCTGCAATGAATCTAATAATGTCAATTTTTATCAAAATGTAATCATCTAGCAGCATCTAATTAGGTTGTGAAAAATTTAGAAAATAGGTTCGAAGAACAGATGCTTTTTTTGTCAAGGAAAAGTTTCTTTTAGAAGACAGAAAAGAATAGAATGACAATGTTCTTTGTGTCTGCCAATGGAAGTCCATGGGCACATGATGCCCATGACAACTGACACCCCCTCCCCCCCAGCAAACGACTCTCTGCTTTACACACAAAAGGTACAAAATCAGGCTCCACGCTTCCTGTTTTAAAGGAATCCAGGTTCAAGGGCTACAAGGAATCCAACTCTGGGATCACATAGGATGGCCACTCAAATCAAATTTACTTTCATTGCTATTATCACCATAACCATAAATAGTAGCTGTATTGATAGAACATAGCCTAAGCAGGTGGCACCACCTTATCCACTTTGAATGATCTTGGAAGCTGACCAGAATTGACCCCATTAGCCCTTGGATAGGAAACTGTAGGAAATCCATGGCTGGAAGTCGAATATAAAATCCCAATATAATAGAGGGGTGAACTATTATGTTCACACCGCCAAGAAAATTGCAAGGATGTAGTTACCAGGAGTCAAAAATTACTTGTGGGTGACATTATCTTAACAGTAATATGACATTTCAACCTTGCTTTCCAGAATATTAAGTCCAACTACTGTAATGTCAATCAAAATTACATAAAAATAAAGCAATTACTGCACAACAAACATTGGAAAGCAGGAAACTGACAAATGTAGGCTAACTAAAACTGAGTACTGTTCAACTTATGGTGGTAGAGACACAAAGATAGCAAAAGTTTTGAGCGGTAGTTGTAGAAAATATTATTCTAGGTAGATCAGTGGCTACAATTCAAAATGGTGGGACAACTTCATCTGAGTTTGATTGAGGTGGGAACCATTTTTAATTAATAGCTATGAATTTTTAAGGGTGTTTGCACTTGTTCAGAGCATGCACATTCAATGATGCATCTCTGATATTTGTACAGCATATAAATTGAAATAGATATCATCTGCTGCATATGATCCAACATCCCAAACCCTGGAACTTTGCCACTATTCTAATAACTGGTCTTCTTCCAAGCAGTCCACCTGCAGCAAGTCTCTTACTCCGTGGAATATGGCTTAAGGATACCTTTTGCTGATATCACCATAGACCACTGTTTTTCAATCTTGGTAACTTTAAAATGAGTGGGTTTAAACTCCTAGAATTCTGAGAGATGAGGTTCAAACCTCTTAAAGCTGCCATGGTCAAGAAACACTGCTCTAGATTATTACACACAATGCCACACTGTTAGAGAGGGCTGACTTAGAAGCTTGGTCCCTGGTTGCAATGCCCTCAAATAATGCTTTTGGATGACTACAGAAAAGGTTATTTTAAAGCTGGATTCTAGCCTCTGGAGAAGAGAGTCGAAGAGAAGTTAGCTCATCACTCCCAGCAAAAGGCTGCAAAATTCCCTATGGTCCTGAGATGACAACAGATTACGGAAAACATTTAACTCTGTTTTATTGCCATCTTGTCATCCCCAAATTTATGCAGTTCAAATTTGGTAGATCTGCCTGGTAGTAACAGTCTGTTAAAATCTGCATGGGCAATGAAGCAAAGAAGCTGTAGAGTAGCTCTACTGACAAAACCAAGGGCTGTTTCACAACCTTGTGGAAAGGGAAAAAATACTTCTCTATAATCAGCCGCTGTGAGTGGGGGAGTTCAGGGTACGTGTGAGGAAACAGGCTGGGCTGGGGCTTTGAAAGATGATAAAAGGGTGGGAAAAAGGTTGGACCTGAGTGAGGATCTGGATGGGGTCAGAGATAGATGTTACATAGGCTACAGTGAGCCCACAAGTCAGAGTTCCTCGTCTTTTCTGTGAGAAGTGCTTTCAGTGATGGACTTGTTTGGCATCCACAAAATCAAAGTTGAAGTACACCTTCAATTATAAAAATTTAGTGGATGGTTTAGGGCCAGTCATTCTTTCTCAGACTAACCCTGAAAAGTTAAGATGGGTTCAGGATCCTTCTGGATCTTGACAGACGTGAACACTTGGGCCTATCTAACAAAATGAAATTCAATGGTGAGAAAACTATTACATTTAAACTTAGATAAGAAAAACCAAATGCGCAGGTTTAGCTCAATGGCAGTAACTGTGAGAGGGATCTTGGAGTGCGAGTAGACAACACTTAAATATGAGCCAGCAGTGTGCTGCAGCTGCCAAAAAAGCCAACACAGTCTTAGGTTGCATTAATAGAGGGATAGACTCAAGATCACATGAATTGGGAATACTACTTTATAATGCCTTGGTAAGACCACACTTGCCTACTATGTCAGTTTTGGGAAGGCTTTGGTTTTATTAGTCATAATATCTGCAACTGGTCCAATGAAAAACTGTACAAAAGAGATGGTTTGCACCTATCCAAGAAAGGGACTGAGTTACTTGGCATTAAATTCACAGATTTTCTGGATAAACATTTAAACTGAACAGCAGGGACAGAGAATTAATTGATACAGAACATTTCTGTCCCCAGCAATCTAAAATTCATAGGGTTATCAGTGCACGTAACACAGATGTTTGTGCGGGTAAGATTATCACTCCTGCTGTCAAGCAAAACCAAGCATTTAATAGTGAGGGCCGTACCATGTGCATGAGTCATACAAGTGGCAAGAAAATAGGGGCAGTCAGGCATAACACAGGTTATGTAGACAGTAAACACAGGGTCAGTTAAAATGGACTCAAATGTCTATACACCAATGCACAGAATATGTGGAATAAACAGGGTGAATTAGAAATTCAAGTAAATGAGGGCAGCTACGATATTATTGCCATTACAGAAACTTGGTGGGATGAAACCAACAAATGGAACATACAGCTAGAAGGATTTAAATTATTTAAAAGAAATAGACCAAATAAAAGAGGAGGTGGAGTTGCACTATATATAAGAAATAATTACCTCTCTACAGAAATAGAGCACAACAATGATGAGAACTATCTTGAATGCATTTGGGTCAATATTAAAGGTGGGGGTGGGGGAATGACATTGCCATAGGTCTATACTACAGGCCACCCAACCAAGCAGAGGAAGTAGATGAACTTTTTGCTAGTCAGCTAACTATGGTATGTAGGAAGCACACCACAATAATAGTGGGGGATTTAACTACCATTACATCAAATGGGAAACAAACTCTGCACCAAGTGGAAGATCCAACAGGTTCCTAACAAACCTAGCAGACAACTTTGTTTCCCAAAAAGTAGAGAAGGGAACAAGGGGATCAGCCATATTGGACTTAATTCTCACTAACAGAGAGGAAATGATAGAAGGTGTTAAAGCCACAGGAACCCTGGGGGCAAGTGACCATGCAATATTGGAATTCAACATTATGCAAACACAAGTAGTAGAACAAAGTCAAACTAGAGTCTTGGACTTTAAGAGAGCTAATTTCAATAAACTTAGAGAGAGCTTGGGAAAAATTCCATGGATGAGAATCCTCAAGGGGAAAACAACTCAAGAAGCTTGGGAAATTTTGAAAAATGAGATTACAAAAGCCCAGTCTAGCACAATACCAATGAAGAAGAAAAATAACAGCTCCAAAAAACCCCAGCATGGCTGCATAAAGAACTCTCTGACAAATTGAAAGACAAAAAAGATAAGTATAAAAAGAAAACAGAACTATTTAACTCATGTTTTGCATCTGTCTTTACACAAAGGGATAAAACAGTCCAACCTATCAAAAACAGCACCACAAAAATCAGATTAGGAACACAAGTTGAAATAGGGAAGAAAATGGTAAGTGAGCACCTGTCTACCCTAGATGTGTCCAAATTACCAGGACTGGATGGATTACCCCCCAGGGTTCTGAAGGAACTGGCAGACGAGATCTCAGAACCACTGAACTATATCTTTCAAAGATCCTGGAGCACCAGGGAACTATTGAGCATTGAGCAGCCATCTTTGAGCAGCAAATTCAAAGGCGCTCAGGAACACAAGATGACAACGCACGCCCCACTGACTCTGGACAACCCAGCCACCAAACACTGGGAATCCTACATGATGAGGTTTGATTGCTTCCTCGAAGTCAACGACCTCATGGGCTTTTCTGAAGGCCAGAAAAAGAATATGTTCCTGAGCTACTGCAGACCAGAGGTGTTCGAGACGGTGAAGAATTTGTCCGAGCCAGCGCCATTCCAATCGGTCGCTTGGTCGGTTCTACAACAGACACTGAAAACACACTACACTCAGAAAGGCCGCAGTGTACTGCGAGTTTAGATATCTTGATAAACTACTACTTGACCGCATCATATGCGGTGTTAGGGACATTGGCCTAACATCGCTTATGATTGGAGGTTATTAGCAAAGACTAATCTTACTCTCCAAATTGCCCTAGACGAGGCCAGGGCTACTGAGTCTTCAATTAAATCAACGGAAGCCCTGCAGCGCCAAAATATTCCAAAGAGCGCGGGGAAGAGCGCAGGCATACATCACGAGGCCACAGAGCCTGAAGGCTCAGAGAGCGAAGATGACAGTTACCGCATGCACAGTGATCGCACCAAGCCGATGCAAAAATTTGAACCGCGTTTCCCGCCTTGCGCTGGCTGCAGAGAAAACCACCTCAAAACACATTGCTGTTTCCACGATGTCATCTGTCAATGCTGCAAACGCAAGGGGCACATCACAAAGGTCTGCAGAAGCTATCGCCCTGCTACAACCTGGAAGCCCAGAAGCATACCTAACCGCTAGCCAGAGGCCTAACCAAGGGGCATGGCAGCCACCACCACAGCAAACAGAAGGCAACACCAAAGTCCCCTACCACACCTCCATAGGCCAAGTCCGCACGAAGCGGCCAAAAAAGCTGAAAGTCACAGTCCTCATTGAGAACTCTTCATGCAATATGGAGATTGACACGGGATCATCCTTGACCATAATGTCTTGGGCAGTGCTCAAACAGGCTTTCCCTAGCCTTAAAAAGCATCAGCTACGGGTTCCAGACATCCACCTTCGTGACTACCAGGGGAACCAAGTCCCCATCGTGGGCCAGGAGAGGTGAGGTTCAAGACCTTCTGCGGCCAGCTACCAGTGACGGTAGTCAACCGAGACCTACAGAGCCTCCTGGGGCTTGATTGGTTTGAAGCCCTGGGCCTAGAAGTGACCGGAATCAATGCCATACAAGATGAAAGCACTGAGGAATTCCTTAAGGAGTTTGAGGACGTCTTCGGCACCGGTCTAGAAAGCCACGGTTGCTGAGCCTTTGCATTGGCTTCTCAACAAACACGGCAAGTGGTCCTGGGGGAGAGCTGAAGCAGCCGCATTTGCCGTGGTGAAGAAACTGCTGTCAGCGGACACGTTTTTGGTCCAATATAGCCAGACCCTGCCACTTGTCCTAACATGCGATGCTTCCCCATTTGGCGTAGGAGCTGTCCTTAGTCACCGCATGCCCAATGGAACCGAGGCGCCCATCACCTACTACTCACGAACATTGTCTGCTGCAGAGTGGAACTACAGCCAACTGGGCGGTGAGGCTCTGGCTGCAGTCGCCAGCGTGAAACGGTTCCAGAAGTACATCTACGGCCGTAACTTTGAACTTATCACAGAACACAAATCATTGCTGGGATTGCTGGCTGGGGACTGGCCTACCCCTGCTTCTTTGTTGCCGTGAATGACCAGATGGACAATCTTCCTCGCAGCCTACAGTTATCGCCTCGTCCATCGACCTGGCTCTACCTTGGGGCATGCCGATACCTTGAGTCGATGCTCACTGCCTGAACTGCTTGCAGACTCTAGCCCTGAGATGCCAGTCCTCCTCATTGACTGTCTTGAGGCTGGTCCTGTCTCATCTTGTGATGTCACCCGCCACTCAGCAAAAGACACTACATTCCGACAGGTTTTGAAATGGGTGTGAAGGGGGTGGCCCAAGGGACCTGTGGGGTCTGAATTTAGAATATTTTACTGCAAACGTGATGAACAGTCAGTAATAAATGGTTGTTTACTCTGGGGTGGGGGAACCGGGTCATTTAGAATATTTTACTGCAAACGTGATGAACAGTCAGTAATAAATGATTGTTTACTCTGGGGTGGGGGAACCGGGTCATTGTTTCACCCAAACTGCGCATTACAGTATTAGAGGCCTTGCATGTAGGGCATCCTGGAATTGTCAGGATGAAATCTTTGGCCAGGAGTTACGTGTGGTAGCCTAACATGGACAGGGAGATAGGAGAATGGGTGGCTATCTGCACACCGTGCCAGGAGTCCAGACCAGCTCCCCCAGAGGCTCCCGCTAAGGAGTGGGAGCAACCTCAAGCACCATGGTCTAGGGTGCACATAGATTTTGCTGGCCCTGTTCATGACCAGACCTTTATGGTAGTTGTGGACACCTACTCGAAATGGCTAGAAGTAGTCCTCATGACCTCTACCATGGCAGAAGCGGTAATCAAGGCACTATGGAGACTTTTCTCTACTCATGGCCTGCCCAATGTTTTAGTCTCTGACAACGGGCCCCAATTTACGGTCATGCAATTCGAGACCTATTTAGCAGCACAGGGAGTCAGATATGCCCTGGTCATTCCATTCCGTCCAGCTTCCAATGGTCAGGCGGAGAGAATGGTGAGATCTGCAAAAGAAGCCCTACCCAGAATGAGCCCGGGAGATTGGCAAACACGGGTTGATCAATTCCTCCTCATACAGCACATCATGCCAAGTGCTATCACTGGTAGAAGCCCTCCTGAGCTTCTAATGGGTCGCCAGCTAAGGTCCCACTTAGACCGGCTACACCCAAACTACTCTGCCACGTCGCCCCCAGATTCAACTGGCAAAATAAGAAACTTTAGCGTAGGGGATCAAGTTTACACCCACAACTACGCTGGGGGAACTCTTTGGATTTCTGCCACAGTAATAGGCACCACCAGACCTCGCTCTTACCTATTAGAGCTTGAGGACGGTCAAAATTGGAGACGGCACATTGACCAACTCTGTGGCCGCATCTCCAACTCCAGTTTTAGGCAACCAGAGGTAACTCCTGCAAGAGTTAGCCAAAGCCTTACACAAAAGGAGCACAAATTTACTCCTTCCACAGATAACTCAATCCTGAAGGTACTGGGGCACTTATCTGTAATTATTGCAGGCCCGCAGCGAGTTCTGAGCGAACCGGCTCCAGAAACTCCAGCCGCGGCCTGTGAGAAGTTTGAGGAGCTTCCACCAGGCAAAGCCACGGAGACAACAGGTCCATCCAACCTGACTGAAGAACACCCACCAACTGAACTGCGCAGGTCTGGGCGAGCCACCAGAAAGCCTGCCTACCTGCATGACTACGTCACAAGTCGGTTGAGCCCATCTAAGAGGGGAGGGGTGTTAGATATCAGAAACATTGGTAATGGTTTACAATGTTACAATGTTTACATCAAGGTCCTCTGTTCTGGCAGGAACAGAGATTCAATCTGATTGGTTGAAGGGTCTGATAGCTCCCTATAAAAGGGCTGTTGTCAGACTGAACCTTCACTGGATTGTACATAGTTGACTTGTGCTAATAAAGAGCTGTTTGTTACTCTGAAGCCTAAATGTGCCTTCATTCACCCAATCCAACAGCAAGATTGTGGCTTCCCTAAGATTTAGGATATTCCAAATAAAGCTTATTTATTCAGGCAAGCTTTCCACAAATGAATGGGATCTAATAGTATGTTCTGCTAGTAATGGCTGGAATGTTACTACTCATATTTTTTCATTAGTTTTGGTTTTATTGGATTAAAAACAAAAACAAATGAAATACTACAAACATTGCCATCATTTGCCTTGAGTAATCCTGTTTTAGAAGAAAATTAATAGATAAATAATAGTTGCCTATTAGTCAGTGGTGAAATAAAAAAAAATATTACTACCAGTTCTGTGGGCATGGCTTGGTGGGCATGGCAGGGGAAGGATACTGCAAAATCCCCATTCCCACCCCACTCTGGGGCCAGCCAGAGGGGGTATTTGCCGGTTCTCCGAACTACTCAAAATTTCCACTACCGGTTCTCCAGAACCTGCTGAATTTCACCCCTGCTATTAGTTCTTCTAATTCTCAATCATTTTTATCCTTTGCAGTCAGGAATATTGAAAAGTATAGTCCAAATGTATCTGGAAGTGTCAGATCTGGGAAAGCTACCATGAGATAGGAAGAGAAATAAGGATAGGAAAGAGAGGCCGTGATCTGGACAGTCACACCACAGATGCAGGGGGAAGTTTTAAATATTTTCTGCCATCTGAATTTATGCAGCTCAGGTCTGGTAGCCCTTGTCTGCAGCCCTTGGTGTTGTACAGAAACATCTTTGACATGGAAGAACCCAAATTTGTAAACTCTTGAGCATTAAAGTTTCTCTTAGCTTTTATACTTCTCCATTTATCTCCTTTGCCAAAGAAAAGGCCAGACATGTGTTTCTGTTTTGTGTGTTTTGTTCATTTGCCAGTTAATATAACTATGGGTGTGGTGTTGTGGTAAAGGTGGTGTGTATATCTGTATAGATAGATAGACAGATATTAGATGAGAGAGAGGGGGAGGAGGGAGGGAGGGAGGGAGGGAGGGAGAGAGAGAGAGAGAGAGAGAGTCCACATAAGCTATACTCAGTTTTGTAACCATTGTGCAGTTATTTTCCTGTTCTCTTTTGTGCATGTATGTGAAAGAGCTGAGTTTGCTTCCATTTTTGTGTGGGAACACTGCCTGTATGTCACACCCTCAACAATCATACCAGGCTCCCATAGGAAACAGGGATTGGATTCTAATGATGTCAACACAATATAAATAACATGAGGCTCGGGGAAGCAGGAAAGGGGGTGTGTGATACCCTGATGTGTCCCTCCCACCCCCACTCTGGCACCGTGACGACTGTTGCTAGGAAGCAGAGAAAATTTAGCTTTGCAACATTCATCTGCCTTCTTGCAAGTACCTCCTCCTGGCTTGAGAGGAAGAGAAGACAAAGGGGACAAAAGTATTAGCAACTAGGATGCTGAGCTTTCTATGGGTCCCTCCAGGATTACATATTAGATACCCAGGAGATGGGCACTGCAAGGCCAAGACATACAAAATAGAAATTCACACTGTCAGGAGTGTGGAAGTCACATTTATTACATTATGGAATGGATGGGCCTTAACCAGTGGTGAGTTTCAAATTTTTTTAGAACCTCTTCTGTAGGTATGGCCTGCTTTGTGGGAGTGGCTTGCCAGCCATGTGACCGGGTGGGAGTGGCTTGTTGGCCATGTGACTTGGTGGGAGTGGCTTGAAAGCCATGTGACTGGGTGGGAGTGGCCAATTTGTAAAATGTGGTGAAATTCACTTAACAAAGCTCTTGCTTAGCAACCAAAATGTTGGCTCAGAAACTCTGGCATTTAAAGCACGCAAGTCCTAAAGCTGTCAAGTTACAAGACCCTTGCACCCCTAACCCTTTAGGGAAAAAAAACAGGGGTGTTCAAACTTGATAGCTTTAAGACTTGTGGACTTCATCTCCCAGAATTCCTCCTCTCGCTCTTCATCTTGATGATGTGCGGATGGGCGGGGGGAGGGAGCTGGAACCAGTTCTAAACAGCACTGTAGATTTGTGTAGCAAATCTGGCAGGAACCCACCCCTGGCCTTAACAGATATAATCACACCCTGCCTTGGATACCACATGGAGTAGATAACATGGGGGCTTCTCTAGGCTTGGGATTCCACTCTGACTTCCTGTAGGCCTATGTGACAAAGCACCGAGGGGATTATAGGTCAATATGTGTGAAGACCAACCTACTGTTTAATCTAGACTCTGATGGGTCCTTACTGTGATATTTGAAGTCCAAGCTTAGAGGCAGAGAGCATACGGTTTGAAGGCAGAAGATCTCAGGGCAATCTTTAGCATCTCCAAGGAGATCAAGGAAAGGCTGAAACTGCAGAGAACTGTATATAGGCACAGTTGTTGTCCATGCTGAGGGAGATGACCCAACCATCTAACTCAGTGTCAGATCATTCTGAAGGTCATGTATCAGAACTGTAGAGATTCCTAAGATTCTAGAGTCTCTGAAGCCTTTAAAAAAAATATGTTCTCTTAAGTGCCTAGAGTTCTATAGCTACATCAACAGCCAATGATTCATGCTGACTGCAGGACAAAATGAAAGATCTTTGCACTCAGGGAAGCTCATGTCTCCACTCTTTCTAAAGGCTAAATACTTCGTGCAAATTAAACAGCTTATGAACATTTGATTTACACCGCCTTGGTTCCCAGGCATACAGCTACGGTTGGATCAAAGAACTAATTTCCTCATCAGCAATGTGTGGCTTGAAGATGTGGGGGTGGGGGAAGTTTACACACATCTCAGACAGGTTTGGCACCACTCAGATGCCAAATACAAATTAAAGAAATAAAACCTGTAAGCTTTATAGTTTTGCTGTCGTTTCTCAACTTAGACTGGAATTTCCATATAGAATGAGGATGGCAAACTTATGGCACGCATGCCACAGATGGCACACAGAGCCTTCTCTGCAGGCACTTGAGCCGTCGACCCAGCTCAGCTCCACAGTGCATGCACACGCATATCCCGCTGCTTTTCGGGTCTCTGCCGCGCATGTGCGGGGGGACGATGACATGTGGGAGATTTGCATACTTGCACCGGGGACTCGCATGCACGGGGGGAAGGGTGTGTGGGGGTGGTCACGCATGCGCTACATTATGGGTGTGCGCGCACATGCACATGCTTTTATGGGTGTGTGCACATTTGCACATGCTTTTACGAACAGTGTGCACGCTTTTGGCACTTGGCGAGGAAAAGGTTAGCCATCACTGATACAGAGCATCCAGTTTATCCAACGTTATCTTCTACATTTTAAGGTGGAGAAGACGCCTTTCTTTGTTAACAGAAATCCTGCATGCACATTTGAACAAAGGCTCAAAAGCCTAGCCATCCCAAGTAATCCCGCTAAATGAATGGGACAGCTTCTTCTGACTGAGAGCCAAAGATGTCATGATGTTGCAGAGACAATACTGGAGATGGCAGGATCGAATGTTTGTCTCTGCTTTTCAGTTTTTGGATTTTTTCTTCAAGTAAAATTAGAATATTAAATACTTTTTACTTATTTTAAAATAGTGGAAATTTTGGTTAGCATCCTTTCTTTGGCCAGAAAGGGGGAGAGAGCTAGAGCTCCATGAAGTCCATGGAATGGAAGTTGCTTATAATTTTGCTCCAAACCTTTGCTCCAATGGATTACAATAGCCTTCTCTCACCTGGTGATATCTAAATGTGTTTTATCTATCTATCTATCTATCTATCTATCTATCTATCTATCTATCTATCTATCTATCTATCTATCTATCTATCTATCTATCTATCTATCATCTCTATCTATCTATCTATCTATCTATCTATCTATCTATCTATCTATCTATCTATCTATCTATCTATCATCTCTATCTATCTATCTATCTATCTATCTATCTATCTATCTATCTATCTATCTATATGGCTGTGTGTGTGTGTGTGTGTGTGTGTGTGTGTGTGTTCCAGCATAACTCTGGAAACCTTGAGCAATTTCAACCAAATTTGGTACACAGATCACTTACTCTCTGGAAAAAAATATTGTGGGGTAAGGCACCCCTAAAACCTCTTGGGATGTGTGTTCTGTTAAAATACAGCCTTTTGTGCCTTAAAATGTATTCTACTGAACTGCGGTAAAATAACTTCTACTGTACAGCGCAATGGAGTTGCCAAGGTAATGACTTCATAGTACTCCACAAGGGGGCTCCCTCTGGTAAGGGGGAAAATCCAACATTAGCAATTACATTTGGTCCAGACATTTCCCCCCTATAAATAAACACCCAGACAACACCGGGTTATCAGCTAGTTAGCTATATAAGGTTCCAGTTCTGGAAAGATTGAATTATCTTTGAGTCACAAACCTAGTAGTACGCACCTAATCCATGCAGACTGGATTATACTGATTGTGTACATCCAAAGAAGCTCTAACCTGCTCCTCTGAGACTAAAGTCTTTTCCCTCCTTGAATGTCTATTCATGAAGATGTATTCAATACAGCTCCTCAGAAGAGTCCTATAGGCTGCCACCCTTCTCCAATTACAGGTAGCCTTCAACTTACAACCTTTAGTTTAGTGACTATTGAAAGTTACAATGGCAATGAAAAAAGTGACTTACGATCCTTTTTCACATGACTGCTGCAACATTCCTGGGGTCAAGGGATCAAAATTTGGGACCTTGGCAACTTGTATGTATTTACCACAGTTGCACTGTCCCAAGGTCATGTGATCACCATTTGTCATCTCCCCAGCCAGCTTCCACAACCAAAGTCAATAGGGAGAAGGCAGATTCACTTCACGATCGATTGAATGATTTGCTTAACAACTGTGGCAAAAAGATCACAAAATGGAGCAAAACTCACTTAACCCTGCCTTGCTGAGCAATGGAAATTACGGGCTCAATTGTTGTTATTAGTCGAGGACTAAACCTGTACTTGATAAGAATAGTTGCCCATTCCTAACCACAGTGATGCCAAAATGAGGCATGTGACGTTGCAATGAAAGACCTGCTTTTCCTTTATGCATTCTAATATCATGCACAAAAACATGAGGGGCAGAATGTATGTTTTATCACTTGCGTTGGGAAGGACTCCAGCCAGCCACTTCACCCAACAAGCTCACCTGTAGATCTCTGCTCACAAGGTCTTTCCAAATAGACCAGCAGAATGCTGGAAATGCAAACAGAAGCAAGGAACATATTTTCACATATGGTGGACATGCCCAGAAGCAAAGAAAGATTGGATAAAGATAAGAAAATAGCTAGAGAAAATTACTAAACAACAAACAGATTTAAAACTGGAATTATTTTTATTAGGTATATTAAGAGGAACTAAAAATTCAATATATCATGTTACATATAATAACAGCAGCCAGAATCATCTACGCGCAAAACTAGAAAAACGATAGCACTCCTTCCGATGGAATGGTGATTTAAAAAGTGCTAGAATGTGCAGAGATGGATAGACTAACAATGGAAATAAAAGAAAGAGGAGGAACGGAATACTATTTGATTTGGGACACATGGTATAATTGGTTAGAGAATAGAAGCAAAGAATAAGAATGTAAAAATAAATTAAGAAGTGACAAAAAAGATAATATATATAGTTACATAACCACAATAATGGTATATTGTATAGAATAGATATGTACAAAAAAGGAAAGGAAGAATAATGAAAACAACGTGTATGTACTCATGAGCTATATTGATACCAGAGCCCTGTAAAGATCAAAATTGTGATACAAATGAAGAAAACTGTTTTATAAAAAACTATTATAAAAAAAAATCTGCTCACAAGGAAGAAACTGGCTCCTTCGTACAGAGTTTCTCACAAAGTACTAACATGTTTGTTCCTGAGCTTATTTGGGCTGCTGCTGGAGAATACAAGTGTGAACTTAACATTCTGGCAGATGGTGATAGAAGGGCAAGGTGGAATAATGCTTCTGTTCTTGGAAGGATACAGAATGGTGCAAAGCCAAGAGATTGAGGCGTAGCATTAATGCAAGGATGGGCCATGTGGTTTTTTAGTTTGCAGAGCCCTCCCCAAAATTCATCAGTGTCATAAGCCAAAATCACTGTGTTAGATTGGGTAATGGATAGGCACACACAGGTTTAACGGTAACAACAGCTCTTTATTAAGGAAAAGAAATGAGAACAATCCAGCGAAGGATGAGTCTGACAACAGCCCTTTTATAGGGAGCTGTCAGACCCTTCAACCAATAGGATTAAATCTCTGTTCCCGCTGGAACAGAGGACCTTGGTGGAAACCACTGTAGTTAGAACAAGTATCTAACACCCCACCCCTCTTGGATGGAACAATCCTACTTGTTACATAGTCATGCAGGTAGGCGGGCTTTTGGGTAGCTCTGCCTGACCTGCGCAGGTCAGTAGGAGGGGTTTCCTTGGACAGGTCGGACAGACCTGTTTGCTCCGCAGCTCCGCTCCTGGAACCTTTCACAGGCCACGGCTGTAGCTTCTAGAGCCGGTTCGCTCGGAGCTCGCTGCGGGCCTGCAACATAACCAGATAAGTTTCCCGGTACTCTCGGACTTGAGCTGGCCACGGAAGGAGTGAGTGTTTGCTCTGTTTGGGTAGGGCTTTGGCTAACTCGTGCAGGAGTTACATTTGATTGTCTAAGAGTGGAGTTGGAGAGGAGACCACGGAGTTGGTCATATTGCCTGCTCCAATTCCAACCATCCTCGAGCTCTAGGAGGTAAGAGCGAGGGCTGGTGATGGCTATCACTGTGGCAGGAATCCACAGAGTTCCCCCAGCATAGTTGTGGGCATATACAAATCCCCTACGCTAAATGTCTGAATCTTGCTTGTGGAGTCTGGGGGCGATGAGGCAGAATAATTGGGGTATAGCCAGTCTAAGTGGGACCTTAGCCGGTGACCCATGAGAAGCTTGGAGGGGTTTCTCCCTGTAGTGGCACTGGGTATGATGTGCTGAATTAGCAAATAGCGGTCAACCCGTGTTTGCCAATCTAGAGAGGGCCTCTTTTGCAGATCTCACCATTCTCTCCGCCTGACCATTGGAGGCCAGATGGAATGCGGCGGGGCATGTCTGATCCCTGAGCTGCTAGGAAGGTCTCAAATTACATGGCCTGTTTTCAGAGACCAAGACGTTGGGCAGGTTGTGCGTGGAGAAGAGTGTCCGTAGCACCTTGATGACTGCTTCTGCCATAGTGGAGGTCATCAGGACTATCTCTAACCATTTCGAGTAGGCATCCAAAACTATGAGAAATGTCTGGCCATGAACTGGGCCAGCAAAGTCAATGTGCACCCTAGACCATGGTGCTTGAGGTCGCTCCCACACCTTAGCGGGTGCCTCTGGGGGAGCTGGTCTGGACTCCTGGCACGGTGTGCAGGTAGCCACCCATTTTTCGATCTCCCTGTCCATGCTAGGCCACCACACATAACTCCTAGCCAAAGACTTCATCCTGACAATTCCATGATGCCCTACGTGTAAAGTCTCTAATACTGCAATGCACAGTTTGGGTGGAACAACGCCCCAGTCCCCCCACACTAAACAGCCATTAATAACCGATAACTCATCACGTTTGGTAAAATATATTTTGAAATCAACTCCAAAAGACCCCTTGGGCCACCCTCTCCACATCCAGTTCATAATTTGCTTGATGGTGGAGTCCTTTGCAGAGTAACGGGCAATGTCACTGGACGAGACAGGCCCAGTCTCAAGGCAGTCAATGAGGAGGACTGGTATCTTGGGGGTAGAGTCAGTGAGAAGTTCTGACAGCGGACAGCAGCTTAATGCGTCAGCGTGCCCCAACGTGGAACCTGGTCGGTGGATGAGGCAGTAGGAGTAGTCAGCTAATAAGATGCTCCACCTGGTAATGTGAGGTGATAATGACATGGGTAGGTCGGTCCCCAGCCAGTAAGCCCAATAATGGCTTGTGGTCCATAACCAGTTCAAAGTCCTGGCCATATAGATACTCATGGAACCTTGTTACTCCGGCCACTGCAGCCAAAGCCTCACGTTCTAGCTGGCTGTAGTTCTGCTCTGTAGCGGATAAGGTCCTGGAGTAAAATGCAATAGGAGCTTCGGTTCTATTGGGCATGTGGTGGCTGAGGACGGTGCCGATGCCAAACTGGAAAGCGTCGCAAGTCAGCACCAATGGCAGGGTCTGGCTGTATTATACTAGAAAGGAGTCCGCCAACAGGAGTTGTTTTACTGCGGCAAATGCGGCAGCCTCAGCTCTGCCCCAGGATCACTTAGCATTCTTAGCCAGGAGACGGTGTAAAGGGTCAGCAACAGTGCTTTCTGTTTGAGAAAGACGCTGTAGAAATTAAGGAGCCCGAGTAACGCCTGCAGCTCGGTTGGATTGCGAGGTGTGGGGGCATCCTGAATAGCTTTAATTTTTTGTGTGGTCAGGTGAATCCCAGAACCATCGATTAGGTACCCTAGGAATTCAACCCTTGGCACGTTAATTTGGCATTTCTCTTTTTTGAGACGGAGGCCTTTGTCTCTAATTCGAGCCAAAACTGTTCGTACACGTTTCAAAAGTTGCGCCTCATTTGCAGCCGATACCAAGATGTCGTTGAAATAGGAGACGACTCCTGGAATCCCCTGCAAAAGCTGTTCCATGATGCTTTGGAACAGTCCAGGCGCGATACTAATGCCGAATTGCAGGTGGTGACATTTGAATGCACCCCTGTGCATCACAATGGTTTGGGCCTCTGCCGTAGCGCCATCTACAGGCAATTGTTGGTATGCCTGCACCATGTCCAATTTTGTGAAAAATTTTCTGGGGCCTAGTGAATGAAGTAGGTGCTGTACAATGGGTACAGGGTAGACGCTTCGTTGTAGCGCTTTATTTATTGTGCACTTGTAGTCCGTGCAGATGCGGACAGACCCGTCAGATTTGACAGGTGTCACTATAGGGGTATCCCATTGTGTGTGATCAACCAGCTCTAGGATTTCCTGGCCTACAAGCTTGTCAATTTCCCTGTCAATTTTGGGGCGGAGAGCAAAAGGTACTCTCCTGGGTTTTAGCCTTGTTGTGGCTATGTTGGGGTCCAAACTAAAGGAAATTGGAGTCCCCACATACTTACCTATACCGGTGCCAAAGATGTCCTCGAACTCCTTAAAGATAGCTTCAGTGCCATCGTCTTTCAAGGCGTTGATACCGGTCACTTCTAGGCCCAGGGCTTGGAACCAATCTAGCCCTAGGAGGCTCTGCAGATTGCCGCTGACCACTGTCCCTGGGAGTTTTCCGCTGAACTGCTTGAACTTCACCTGGAAGGTGCCTTGGCCCATGATGGGGATCCGGTTTCCCTAGTAATCACTTAGGTGGATGTCAGGGGTGCGAAGATGCTGCTTCTTTAGGCTAGGGATAGCCTGCTTTAGGGTAGACCACGGCATGATGGTCAGTGATGACCCGGTGTTGATATCCATCTCACCTGGAGAGTCCTCGATGAGGACTGTGACCTTCAGCTTTTTGGGCCACCTGGTGTGGACTTGGCCGATTGACATGTGGTAGGCGACTCTACTGTCGCCCTCTGAGCACCATGGTGGCTTCTGCCAGGCCCCTTGGTTGGGCTTCTGTTGGCGGTTTGGTGCGCTTCTAGGCTACCAGACAGTGGCAGGGAATTCGCTCCGGCACACCTTGGCAATGTGCCCCTTTCGCTCGCAGCGCTGGCAGGTTGTGTCGCAGAAACGGCAAGCCAACCTGGCATGGTCTCCTCCGCAGTTAGCCCAAGGCGGGAGACGCAGTTTGAATTTGTGCACCGGCTGGGCGCGGCTACTGCTCATGCGGCAGCTGTTATCTTCCTTGCCTTCTGAGCTCTCAGGCTCTGCAGCCTCGCGATATATGCATGCACTTTTTTGCGTATCTTCTGGAACGCTTTGGTGCTGCAGAGTCTCGGTAGATTTGACGGCTGATTCGGATGCCCTGGCCTCATCCAAGGCGATCTGCAGAGTGAGGTTAGATTTAGAGAGTAACCTCCTCTGTAAGGTAATGTCCCACACGCCGCAAATTATGCGATCCAGAATCAGCTCGTCCAGGTCTCAGAATTCGCAGTACACTGCGGCCTTGCGAAGCGTCGCAACACACTCATTAATCAACTCACCCTCTTTCTGGTTCCTGATGTTAAACTCATGCCAGCGAACGTGCTTGGACAGCTTTGGGGCATAATGGGTCCTCAACGTTTGCTGGAGCATGGACCAGGCGATTGATTGCAGCGATGTTGGCTCAGAGAGGTCTTTCGCCATCTCAAACACTTCCCGGCCACAGTATCCGAGGAACATGTTCTTCTTGCGGCCTTCAGAAAGGCCTATGAGGTCATTTGTCTTGAGGAAGCAGTCAAATCGTAGCATGTACGAGTCCCAGTGCTTAGTGACTAGGTCATACGGAGTCATACGGGGCGTGCATGGCTATTTTGTGTTCTGAGGGCATTTTGAAATCTGCCGCTCAAAAATGGCTGCTCGAAGCTGCGCTGAGCTCCGGGCTGGATGTACTTGCTGAATTGCTATACTCCTTTTGGTTCACCTAGTTGCCTTCCAATCCCATCCTCATCGCCAGTGTTAGATTGGGTAATAGATAGGCACACACAGGTTTAATGGTAACAACAGCTCTTTATTAAGTACAACAAGTGAGAACAATCCAGCAAAGGTTGAGTCTGACAGGAGCCCTTCTATAGGGAGCTGTCAGACCCTTCGACCAATAGGATTAAACCTCTGTTCCCACCGCAACAGAGGACCTTGGTGGAAACCACTGTAGTTAGAACAAGTATCTAACACACTGCCCCTATTTCTCACCTTCTGAGGGTTGAAAAGCAGCAGCAAAATCCTTAACACAAAGCAAAACATCCAATCCTAAACCCCTGGAATGGGAAAATAAATGGAAAGGCCAGGACAACTCACTATATGGTGTAAATTTGCCATTTTGCCTCATAGACCTTGTTTACTGTACTTTTTGCAGGGTTTCAGAGTGATCTGAGAATCTTTCCAGAGCAGACAACCAGGCCCTTGAGGTGGCTTCATGCCACTTTGTCTTGTCTTTCAGTGCCACCCTAAATGTTTTGCAACTGACAAATCAGATGGCTGTGTTTGTGAAAGGAAGAACATGTGATGCAAACACCAAAATTTCATGGGCACTAACTTTAACTTTAACTTTATTTAGATTTATAAACCGCTCCCTCTCCCCAAAGGGACTCGGGGCGGTGTACAGTCAGAATAAAAAACACCATATATACATATAGATAGAGGAGACAATATACAAACTGTACAGTTAAATAAAATTAAGAACAACGTTAAAATCAACCCCTAAAATCTACCCCGAAATTAAAGTAATTAAAAATAACTGCCAGGAGGATAAGAATAGAACTATAGATGGGCTAGGCCAGCTAATTGGAACAGGTGGGTCTTGAGTTTCTTACGGAAGGAGCGGAGGTCAGTAGTAGTTCTAATATCGGGGGGGAGGTCATTCCAGAGGGTTGGGCCCATCACAGAGAAGGACCTGCTCCTGGGCGCCGCCCGTTGGCATTGCTTGGTGGACGGCACCCGGAGGAGTCCCTCCCTGTGAGAGTGAATTGGTCGCAGGGATGTATGGGGTAGGATGCGAGGATTTTTTTTTTTTAGCCCCAAAACATTATTTGGGGCTAAACAAATCTTCCTCAGTCAACTGTGAGCAGAGACCAGAAGGATTGTGGGCAGGGGATATTTAACCCTGCTGCCTACACAGAGGAAAAGTGCTCCTCCCTCCCAACAGGACAAGAAGTGAGTTTGTTGCAGCTTTGAGACTACCACAGAGGACCTGGGGTCTCTGAATTTCCACTCCTTGGGATTGGAACATGTATTGTTCTGTGGGAGTAGGGGACTGGCTCAACCTGTCAGCCTACTTCATCCAGGCTATTGTCTACATGGATGGAGAGAAGAATATTTTCAGAATGCAGGCTGATTGATTAATAATGAGTGGCATATCTATGCTATCCTCTTTCTTTAGACATCTGTCATGTCAATGTCATCCTGCTTGGGAATTACAATCCAAGCCTGGGCATATGAATGCACCCCTAGAAATTTGGGCAGAAGTAGTAGCAGTTTACTCTCACTGCCCCTGCGGTGGTACCGTGACAGCTTAAGAAGGAAAGATTGCATGTTTGGAGATACGGGGGAAAAACAGCAGGAAAAGTTATAAATCATGGCCTGGGTACAAGACAAGGCTGGTATCCTGGGATCATGGAGAAAAATAGGGGTCACCAGATCACTCCAGTGATGTTATAAATCAGTAATGAAAAAAACTCTGAAATGGAACATCTCTTTTCCTAGTACTGAAGAAAATGAAAATGAAAGCAAATGCCAATAGAAACGAAGTCGAAACCCTCCAACACAGAGAAAAATAGATGAGAAGGATCTGAGAGAAATCTGAGGACCAAGGAAGCTCCACCCAACCAAAACAAGTTAATCTGGAACCCAACTAGGTCAATAGTTAGGGTGTTGAGGTTCAGGAAAAAAAAATCCAAAAAATGGGGGTCATGAGAGGGAATACGGTGACTTTCAGCTTCTAACAACTTGGCACTTTTTGAGCGGCAGCATGAATCTTGAAAAGAAAGCACTGTCAAACTAGTGCTGTATGGGAATGGATGGAAACTATCTAGGAATTGGGGGGGGGGGGCTTTGAGGCTAGATTAGGAAGCTGAAAAAATTGGAAAAAGGCAGGAGCAATCCACATGGTACTTTTGCCCAGTAAATTGTATGGTTATGCCTCTGAAGTCAGTAGGGGTCCAGCTTTTATTGAAGGATATCTTTTAAAAAAATCCTACAAAAGAATGTAGCTGAATGGCAGCTCTTCTACAAGGACGTGCAGATCAGTGCAGGGTATAGCAACTCCTGGATCCCAGTCCCCCCTCCCTCCCTCCCTCCTTCCCTCCCTCTGGGACTGCCCGCTTGGACCTTTTCTTCTCACTTTTGCACACAGAAGCATGCCTTTCTCCTCTCTGGCTCTTTTTATCTGCTTGTTCCTTCAGGGGTGCTTGGAAACTCATTCACACCTGTCTCTGAAAAGCTTGGGAGGAAGCCAAGGAAACAGTCAATGCTTCCGGCTTCGGCTATTAAGAAAAGTCTCTGGTTGAAAAGCAAGCATGCTCCCCTGCCGCCTGCTGGTGAAAGGTAAACAACCAGTGTCCCTACCGACTCCCTTCCTGTCCCTGAACCTTCTTGCATTAAAACATGGTATGGCTGCCCCGCCTCATTCCGCTGGTCTGGGGAAGGAAGAATGCACACACATTCCCATTGCTGGAAACTACTGATCCAGGAACAACAAGGGCACCGCTTTAGCATCAAGCAAGTGGACTGGAAGTCCCATACACATTAGGTGGGTTGCAAAAATGAAGGCCTTAGACAAGGGTCACCGTGGTCTTTCAATGGACTGAACAGATTATTGTTCATGCCCATGTGAATTCCTCCCCCTCTCTCTTTGTTTATGTTCCAGTGTTTATGGCCAGCGATTGTGTTCGCACAAGCGACTAAGCGACAAACACAGCCAACTACATTTTAGCTTAACGCCAACCCAGTCCATGCGATTAGTTTATGGTTCAGCATGTTGTGCAAACCCAGAAAATCTAATTAATTCCATACAATTATAATTAAGTTACCCATGGGTAACAGAGCACTGCCACAGCTATCACTGTGAATTCCTTTTGATGCTCAAACTGCTTTCCAAAAAGCTTAGTAACTGAGCTACTGTTACTGTGTATGGCAGGGGTGTCAAACTTGCAATGACATGTTGCCATCAAGTTATGTGTCGTAACTTTCCCCCTCCCCTTTTGCTAAACCAGGGGTGGGCATTGCCAGCACGTGATGCATCCAGCCCGCAGGCTGTGAGTTTTACGCCCCTAGCATATGGGATCTCAAATTCCCTGGCTTCTCCTATATGCAAAACTTCAGTTGAGTGCAAGAATAACTGGTGGAGTGACTCAGCCCATCGCTTAAAAATGGTGGCTAGAGCCAAAGTGCACCTACTTGGAGTGGTTTAGGGTTACTAGAAGACAATGGACTCAGCATTAGCAAGCATGGAATCTCTTGAAAGAGTTGGAATCACAACAAAAATTTGTCAATCCAACACTACAAAGAAGAAGGGGTAGGAAAAAGACACTCAAGGAGAATGGATGAGCCAGAGCTATGCATGACAGTTAAAAAAGAAAACCCAAGACTGATGGGAGACTCAAGGCTCCTGGAGAAGCATGCAAAGAATCAGGCTTGAGCTTCAAGGTATAGAGTAGGCGAGGTCAAGATGCCTTAGACATGTACTGTAAATAGCCAGCAAGGGTCAAGGAAGCACCAATCCTGCCCTTGGTATGGGCATCTGGGGAGCCATTGGATGTGACAGCCCATTTTTGGTACTCTTGACAATTCACAGGAGTTCTGTTGGAGGAAGCTGCCTATGCAGAAAGCACAAAGGTCAAGCTTGGCCAGCTCCAGCAGAACGAATCCTGCCAGGCTAACCGACAATTCTTCTGGGAAGCCTGAGAGGTCCACACACGCTTTTCTCTTCCTGCATCAGGTCAGGCAAGTCTTTTCTATTCTAAATCAAGCTTTTCTTTCATAAAAGGTACAGGACTCATTTCAGACTGAGCGTGAAGGCAAGGAATCCAGCACTTACTCATTAGAGAACAGAGTTGCCTCTGAGCTATTCCAGGTTTGTCTGCATTCCCTGCTACAAGAGGATTAATAAATGTAATGGTCTTCTGGGCATTCTGGAGTAAAAAATGTTTTCTTTTACCATGTCTTCCTTAGGTATTTCCCCCCTGAAATGTAATATCTATGCCCTGTCCCTGCATCTACGGTTCCCCTGTCCTCTTTCACTGTTTATCCACCTTGTATCTGTAAGGTAAAGGAAAAGGTAAAAGTTCCCCTTGCCCATATGTGCTAGCCATTCCAGACTCTAGTGGGCGGTACTCATCTCCGTTTCAAAGCCGAAGAGCCAGCGCTGTCCGAAGAGGTCTCCGTGGTGATGTGGCCAGCATGACTAAACTCCGAAGGCGCACAGAACACCGTTACCTTCCCAAAAAAATGGTTCCTATTTTTCTACTTGCAATTTTACATGCTTTCGAACTGCTAGGTTGACAGAACCTGGGACAAGTAATGTGTTGTGGTCTGCCAGCGGCCTGCGGAGCTGGCAGCAGAGTCGGACAGTGAGGAGGTTGGGGAGGAACATGGGCCAGTCCTGGAGTCTGAGGAAGGCTTGGACGAGGGCTCTGCGTCAGAGGCAGAGAGGGGGCCAAGGCTATCTGGTAGTGACATGTTGCCTCCGGAGCCTCCAGAGCAAGGCAGAACAGTGTGCACCTGTTCCCAGTCTGCGCATGCGCAGAGCTGCCAGAAGGCAAGAACAATTAAGACAAAAGGGGCAACTTGGGAATAAGACTTGGAGATTATTGGCCCCTCCCATAAGACATGAAAGAGGAGCAAACGGACGTGATCCTTTGCAGGAAGCAATTAGTTCATTCTGGTTGGGTCAAACTCTGAGAAGCTCCGTTTGACTGTGCTACGTTTGGCCTTACAAAACTAATTGGCAATTAGGTCTCTGGCAGTGTTTCAAGAGAGATAAAGGTGGGTGCTTATCAACATTACCCTGAAAGACTTTGGCAACTCAAGCAGACATCTGTCGGACTCTTCACAGACTGTTTGTGAATCATTACGGGCTGTGAATGACCAGAATTCACAGCCATTTAAATAAAATAAAATTTAAATAAAAATTTTGGGAATGTGATTTATGCTTTCTCGGGAAGCCTAGGTCAGACCATAATGGGAGCTCACTCTATTACGTGGCACTGGGGATTCGAACCCTTTCTGCCAACCTTTCTGATCGACAAACTCAGTATCTTAGCCACTGAGCAACCGCAGACCTCTATTGAATCTGTACATCTAGGTTTTGACACACACACTACAACTATCATGGTTAAGTTTTATTTGGTTGATTTCAGCTCCGTCCTCCACTTCATCAAGAGCATTCATTCTGTGTGAATCCACCCACATATCTGTAGCCTTTCCAGTTTTGTATCTTTTGCTGGCTAGAGAAACTCTTTCTCTTCTTTCTCATTCAGGCTATAGAGTGAAGATGCCACTGATTGATTGACCTGAGCCAAAGTAGCCTCAGGTTTGTGTGGTTTGGGATCAACTCCTATTTTGGATGAAAAGAAAAAGAGTAGCTTCTGCTAATTTATGAAGTATTCAGAGGATGGGATACTTTCACAAGCCAGCTTCAGTGTGGGCAAATTCTCAGCAGAGGGTGATGTGAACGTGTCCTTTATTCTCCCAAGTCAGTTTTCCTAAAAGCCTTGTAACTGAAAACGCATCCAGTAATATTTTTGGTAGCGAAAAGAGCGGGTGGAATGTAGTGGGAGATGATTTTAACACTTTTTCAAAGCCAGAGTGATGGTACCATCTGTTAGAGCTCTAGGCTAATTAATCTTCTTGCTCAGGCAAGGAAGTGAGGTGATAATGAGGCTTTCAAACTTTACCATTGGCTATGACAGATAGGCTTAGAGGAGTAAGAAAAAATAAGGAAAATAAGTGGAAGATCTCCTCCCAACCTCCATCTTTAGCAGTTAACATAACATTTCTTTGCAAGATGCAACTGGTGGAAGACATTTAATTTTGGAAAAGCTCAAGCTGGTTCAAAAGCTGATAAAAAAAAGATATTGAGACTCTAGAAAGAGTTCAGAGAAGAGTAATAAAGATAGGGGGTCAGGAGGGTATATCATAAAACTAAAAATTGAGGGAACTAGGTATGTCTCATCTAACAAAGAGAAGGACTGTAGGGGTGACATGATAGCAGTCTTCCAGTACTTGAGGGATTGTCACTAAGAGGGTCAACCTATTCTCCCAAACTCTTGAGGTCAAAGCAACAACTAATGGGTGGAAGATCCTTAAAGAGAGACCTAATCTAGAACCAAGGAGAAATTACCTGACAGTGAGAACAATTAATCAGTGGAACAGCTTGACTCCAGAAACTGTGACTCTTCCATCACTGGAGGTTTTCATGAAGAGATTGGACAACCATTTGTCTGAAATGTTATAGGATTTCCTGCTAGAGCAGAGGGTTGGACTAGAAAATCTCCAATATCCCTTCCAACCCTATTATTCTATTTTCTATAAATGTAAATCTCAGTATGGTTTGGGTGGCATTCCTCTGAGTTAACTATGTTCAAAATTACAATTCATGGTCTGTAAACATAACTGGAGGTGCGGAAATGGTTTGTCCTTATTTACGTTTGATTCCCTTGTCTTTTATACTAAATAATGTTTGATTATAAATAATGGAAGATGATCGTGGGGATTTAACTATGGAGTCTTCTTGAGATTTGTGGCTGTGCAATCAGTCATAATAAGAATCTGCATATCAGTATTTACTACTCTACCACTACGAATGACAAAACAAAGGTAACATTCTTGGACGCCAGGACAATGGCTGTTCCTTCCTCCAAGAACAGAATACAAATAAACTCTGTAGGATCTCAAACTGATACAGATCGTTCAGTTATGCTCAAAAGCCTAGGTATCTTGTCATTCAGCCTTTCCTAAATTGATCAGTATCCTCAGAATGCCTGGAGACTTTTGGGATGAGATTCTGGATTAGGGGGGTCCAAGCATCAGGCCCTGCTTTCAAACTTTATTTCACGCTGTGTGTCATTTCTGCTTGAAGCGGAATCCCGGGTTCCTATCCTTACCCTCCTTTTTTGCTGTATCTCTCTTTTGCAAAGAACAAAAGGACCAATAATCCATCTCTCTCTATAGAAGATTCACCTATAATGGATTTCCATTAAAGCTAGGATTGATGATGATCTTTCTAAGTAGGTACAGAAAAGGCAGAATCACTCTCGTCTGTGAAGTGATATGAGTTCTATTAAGAATTAACTCAAACCATGCCAAACATAATTCAGATCTGATTCGCTTTTCTTAAAAGCAGATAAATAATGATAGGAAGCTACGACGACGACGACCTGCAATTGATAATCAAATTACAGGCATGGAACTGTCAGCTTTTCATTCAAGGAAATATTGCCTTTCCGTGAAGATATATGAGATGAGCCTGCTGTCAAAAGCGGAACATGCTGGGATACAGTTAGAAAAATAAGAAATGACCTTATACTAATTGTATATTAATCTAATATTGTCGACGGTGGCTGGGAGTAGTTTTCAAGAATTCCAGTCACAGCAGCCATTCATAGCACATCACTTGCTGCTTTATATTTGCTTTTGGCGATGGGGATTTGTATGATGGCTATTTCTAATCAACGACTGTGCAGGTTGGTTTCACAGGTCTCTAAGACAGTCCTTATACCTATTCTACTCCCTGCAGCACATTGCCCTCTAGTGGCCACTCCTGTTCTACAACATAATCAAGGCGTGCCAAAAATGAGGGTTTGAAATTCACAGTACCATACGAAGTTAGTGAACCATAAAAACGCTGATGTGGAGACCTGTCCAGGATTTAAAAAACACACAAAAGGAATGGGACCATATTCTGAAGAAGAATAGAAGTGAGCTTCCTCCTCCAAAATAACATTTGGAGCTCTGGGTTTTATCATTTCTCTGCCATCAGATCTAGAATGGATGACGAGTAATTGGCGATTGCTACGGAATTCAACAAGGAACATGTAAATGGTATATCACAAACCTATTGATAGTTGCAGGTGCTTATCTGTTCCTTCTTCCACTTGAGCACAGCTTGTCTGTTCTGCCATCGAGTTGTATCAGGCAATCTAGTGTATGTATGACCCTTTAGGATATTCAGAACTTGGATTGCAATTTTATATCCATTTATTTGAGATTAAAGCTTATTGAGTTCAACAAGCTAGATGATAAAGACATAAAATGCCTTTCAGCAAACCTACATACTAACATGTCTTCATGTGGATTATGTAATGTGCATTTTATTTATTTCATTGTAAGTTGCCCAGAGTCATGTAAAAGTGAGATGGGCAGCTATATAAATTGAATACATAAATAAATGCCAAGCTCGGGACCACATCGAGAACTTATTTGCTGCTCATCTTCCAAAAGGGTAAATGCAATTCCTATGGGAGAAGTGCAATTCGGGTGCTGCACAGGACACACTGGATAATCCTGTGTAAAATAAATCCGACCTTAGATTTGGAAGATGCCAAAATCAGTAGAGCTACTTTCTCTATCCTGGGTGCACTTCAGAGGAAACTGGGAAGATCCTTGCCACGGCTTTCTCTCCTATGCAGCTCTCAATAAGTCATCTGCATTTTTATGCCAACTTCGGAAATGCCAGCCGGGATTACAGTGAGTTGGCAACAAGGCAACGCAGGTGCTTAGTCAAGATTGGCCACGAGGCCCAATTGCCCTTTCTCTCCCTTGCTTCTTCTAGCTCAGTGATGGCTAACCTTTTCTGGACCGAGTGCCCAAAATGTGCGTGAATCCCCAAAATGCAATGTGCGTGCCCCCACGCATGCGTGCACGGCCCCTGCACGTACCCCGCCTCCTGTGCATGCACATGGATCCCCTGCACATGCCCTGCTCCACCCGCGTGTGCGCCCCTGCATGTATGTGCACTGCCCCATGTGCCCCCCCTCGCACATGCACAGCAGAGACCCAAAGACTAGCTGGCTGGCAGGAGTCGCGCACGTATGTGAATGGGGGCAACAGCTCACATGCCCACAGAGAGGGCGCTGCATGCCACCTCTGGCACGCATGCCATAGGTTCACCATCACGGTTCTAGCTTTTCCCACCCCTGTAGGCTCCTGTGTGAACCAGACCACCAGAACATGCCTTTTCCTTTTAGGAACTTTTGTCTTCACGTATCAGTCCCTGGGCCCCTCTTTTCCTTTCCCAGATATCAGCACGTAGGGGCCCCCAGCCCCTTCTCAGATTATCTCCTTTCACCCTAAAAGCAAATCTCCTCTTTCTCTTTTCTTCCCTCGTTGTTGCTCTGATGCCAGAGCATAAAACAACGGAACAGGTTGTTCTTTCATGCCTGCTCTGTGAGTCTGTGAGAAAGTTTGTAGCAAAGAACTGATAGTTCAGCTCCACAGAAATGAAGCAGCAATGTTCCTGTCACTGTAATATAAAATACTGTGTTTTTTTTTTAAAAAAAAATCAAGGAGGAGGAAGGGAAATCTTCGCAGAACTGTGGTGGGGTATGTGGAAAGCATGGGGAACAGGTCACACTGAGGCTGGGCACAAATGCAAAGGGTGCCATGTGTAGAGAAGGAAAAGCTGAATGGAGCATAAACTTCTAGAATTGGGGATGGTTCACACCAGAACTATCATCAATATCATCATCAAAGTTTCTTTTAGCAGCTGTCAACCAGCAGAGGACATACAGCCAGGCCAGAGTGGCTGCCCAATTCAATGATTAGTTGCTGGAGGGGAGGGGGTGTGACAGGCACTGCAGCCAATTGGAACTGGGCTGCTACTAGAAGGCAGTCAAGAGCATCTGCTTGAAGGTTTAAGACAGCTTGGATTCAGAAAACAGCTGCTCTGAATCCAAGCTGGAAACATGGATGTGGCTGCACTGGGCTGGAGTGGAAGGACAATGACAGCATCCAATGGACTCCAATCCTACATTCAGAAAGTAGTGGGTAACTTGCATTGATAGTGATCGACTACCAAAAGTGAAAACCTGCCCTTCAGTTCTCTGAATATCCCATTTATGTCGACAGCTACTGGGAAATTCCCAAGTTGGAGAAAGAAGCAGGAAGAGAACTTTTCCCGGCACCAGAATATTCTACTGTTAAGCCATCTTAAACAAAGGGACGGTGGAATAAAACTTTTAACGTGAATCCACTGCGTTATACCAGCTCATGATTGATTTCTCTTTAAATGCTTCCGAATAAAAATAGTTTTTCCCTCCTGTCCCACGGGCAGGGTGAAAGTATTGATGGTGCCAAGGATTCTGCAGTTAGAGAAATCCTGTTCCTACTCTCCAGATGGATGTGAAGGAAAGGTGGTATTTTTGTTGTTATTCCTCTCCCTCCTTATTTGAAAGAAATCCTTCTCATTGCTTGTGATGGAATGAAAATGAATTATGACAGCTCCAGGGTTGGTGTAACAAAGTCTGAAGTCTGGAAAGGCTTTGATCCTGTCAAAAAGAGTAAGCTTCTTCCAGCAAGGCCATAGATGCCCCACTGATCTTCTTCTCTCATTCTAGCCTGCGAGAGTTCAGGTTATCAACATTTCCACAGGGATAAGGAAGGGCAAGTCTGTACAGTTAGATTCTTATGTCATTGACAGGGCATCTTTGCGACCTTCTCCTATTGATCTTGCCAAGATATAGTCCCCTAGTGGTGTCAGTTTACACAACAATGCCAAAATGATGATATTATCACCAATTATTGGTGGTGTAAGGAATCGCTGCGCTAATTTTGCTTACATGTAGATTAATTGCCCTTCTTTGAACTTTTTGCATTTCAGTCCTATTAACTCTGGCTGTTTGTTTCCTTTCTGCCTACATACATGTGTACACGCAAACCCACATAAAATATCATGTATCAGAAGAGGTTGGATTCTACAGGTAGTCCTTCACTTACAACAGTTCATTTAGTGACTGTTCAAAGTTACAGCAGCACTGAAAAAAGGGGCTTATGACCGTTTTTCAAAGCTACAACCTTTGAAGCATCTCCAGGGTCATGTGATCAAAATTCAGACACTTGGCAACTGGTTCATACTTATGACCGTTGCAGTGTCCGGGGATCACGTGATCCCCTTTTGCGACCTTCTGACAAGCAAAGTCAATGGGGAAGCCAGATTCACTTAACAACCGGATTACTAAGTTATCAACTGTGGTGATTCACTTAGCAACTGTGGTAAAATGGGGCTCGACTCACCTAAAAAATGTTTCACGTAACGACATAAATTTTGGGCTCAATTGTGATCGTAACTCAAGGACTATCTGTAGTCCATTCATTTATAATAAGGCGTGCATTCCTCTGTCGTGTCTCGCGAGATTCTTCCTTTTGCCGCAACAAATGCCATCGCTGCATTTTTGAAAATGCTTTGCCGATTGGCAGCTTCACAGATGGGGATAATCTCCTGCCCTCTAGGTTCCAGCCCCTTGTATGCTGACTAACCATAAGACCACGAGTAGTCCTCAACTTAGGACCATAATAGGGACCCGGATTTTCATTGCTAAGCAAGGTGGTTGTTAAGTGAGTCACACCCAATTTTATGACCTTTTTGTGCCACAGTTGTTAGTCAGGTCACTGCAGTTGTTCAGTGAATCAGGCTTCTTCCCCCATTGACTTTGTCGGAAGCCCTCTGGGGAACATGATGCTGGGACACCGGAACCACCACTGGTCGCCAAGCGCCCGAATTTTGATCACATGACTGTGGGGGTGTGTGCCACTGTAACTGTCCATGGTTGATAAATTAACAGTTATAAGTCAAAGATCATCTGTAATGGAAGCTGAAAATCAGTACATGAACTAGATTCAGAGTATTAAGCCTATGAAAACAGTACAGGAAGTCCTTAACTTACGACCGTTCATTTAGTGACCGTTTGAAGTAACAACGGCACTGAGAAAAGTGACGTATAACCATTTTCACATTTATTACCGTCGTAGCATCCCATGGGGTCACGGGGTTTACATTCGGATGCTTGGCCACTGACTCACATTTATGACGGTTGCAGGGCCCTGGAGTCCTGGGATGCCCTTTTGCAACCTTCCGATAAGCAAAGTCAATGGGGAAACCCGATTCACTTAAGAACCATGCCACCCATTTATCGACTGCCGTGATTCGCTTAAGAAATGCGGCGAAAAAAATCATAAAATAGGACATAACACATTTCTCAATTTAACAACGTAAATTTTGAGCTCAATTGTGGTGGTAAGTTGAGGACTATCTGTAGTCTATGAAATTACACGGCATTGTCTGACTGACTTGTGTTGAAAAACTGCTTGAGGAAAATGCCCAGAAAATGTCTGAAGAAATGTTAAAAGTTCACGAAAAAGCAGTTTAAACAAAATATTAAGGATAGCTTCCGCATGATTGGGTTGCTTGCTTGTGGAATAGATTATCACTGGTTCTCTTTCCTTGGTGCTTTTTAAGAATTTGGATAGCCACCTTGTGGGGAGGGACTAAAGTAATGGACATCCTACCTAGGTAGAGGGGGAGGTTGGCCTAGAGCACCAACCTTTTGAACCTCAGGGACCACTAAATTTATAATTTTAAATCCTGCGGACCACTAATATGATCTGCCTAATGACCAGCTGGGTGAGCATGGCAAGGTGGTCATGTGACTAGGTGGGCATGGCCACTTGATGTCATTCACGTTGAGGGGCGCCTTGCCAGCCTCTCCTTGCCTGCCTGCCTGGGCTCCTCAAGGCCCCAACAGGAAGCAGTTGTTGGAGCTAAGCAGCCACCAGGAGAAAGAGTTGGCAAAACAGCTGGCTCAGTTCAAATTGGATCTGACCGAGAAGGAGGCTCAGCAGAAGCACCTCACTGAGGACTATGAACATAGGCTTTCCAAGCAGAGGGAAGGCCTGCAGGACTGCAAGGCCAGGTGCCAGCGCCTGGAGGCTCAATGGGATGAGATGGTCAACCACTTCCAGACCATGATGCAGTCCCACAGGAACGAGGCCCTCCAGCTCTTCACCACCAGCAGCACTTCCCTCCAGTCTTCAGCCAAAGCACCGCACCAGGAGGGTGAAGGAGACCCCAAGTCAGAATTTCTGCCCCCTTCTGACCCGCATAAAAAGACCCAGAAGGGGGGGGGGACTCTCTGCAGCAACACAAACATTCGTTGCACGAATCCGGTCCAGGGGCCGTAGTTTGTGGACTCCTGATTTAGTGCAATATAAAAAAATGCAAATAATTTTTCTGTGGAACACCAAAATGTTCTCATGGACCACCAGTTGGTGACCGCTGGCCCACTGGGCTTCCCAGGGAAGTCTGGCCTCTGAGATTCTATGAATAGGAGTGAGCACTAGGCCTTGAAGCTCAGAGCAATTCACAGAATGGATCCCCACATTTCTGGATCACCCTTCCCGTGTTCCAGAGAGGCCAGCTTTGACCGATAATCCAACTTTTAAAACAGAAACAAAATTATGCCGAAATCTCCTTTGTCTGCCTTTCTGAATGGACGTCTTCTTTCTCTCGCATCTGAACTCCAGAAAGGCCAGCACTCCGGCTCTGCAATGCAGGATCTCCTAGAGGGGATGCGTGAAACAGCTCTGTGTTATAAAGACCTCTGAGCTTTGTCCCGTTATCAAGGGCCATCCCAAGAAAAGAATGGCTGAAGAGGAGGAGGAGGAGGAAGAGGAGACCAGCGACAAGGAGGAGGAGGAAGAACAGAAGAGCATCCCCTGCCTAGCATAGAGTCGTCCCTATGCTATGTCTCTCCATTTCTATTTATACCAGCACCTGGGGAGGCTTCTAATCGGCTAAAAATCCGGTCTGCCTTCATTGTAATAACTTTAAACCAGGTTGCTTTTCTGTACCAATTACAGGTTAGGAAGACTGGTTGCCACAGCAACAGCAGCTGTGAGCACCCCTGGTGCCGCTCAATACCTTGATTCTTTTATAAAAGGGGAAAAAGACAAAAAGGTGTGTGTATACACACACACACACACACACACACACACACACACACACACAAACACAGAGGGAGAGGGAGAGAGAGAGAGAGAGAGATATTGGGTGTGCTTAGACTTAAAGGGACAGAGGCAGCTATGGCCTTACTGCTAGTGTGGCAGGCAAGAGTAAAGCAGAACAGACGTAATTCAGAAATGGACGCCTGTCTCTCACCTACCACCCACCCCACTAACCCTTTTGGCTGTAAAAGAATATCCTGCTGATGAATCTGAGGCGGGAACAAATGCCATGAGAGGTGGGACATGGCTGCCGCCCCCTCATCCATTCACGATCTAGGTGGTGCCAGCCTTTTGACTGTCCACACTTTTGGTTAGGCAGCCATTTTATAGAGAGACCTTCCTCCAGGGATCATATTTATCCTTAGGCCATGGAATAAAATTCTTTCCTCTCATTATGTCTGCCCACGAAGTTTTGAGAGTGGTTATTTAGCAGGTCAGAAGCCTAGGCAGCGTCCATCAGGTACACAGATGCCTGCGACCACGTTCAAGTAGCGTGTGTAATTTATACAAATCAGAGGAAAGAACTTGGCAATGTGGCAGAGAATGAGAATTCAGGATTGCTACTCTAGGGTCTAGGCAGGTCCAGTTAGACAACCATTATGCCTGCCTCATGTTCTGGAGATTTCCTTTGCATTCATGTTAGGGTTGGTGTTATTTTTAAAGATGGGTGTTCAAATCCATACGTATTTCAATTTTTTTTAGCACCCGGGACTTTCATTAAAAGGAGAGCAGCCTTGTCCTGGCACATCACACACTCTACCTCCTTCATACACGCACGCAATTCCCAACACACATGCAAAAGGGGCAACATTTGCATCTCTTTGGCACAGTGCTGGTTTCTTCGTTGACCTCTCCTTGAAGGCCAGTCTGGATGCCTTTGAGCAGTCAAGATGTCTTCCCAGAATACTCCAAGGAGGCTTTTACTTCTATTCACTGCAAACTGATATTGATAGGCTTTCAGTCTCAGAGACTAGAATTAATACATAGCCATCATAAGTGGCCATTGATTGCTTCACCCACTGTATATACAATACAATACAATAGCAGAGTTGGAAGGGACCTTGGGGGTCTTCTAGTCCAACCCCCTACCTAGGCAGGAAACCGTACACCACTTCAAACAAATGACTATCCAACATCTTCTTAAAGACTTCCAGTGTTGGGGCATTCACAACTTCTGGAGGCAAGCTGTTCCACTGATTAAATGTTCTAACTGTCAGGAAATTTATCCTCAGTTCTAAGTTGCTTCTCTCCTTGATTAGTTTCCACCCATTGCTTCTTGTTCTACCTTCAGGTGTCTTGGAGAATAGTTTGACTCCCTCTTCTTTGTGGCAACCCCTGAGATATTGGAACACTGCTATCATGTCTCCCCTAGTCCTTCTGTCTATTAAACTAGACATACCCAGTTCCTGCAACCGTTCTTCATATGTTTTAGTCTCCAGTCTCCTATGCATTTCTTTAAGTCCCTTTCAAGGTAGTCCAAGTTAATGGTCATCACATCTTGTAGTCTTGAATTTCACTGATTCACTAGAAGATTTGCATAGGGCATTTTTAAAAATCTAATCTGGATCTTTTACTGTTCAGCTTAATTAGATGATCCTTGATCATCTACTACATTGAGGAGATTTCATCTGCAACACTTAACAACATTATGCCGATCCTCTTATGCCCTCTTATACCCTCCTTCCTTCTGCACAGCAGGTAAGATTTGGGTCACATATGTCAAGGGTCACAAAGTGGATGAGACAGTGTCAGACATACAGGTGAAGCTGGATTTGGAGGAAGTTAGGAAGGTTTTCTTTCCTTTTTTTGCTTTAAATTGGCATGTGCCTATTTTAGAGCTAGTGACACTCTTTCCGTGTATTGTATTTCCCCACTTCAAAAGAGTGGACATCTCTGCTGTCAGTTGTCAACAATTTAGGTTTGGGGTGGGTGGGTTTGAGGGACACAGAAATGAGACTTTAGAGCAGGGGTCCTCAAACTTTTTAAACAGGGGGCCAATTCACGGTCCCTCAGACTGTTGGGGGAGGAACGGCTGGGGGGCATGGCTAGGTGGTCATGTGACTGGGTGGACATGGCAATCTAGCAGTCCATTAAACAATACACACAAATTAAACTTTAATTTGTTATGCTCCTGGCGGTGGAAAGCTGGTTAGTGAAGGGATATGGCTGCCTTGGTGTGTGTGAAGGGCTTCTCTCTCTCCCTCCCTCTCTCTCTCCCTTTTGTATGTCTCTGCCAGGGAGGCCAAAATGGGTCTGGTTTTGGCCTCCTGAGGCCTCTGTATGTCCTGTTTTTGGCCTCCTCAGACTCCAGAAGGCGGATTGGGGCAGGCAGGAAGGTTGGGTGATGTGGGTGAGGTAGCCTCCTGGTCATGCATGGGCCGGATTAATGGCCTCTGTGGGCCATATATGGACTTCTGCTTTAGAGTCGCATGTAGCCCAGAGCTGGTGAAGAAGACAATGATATTTTTCAACTGATCTATCAGAAGAAAGGAAATGACTTGGCTTCCTTCCCCTTCCTTACTGCTACAGTCTTCTTGCATTATTTCCTCTAAAGGCCATTGTGTGTGTTCTCCTTTCTTCTTGCCTTCCGCCCCACCACCCCCAATGCAGGCAATAAGGGCAAGTGCCTGGAGTGAGCTAGCCAGATCAATGTGGCTTCAGTGAACGCCACATGGCAATTGTACAGCCTCAGCAATTCAGCACTATTTTCCCACACAGATGTATTTGTAATAATACATCTGCAATAAAGCAATAAAGCATGCATGTGTGGAGGGTTATGATTCCAGGAAAATGCATTTGCAAGAGTTGCTGTTAGAGGACTGGAGCAAGACAGAACCAAAGAGGCATCGGGAAATCTGAGTGGGAGATTTGGATGGGAGAGATGTAACTGTCAGAGACATTTTGCCAGGGTTGTAGAATATATGTGCAACATTTGATGAACACGTAAATGTATAGGAATGGGAAACGTATGCCATCTTTAAAAGGAATCCACTACCATAGAAATAGACTCCTTGTGTTGGGTCCAATCTTCTCTGCCTGTTATTTATCTTAGCCAATTTTTTACGCAACAAGAGACCACGGAAACTTTGTATTATTCTGCATAAAGGTATAGTTATTAAAAATTACTTATTTAGATTGGCCCATCTGAAAAAGGTGTAAAATCATGCATAGGCTAGTCTTTTGGGAAAGTGTGTATTTAGTTGGAATGGGAACAAGGGGGGGGGGTGAAATACAGTAGTTCCTAATGCTATTTCGTTGTTTTTCATTGTTGTTTTTGAAGGCATATCTTTATAACCACAAGTATAGATATTAGCCATATTACACGGGCACACAAGAGTAGGGATTCTCATGTCATGCATGGAAAAAGGAATTGGTAAAGTGGGGTGGTTATTTATGCGACAATGTTAAAGAATTGGGAACAGAGGTTTTCTGGGGTGGGGAGGAGAAAGCAGGGCCCCAGAACCATGACAGTAATAACTGACCCGGAGACATAAGCAGGAACATCTGAAAGGCTCCCAAAGCTATAATAATATTCAGATGGAAATTCCTCTATTATTAAATTTTCTCATGGAGAAATCATTGACAGAAGACGTTATTGAGTCTGCTTGAATTTGCAAGAAGGCCACATGCTGCAACTGCACATAATTGACTGGGTGAGGTTGATGTAGCTAACTATGGCACATGGTGCAGTCGATTTTGTTCTTGGCAGTGACACATGGAGAAAAAATGGGAAGATATTCTTGACAAGCTCATGTTGCTCTTAAGACAATGATGGTGCAAGCAGATTTTTTCCTGAGTGTCTATGCCAGTTTCTTTGATAACAAGAATACAGTATGAGGTAGGGGCGGAGGTCTTTTGATGCACTAATTCATAGCATCCAACCCTCGCAAATCTCTGTATACCCTTATGCTCATTCCCCCATTTTCTGCATTGCTAGATATAATAACCATTCAGGCAGTGTAAGATAGCAGAGAAAGGGCACAGAGAATCTTTTAGTTCATCTGTTGCTTCTGATTAGTTACAGCAGAGCAGAAAAAGTGTTTGGGGAAGTCCTGGGCAGGTATAAATGACTATGAAAAGGGGGAAGGGAAGGGGATTTAAACAGGCCACCACAACATATGCATTCTTATCTGAATCAAGGAAACCTAGTTGAAGGAGAAAAATAACTGCTCTCTGACAATCTTTCCTCCCCAAAGAAAAGCTTACAAATAAGTAAACATGACAGTCATATACAGAATATACAGAATAACAGAGTTGGAAGGGATCGTGTAGGTCATCTAGTCCAACCCCCTGCACAAGCAGGAAACCCTATACTAGTTCTGAGAGATGACAGTCCAGCTTCTTCTTGAAAGCTTCCAACGATGATGTACAGGCATGAGGCAGGTAGGTAGACTTCGGGTTTCTGGAGAAAGCTAATAATTGCTAAAGCTAAAAGCCCTTTGGATGATGACTGTAACTTACTGAAATTTCTGACTGGAAATGTAAGCAGACTAAACGGTGAATTACTGGATGAAATGAAAAAAGAAAGTAGATATGTGGTGTTCCAGTGAAGTTAGGAGAACAAAGCAGAGGTGTGAACGATGGTGGTCTGATCATGTGGAGAGTTGTTGAGTACATCATGCCGGGAAATGAAGCTGGAAATTTTAATAATGAATGGAAGGGCTTAAAGTAAGTCAGAAAGAATGAATTCAAGTCATCTACGTTATTGTGGGTGTGTATGAATATAGGGATCAATAGGTTGGTGATAGTGGCACATCACTCTGGTATAAACAGAAACAGACAGAAGTAGCATGGAGATGATTCTCTGCCAGAATTGTGCAAGGGCTGGGAAAATTTTTCTGCCAGGTAAATTACACAATGGAAATTCAACAGAAAAAAGTTACTGAACCATTCAGGGATTCAATAATGACTAAGAATGGTAATTGGCAAGAATCTGCTTAGAAAAGTCTGTTTGTTTCAGCTACTTGGCTTAAGCGTAAACCTATTTCTACATACAGTGTATACAGTATGTACATCTAACAATATGATTAATTTGCATTGATGAGATTAGGAGAATTAGTGAAAGTTACTAGGGTATTGAAAAAAACCTAAATGTGAAACAAAACATTTTGGGGGCATTATCAAGAATGAATCTTGAAAAAAGGGAGCACAGAAAAGAAAAAAAGAAAACAAAAAAAAAAGAGAGAATCAATTGAAAAAGGGTGAAAGCATCACCCTAGATGGAAATTGGCTAATTATATTACTTTACTTATCTCCTTATTTCAACAAGAATTTACATCAGATATAACATCTTCCTTTCAGCACTTTCATATGGGAAGTTCCTATATTTAGTTAAAATTGCCCCTGTGGTGCTGGCACAATTGAATCTATCCTTCACAGATTGTAACACTGCTCTTTTTATAGTGACACTTGAAGAAGCTTTATTTTTCCTTTGTTATCACATGCTCCAGGTCAGTTTGATGAATTTTATGTTAATATTCTTTTATCAGGTATGAAATTTTTTATTAAGCATAAGATTGCAAACTTTTGTACTGCAGCTGTGAATATCCATAAATAATTCACTTCTAGTTTACTTGAATAATATTTTTATTTGAATCCTTTTAACTAATGTTCACCTAACTTGGTTTTTATTATGCTATCTACTGTTATACTGACTATTTCTGATCTTTGCAATAAAGGCCATCTATCCAAAATGCTAGATAAAAAATGTGGAGTTAAACTAATGGGAAGCATGAAAAAGGATGCTTGGCGAATGATGAAATACAAAAGGCCATGGATGAGAGAAAACACACATAAGGGAAAGATTGTGGGGTGGGGAGGGAAATGAGAATGAGAGAAACTGAATGTATATGCAAAGAAAAAAAATCTGGAAAGGGTATAAAAGAAGCCAAGGAACAGTAAAAGAGGCAGAGAACACTCAGAATAATTTTGGTGGAAATCAAAATTTGTTTTGGAATAGATGAAGAGGGCTAAACAAGAAGCCTTCCCTAGAATGAATGGAATCAAAATAAAAGCAATGTAATTGCCTGGGATGAAATTTAAGTGGGTAAATCCTGGAACAAGTATTTTTGAGACTTGCCTAAGAATGGTGCTTATATCTTGAAGAGTGGAATTGAAACAATTGCTGCAAATGTGAAATGCCAAATGGCAAAAAGATTAAGAAGTTAAAATGCTGCGAGAATGTTGAAAAAATGATAAGGCTGAAGGCAATGATGGGGTAACTGGAGATGTGTTAAAATATAGATCTGGTTTGCTTCTGAACTGACTGTGATTAACTGTTAACTGTGTTTACAAAGTTGCACGGAAGAATTTGTATCAAAAAAGACAGAACTGACAATGTGACAATGAACAAAGATTTGGAAATAGTTTGCTTTTTTGCCAGGCAAGAGGTTGCTCTTCAGAAGGTTGCTGGGAAATATATGAATGCTCTATAATAAAGTTTATTTTATACTTGCTAAACTACCCATCTGGTTGCTAAGAGTTGATAATGACTTGCTAGTACATAATCAACCAACCAATTAATCAATTTAGAGAAAGGACACGATAATATTAATAGATTTGATATATAAGGTTTGTGAACCCTTTTGAATTTTCAATATTTCTGCATAAATATAATTTAAAGTGTGTCCCTGTCATATCCAAAAACTAGATTAAAAGAATTCAAATAAATAAGTCAAAGATATTATGCATATTCATTTATTTATTGAGGAAAATTATCCAAAGCTACGTATTTGTGTGTGGCAAAAGTATATGAATTGGGTTATCAGTTCAAGGGGGAAATTAGAATCAGGTCAGGTGTTCCAACCATTGGCATGATAATCAGATGTGAGTGTGGAGGTTCTGCTTTATTTAAAGGAGACAATTCTGGATATTCAAAGTCTGATCTTCTTAATACAGGTACCTGGAAGTGTGTCATGGCTCAAACCAAGGAGATTTCTGGGGACTTCTGAAAACAAGTTGATGCTCACCAGGCTGGAAAAGTTTAAAAAAATCTCAAAAACAAAACAAAACAAAAACAAAAAAAGAACCCCAAAGTCAATGTGTGATTCAAGGATATGGTGGAAAAAAGAATGGTTTGAAAGAACAGAATAGAATGGGGAAATGGCTGATGGCTTTAGTGTAAACAGATTCATCTAAATTTCTTCTCATTCCTTTAATTCCGTTGGCTTTTGATTTTTTTTCTTCCTTATGCTTTCCATAACAATGCTCATCCCCAAAGAGAATCTCATTAAAGATTATAACAATATTTATACATCATACGGGCATGAGGTATATTGTACATGAAATTCATATACTGTATATGCAAAGAAAAACACTGATGCAGGCATTTAAAAAAATCTGAGGATATTTTTTTAAACCAGCAATTAGGACTATTTCAGTGACTGTTTGTACATTCACATTAACAGATTTGTGCTCGTGTAAGGTCCCCTTGGAATGATTTCCAGTGAAGCTGAGTTGGCAGAAAGGCCTCTCCACAACTGTATATAAAATCATAGGCCACCAACGAACTCATTCTTTAATCACTACTTTGCCCAAGGATAGTAAGATGGAAGTTATCTTCACGACCTTCCACTTGTTTTTATGGAACTTGGGGATCTTTCATATAACTTGTGGATAGTAGATTGGAGATGCTGTAGCAACTATATTTAGAGAACATAAACCGATATTGTCTTCAATTCACTCGTGACCTGCCAAGACGTACATCTAAAGTTGTAATTTCTTGTTTATTTTTAATTTGTGTGATTGTTTGAGGTAATAGAGTCCCGAGATGCTTCTGAGTCTGGTGACCAGTTTCAAGAGTATTGATCAGAATAAGTTGACCATGGGATCACTGGACAGGCATCTCAAATCTCTTCTTTCAGTATCTCTAGCAACATTAAGGATGGGAAGGATGGGAAGCAGAGTTAGGAATAGGATTACAATGTCAATGGAGTCAGTGTTATAATATCAATGGAATCAGTGTTGCAATATCAATGAAACCATCCACTATAACTACTAGATTTTGCGCACTAATATCTTTTTGATATCAAGGCTAATGAATCAGAAGCTGAACCATGAAATCCAGAATAAACAGTTCATTGGAATGCTTTCTTGCTTTAAGCGACTTATATGCCCACTCATTTTGCAATAGCTGGCCAACAATCGGCAGAAAAGGCAATACAACGCATATAAAAATAAACCACACTAAAAACAAGACAACCAAGGACATGTGGAAATGACCTTGGGAGAAGAGGGAAGAGCTACAGCCAGGGGAACAGCCAGATAAGAGGCAGCTTAGCCCAAAGAAGGAATGTGTGTACAGCAAATGTGTCAGAAGAGACCTTCCCTTGTCACTTGGACTATAAAGGCAACAGAGGGAGAAGCATACTTTCAGGGTTATGTTAATGCAACCTTACAATAAAATAAATTAGTTCATTTGGGCAGGTTTCCTGGACTACCTTGCAAGTCCAACAGCTACACCTGGAAGCACACTAGAAGTGGCATTTTTGGCTGGGTCAGTATTTTTTCAGCCGAACTGGTAGTGGTATTTTTGCCTGGGATGTAGAACTGGCAGTGACCCAGGCTGTTCACGTCCCTGAACCAGTTCTCCGATGTCTTCTGCCATTGCTGGCATGTTTCTGTGCATGTGCAGAACAATTTTTAGTCAAATGCGCATGTGCGAGTAATGCGTGGCCGGTGTGCACGCACAGCGAACCAGTAGTAACCAGTTCAGGAACACACCCCTGAAGCACACTGTGTATGCTTGGCCTCTGTCATCCCTATAAGGCTGCCCAGATTGGGAAACTGATTCCACAGAAAAAATAGAACTATACTCAATTGAGACAGGCTCTAGTAATAACATATTGTGAGTCTGCCTCTGTTTTCACTTCCCTCTCTCTTATAGCCCAGGAAGCCTTGGAGGAGCCAGCTTAAATCTTTCTAATACTTTCCCACCTCGCTGAACATGCTTTTGCACCTGTTTTTCTCTTAGCACTTTCTTGATGGCTTCTTCAAGGTCATTTTCATAGTTCCTTCAGCCTCTTGGTATTTGGAATTATTATACCTCTCACCAATATGTTTAGACTGTGCCATCTTGAAAGCCAATAAATATAGTTGATGAATGTGATTTACCAATCATTAAGGCATCAAAGTGTTTGGAATAGAATACCCTATATAGATTCAACGCAGAGATTAACATAGATCTCAATGATTCTCAGATGGATGCTAATCTAGATGTGTCACAATGGAGATCAGACTGACTTAGTTTGATGGGCCTGACTGACACCCTCAACTAAAAAAACTCAGTCTTTGTCCACAAGGAAAACAGAGCATCCCTGATGGCATGCAGTGTGTGCATACTGTATTTCTTTTGTGCGGCTTTTTGGGAAACTCCCTCTTGCTTTCCATTCTTCAGTAAACCCAATATTCTTCACATTTTTATCTTTAGTAATTGACACCTACAATAAAGGTAGGGCACTCTAGCTAGGCTCACCAGGCCTCTTTTGAGGTTTGTCTGAATAAAGAACTACCTTTCTAAGATCTTATCATGAAGGGACTTTTGACAAACTTCTAAATTCAGAATTCCCAAAACATAGTCTGACAGTTTCCAGAATGTATACACATATATTGACCTATGACATATCCACTAAATTTTGCCAGCATAGTCTTCCCATTTACTATAATCCATGGAGAGCTAGAACAATTTGCTTTAACTTTTGAGCTTTGCAAAAACAAAACAGAGTTAATGGAATGCAACTTTACTTTAATATTATCAAGTTGTTTCTTTAATTATGTTTGTGCTTTATCCAGAATGTTAGGAGTACATTTTATCATTACAACAAACTTGAGACAAATTTGTCTGAAGATTGTTTAACAGGCTTAAATGTCCATGACTAAATGGAGGATTTGAAGTTGGATCACTTCAGTCTTAGTCTTACATTGAGCTGCTATCAGGTTTGTGCTGTTTTGGAGAAAAGCTACCACTGCTGCTTGTCTGCTTCCTTCCTGTTTCTACTCCAGGCCCCCACCCCACTCTTCTGGACTAGAAGACCTCCAAGGTCCCTTCCAGCTCTGTTCTGTTCTGTTCTGTTCTGTTCTAGTCTAGTCTAGTCTAGTCTAATCTAGTCCTATTCCTATTTTATTCCCAGCATAATGTCTGATCCTGTTTTTAAACTGCTATACCACATATGCTCTTTTTTTAAGCAGGAGCTGCTAGGTGTAATTGACCAACTGGTTTCTTGCTAGAGAATAAGGAAGCATTCGAACATCATTATGATACATTGGGCCTTTAACATTACAGTTGTTGATTAAAAGGAAGTCCCACCAAAGTAGGTACCAATGTATACTACTGTAGACTGCTTTGAACCAGGGGCTAGTTGGTAATTTGATGTGTTAGTTTACTCAATGTCACGATGAGCAGTGTTTATTCACATCAGCGAAGAAGATGAAAGCTCAGAAGGAAAACACAGAAGCTACAAGGAAATATCTAAAGTAAAACTGCCTGCACTTTTTGAGATTACAACTTAGGTTATTAGAATCATGTGTGCTCTCCATAGGTCTCCAGGTAGCTGATGTGCACTTGGCCCACATCAAGTGATGGAAGAGCAGTTCTCAGCAATCCTCTTTATTTATCCATCTGTCATGGGCTTCATAGAAGCCAGCACTGGAACATGGGGTGGGGGGAATCTGCCTCAGTGAATCTCTCCCAGTTATTCTATGCTCTGCCCCCAATTCCCGCACGCTTCTAGATTGGTGATGGTGAACCTATGGTACTGCACATGTGCCAAAGGTGAAGCACTACATTTAGGGTGACATGCCAGCATTCACCCATTCTTAATACTGTGCAGTTGTTCAGAGTGGCCTGAATGGGAAGGGGGGGGTCAAAACTGAAATTGTTTGTTTTTGGTTTGTGTGTGTGACACATGCCAGCAAAGTCAAGTTAGGCATTTTCTGAACTTTTGATATGCCAAGCCTAAGAGGTTTACCATCACTGTTCTAGAACTTGCTTACTTACAGACTTCAACTGCACAGATGAATCCCGCAGCAACATGTCCTCTGAAATCCTCAATTTTCCTCCTGCCACCTTTGATTTCATGCTTGGGAGTTTGGTGAGGCAAGTCTATGTCACAGAGTCCTTAATACTTTGGATGTCCAACAAAGGGATGATTCAAAGAAGGAGAAAAAAATGAGTGCAACATCTCCATAGAGTTTGACAAACTATTACAAAAGAAGAGAGGTATAACAAAGGAACAGAAGCAGAGATAAATAAGAGATAAATTCCATATTGTTTTAATACTCCACGTTATTCTTCCTTTAAACTGAAGCAGCCACTCTGAGTTTAAAACAAGTCATTTTCAAAGTGAGTATAATGTTATATGAAACATGCCTGTCCTTGTAGGAAATGTGTCAAAATTAAGTCAGAGGAGATTTTTATTTTCGAAAATGATTCTGACAAGGGAAAAATTATTTAGGAAATTTGATTCTCTTTGTTTCTTCCTCTAATTCCTGACAAATGCTACATGCTGATAAAATCTTTATTCAGAAGTGCTTGGATCCATGACAACTTCTAAAGTAGGTCAGCAATTATAACTAGCCTTTCCCCAAGCTGGTATCTCACAGATGCGTTAGACTTTAACCTCCTGTATCTCTTGGCAGCACCTGGGCTAGCTGGGGATTATGGGAATTGAAGACCAGCACAGGGAGCATCAGGTTAGAAAAGTTGGAAAAACCCTTTCTCCAGTTAAGAGAATGCACCAAATGCTTTAACCAGTATTGCTAGAAAACAAGGTTTAGGTGATTCTGTCTTTAAGATATTCTGCTGTGTAGACGGCTGCAAATAATTCAGTTAATTTATCCATAATTTCCCTGTCTTCTTTCAATATTGCTTTCATATTTTTATTATACATTATTACAGTTCAATTGTCTCTAGATAGTTGTCTCTGGTGTATAGATATATATATTTATGCATTTTATGATTAGCCTGTATTTCTTCAAATAATTCTCTCTTTCTTTCTTCCTTTGGCTTGGCTTATAAAGGTATTTTCAATATTCCACTGTTTCTGCTTTTTTTCCAATTCCTCCGCTCATCCACACTCAAACAAGATTTCTATTTAAAGGCTATCTCTTGCTTTTTCTAGCCATCCAATTCTTTTGGAGAAATAAATGCTGGTTAAGGCAAGAAATACTGGCCTATACATACAGTGTATATATTCTTTGATTTTTCGCTGTAGTTAAACATTGGCATTTTTGGGGACTTTAATGAATATCAATCAAGGCAAACCGTACAGGTAATTCTTGGGTTATGATAGCGATTGGGACCAGAATTTCCATCACTGAGCAATGTGGTCATAAAGAGCAATGTCACCTGACTCTGTCACTTAGCAATAGCAATTCTGGTAGTTCCGGTTGGTGCTATTAAGGAAGGACTGCCTGGCTCCACAACTTGCTGTGATGTCATAACTGCAAGGCAGGTGTCAAGTGCCTGGATTATGATCACATGACTTCAGGAACTCTGTGATGGCTAGAACTCTAAGAATCGATTGTTATCATTTTTGTTCAGGGATGTTGACCTTTTGAACAGTTCCTGAACGAATGGTTGTATGCTGAGAACTACCTGTAGTGGCATATAATTGGCTGCCCAGGTTATCTTTAAGACAGTCTTAACGAGAAAGGCACCAGCCTGGGAGTGTCCTTCCCAATTTAACCACCTTCCAAGCATCCTAATTCATACTGTGAGTCACAATAATTAGAAACTGAAGCTACCTTGGTCAAGGCTGGACTTGAATTAAGAAGAGAAACTTAGTTTTGCATCACATTCTTTAAGTATAGGTTCTCCTGTTATTTATCTTAATTGCAAATAAACAGTCCCCAACAGGGCACTTCCGTGTATGGCCATATTGCCTCCATCATAACATGTGAACTACTTATGGAGTCATTTTTGGGGTGATAGGCAAGTTTGTGTGTGTGTGTGTTTTATAGTTAAATAAATAAATACTAAATTAATTTTCAAGAGAATGCACCAAAAGTGAGAATCCTCTAAATGCCTGCTGGCTTTGACTTCCACAAGTTATTTTTCAACAATCTTAACATTGCCAGCTTAGGAGAAATAATTGAAAATTCAAAACTCATGAATCCTTTCTGTTCCGTGCAAATTTAGATCTCTGCCTGCTTTCCTTCTTCCCAGTATAATTCATTCCTCCTGGCCAGAGGCATTGTCAAATAAGAAGATTTGTCTGTTTCCCTTATGGAAGGTCTCCCTGTTGTTCTAGAAAGAGACCTCTTGTGCACAGTGGGAATCTTCCTAATGTCTGAGGAACCGGGCGTCTATACTCAGAAAATGTAAAAGAGCAGCTTTTCAATTTTTTCCCCCTATCTCCATTCAGGAAAGGCCAAAGGGCATTTTCTTGTTCCTGCTATTTAACTGGTCTTCTCTGTCATGCTGACATAATAATCCTCATTTTGGAGGAACTTATTTTGGACTCTCATCTGTTGTATCTGAAACAAAAAGTCCTGTACCTGCATGAACGTGGCTGAAATCCTCACATTTCTACCACGACATGCTGCATTCTCACACTACCTGGGAAGTTCCGTATGTGTGAAGTGAGTGAATCTGTCTGTCATTTGTCTTATGGTTATGAATGTCTTTATGTGTGGCAGCAAGGCAGAGTCGGCCCTCTGCCACCCTTGCTGATAGATGGGGTGAGGACTAGGTAAAGCTTCTGCATACTTGAACAGCTAGGGGAGCGTTTCTTACCCCGGCCTCACATGCCCATCACTCATCCCATTGATCAAATGCCAAGGGCAGAAGCTCAGGGGGCTTCAACCAAGTCTGGCAGAGTTGGGTGTTTGAAACTCTGAAGAGTGGGCGCTCAAAATCTTCTTGGTTCTGACAGCTGAGAGGTTGGCAACATAAAGACATCATCAGGAGGGAAACACAGAAGGGGGCTGGGGCTGGATGGGACAAAGAATCTGCCTGAGAGGGTCCCCGTGTCCAATCCCATTTGGGATCCTCACAGTCTTCTTTTTAACCAGGATTCCTCAGCAGAACAGCCTGTGTACAAGGCAGCTTCCTTTTTATGCCTTCATTAGGAAAATTTGTGACAGGAAATCCTTGGCTTACTGTGTGTGAACTAGCCCACCTTTCAAGTGAGAAATAAAAAGTTGTTTCCAAATCCTAGATTGAATTGGATTTAGTTTGGGTAGAAATGCATAGATGTTTCCTGTGTTTATAGTTCAGTATTCTAAATACTAGAATACATATAAACATATATATATATATATGTTGTATTTCTACTGATAAATAAATATATGTATATGTACTGATAAATATATATATGTATATGTATTTTGTGTTACAACCCCTGGTATGACTAAATATGGGAGGAAGGTCACTACTCCCTCTTTCTGTCCTTCGGCTTATCACAGAAGACCATGCAGGCAGAAAACCATATTTTTATTTTTACTGTTGCCTTTTTATATTTGTGTTGTACACAAAATACATACCTATTTCCCTGGCTCAACTGATAAGGAAGAGAACCCGTGGCTTAGTGGTTAAGACTCCTGCCTAAGATATATACAGCCCAGGTTCTAATCCCAGTAAGGGTATGGCTAGCTGATGAGAGCTAATTAGCTCGAAATAGATCTATCCTAGTCTCCCTTTATTTATTTATCAGTACAATTACAACATATATATATATACATACATACATACACACATACACACACACTCATACATGCTTCTGTGATTCTATAGCTTCTGTGATTCTATTGATTCTGTACTCTTCTGGATTCTGAGTTCTGATTCTGGCTTCTGCTATATGGTATTGTATATAAAGAAGTTTCTTATATAAATGAATCCTGCTGAATTATTTACTTGTGTGCTGGTTGAATTGCTGCAAACTCTAACATATGGTTTTACACATCAGCATCTTGCCTTCTATTACATGAACTGTGCCATCCACACCCTGCATCAGTGCTACCCTCTCTGGGCTGAAAAAAAATCCTGGAAACTGTCAGATGGCAGCAAAAAAAAAATGGCACAAACTACCTCCTTGCTGCCATTCAATGGTCATTTGGGTCATTTTGTCACCCAAATAAGGTAGCCTACAGAACAGTCCCTGCCTTAAGTAGCCAATCAGTTTTGCCTGTGACTGGGTTGCCTTTTCTCCCCTCTATACTTAAGTGAGCCAAAATGAGCCTGTGAAGGAAACATGACCTTGTTCTTTGAAGACAAGCCCTTAGAATCCTATACAATGTTCCTCTAAATGCACTGAAGTGAGCTTACCTACATTTTCTCCCCAGCATGGGTTCCTGCTAATGAATCAATCATCTCTATGGAGGACTCTCGTGTCCTCACACATGCAACCCAAATAACTATTTTATACTGTTCTCCAGTAATTCAGGGTTTATTTTATGATTCTCTCTATTCTGTGTCCAAATTCTTTAGTGTGTGAAAAGGTTGTTAACTCAGTAATTTCCTTTACACAAAAGGATAAGAACCAAAGCACCAAGTCAGATGCTGCCCTTGGCTTGCTGCTTCTGTTTGTTCCCCCTTCGTGCCAGACATTGGAAGAGAAGCAGTTGCAGGTTATTTTTGCCAAAGCACCTTGAAATGCCAAGAACTGAAGAAGGAAAAGGTGGGAAGACACCTAGAATGGCAGTAGCTAAGAGCTTCTGTTTCCCTTTCATACTTTAGCCAAGTTCTATTTTGGGTTTAATGGAGAGTCCTCTTTCATGGCTTGAAGCTTCAGTTGCGATGCCAGACTTTCGTGGACGGACAGGTTTTCTTTTCTCCTAGACAAAGACTAGCATTCTGAATGTATGTCTGAAATGGGATAGGGTTTCCTGCCTGAAGCGGGGGCTGGACTAGAAGACCTCTAAGGTCCTTTCCAACTCTTGTTACTTTGTGAAATGACTTCTGTGAAATTTTAAGAAGTTGGCCCTCAATGCCAGAAAAGGGGCCTCCAAGTTGCACAACAATTACAGATTCTTTAGGGGGAAAGAAGCTTTTTCTCTTCTGACAGGGAAGAGGCTACTCCATTCTACATCCCTACTTCAGGTGTAGTTGGCTGCTGCAGAGATCCAACAATGCTACATGACACATCAAAAGGGGTTAATGGCGAACTAGGGAATAAAAGCCCTGGCCCTCATGTTCCCCAAACAGGGGGGGGGGAAATACAGCAAGGGCAAAGAATGAAATGAGAGTACAAACAAATCCTCAACGTTCAGATGTTATATTTTCATTTTGCGGGGCTATGCTTGAAAAGAAAACTATAGAACTGATCCCTATAGACATCCTGTAGTAGAATTCTGGGGTTCCCACAAATCCCCCGATCATCTAGACTCCCTGCTCCATCTGATTTAGTTTTTCGAAAGAACATTTAAATTTTAAACAATGGGAAGGCAAGCTATTCCAGTATCGTGCTTATTTATAAGAATGCCTCTGGACTTAATTTACACTTAAACATATTGATGGAAAGAACAGTGAGGGTCAGGGTGTTGATTGGAGGGGTGCCCCCTTGCCCAGGCCCATGTAAGCATTTTGGGGTGCTATACTGGAGAGTGGAGAGCAGGTTCACAACATTGCAATTCATGTTTTCCATGGCAGCCATCATAAGACCAAAATATCATTTATTCACAGAATAGAGGAGCATCCAGAGTAAAGGAAAGCTAAATACAGGGAAGCAATAAAAAGAAGTTTCTAAGATTTTAGCTTCCAGCCATTATGTTTGCTACACAAAATTGGAAATGGAATTCTGGGGTTTTGAATCTTACATTCTTTCTCTTGGAGCTGTTTTTAGGCTCCAGTCTATTTTCAGATTCAGGGAGAGAAAAAGAATTCACATCTTCTTTCTCTCCCACATTCACATTCTAGCAGTCCCAACTGTTTTCCTCCCATGGATATTCCCTTCTCTCCTCTCCTCTCCCTTCCCCTTCCCCCCCTCTGAAAATCTTGCAATGAAATCATATCAAATCAAGAATGAAATTAAAGCTTGGCTAATACAGCGGTGATGGCAGCTCCGGGGTGGGCAAGTTTATTTATTTCTCTTTGGAAATGAATTTCAGTTCCTCTTTCCACTGCCTTCAAAACCCTCCAGGAGATGCCGTTCATTCTGTCTCATCCATCATCAGCGGGAGCATGACGGCTGGCGGGTGGTGTGTGGGACATGTCAAGCCCACAGGCATTGGGAGCTGACTCTCCTCTCCCATTTTCCACCCCACCCCACCCCAGCTGATTCTCTCTCTTCCTTGGGAAAAGGAATTTCACACACAAACACACACATCCACCGCCCTCACCCCCACCCCACACTCACACACAAAGAAAGACTGCATGCAAAGGAAGGAAAAGGAATAGCTACTGTTGCATTGTCTTAGCTGTTCGGAATAAGCGACTAAGGATTAGAAAAATGTTGAGGAAATATGCAACTAGTATAGCTGTCAGCTCAACATCAGCAGCATCATATAGCAGCCAGAATCAGAATCAAAAACCATGCAGGTTCCCTTTCTACTCTAACCCATTCATGCTACTGTATAGCCTTACCCTCACATGCTTGGGAACATGGAAGTGACAGAAGGGTGATGGTTGATGACAGAGTGAGAGCAAGATGTGAACAAATGCAAACCCGATTTAAAAGAAAAAGAAAAGAAATGCAATTAGCAGACAAAAAGAGTGCAAATTCAAATGTAAGTGTGAACGAATAGGCTGCCCATGATTCCATGCGGTGATTCTGACACAACCTTTCTATGAAAGCAAAATAGTAGCAGGCAGAGGGCTAGGAAAAACTTCACAATGCTAACATCCCCACGAATTTTGCAGAAAAAGACTGCGTGAACATTACAGATTAGAACTGCTATAATGGTTTTAACTCTGTTCCAAATGTCAATGTTGTTGTTTTTTTCTCCGCGGATGGTAAAATTATGAGTTTTTGCTAAACTAATTGCTATCAAAATAATGTACGATGATATGGAAGCTGCCCAGAATCATTTTAGAGTTAGGGGGTGCCAAAATAGAATCAAATAAATAAATAAATAATCTCTGGTATAATGCATGTATAAAATGTGTCAGAATGTACAGTAATATAATCAGTGCTCCCCCCCCCCCGAAAAGAAATGTGTGTGGAGTGGATAGAAATCCAAAAAGACATATTTTCATCATGCTTAGTTTATTGTATCTAAATAAATGCTTGAGGTAACACTTTCCCTTCTATGGAGGAATGTGAAATATTACTTACGCAGTTCTTTGTTTTAGAGTTGTCTTTGTGTTTTCATGGGCCTGTAGTTAAGCTTTTGTGAGCATTTTAGCACAGACAAATAGGTTTGCTCAGACATGTTGTTTCCTTTCAGCTTTCTTCCCCCACCAGCTCCGGAAAGGCTGAGTGTGGTGGTACCAGTGCTATTTGCTGACTGTGTTGTCTGTCTGCTGGCCTGGATTCCTGAAACTGGGTTCCCGGTGTGTGTGTGACAGAACATAATGGTGGCAGATTGCAGTAATTGGGCACAGTCTCATTTCACAGCACTGTTTGTATGTATCAAACTCTGATCATGCCTCCCTCATCAGACTTGTAGCAGGGAAAAATGATGTGCTAAAGATTTTTTCCTCCTTTCAGTCAGAAGTGGTCCTTGCAGCCTGAGGCTAGAGGGTTTATAAAAAGGCTGGAAAGCTAGCGCTGTAGCAGTGGGGCCAGTTATTCCCTTCTCAGATGAATACGGTATAGGGAGCTCGGAAAGGATGCTTGTGCCCTAGCACTTCTGAAGCCGCCCGCACTTCTGTGGTTCTTAGCAGGGTCAAAGCACAATTTTGAAAGGCATGGAAAAATATGCAACACCTGTACCCAGGATCCCACTGGGTACATCCAACACTTCAATTCATGATATGCTTTTTCTATTTTTAATTCCAAAATAATATTTTCTACATTTCTGAAGTTATGCTGTAGCCACAAAGGAACAACTACGGTCATTACCCTAAAACATTCTGATTCTCTTTTGATATTTTAATTTAATATTGTACCTAGCCTGAAAAAAAGGATTCGGGCAAAGTTTGCTTGGTTGTTGTTGGTTTTTTTAACTCCTTGGTTGGCCTAGATACAATTATTATCCTATTTGCTTTTTTTAATTTAATAGATCCACATGTTAAACCACTTAAACAGTCCACTTTACATTTAATCAATGCTTTTCTGAAATTTGTCACTGCAAAGTTATGAACTATCTCCTCCAGGATATTTTGATAGCAAGATGGAAGGGAGGGAGACAATAAAAGAAAGAAGGAAGGAAGGAAGGAAGGAAGGAAGGAAGGAAGGAAGGAAGGAAGGAAGGAAAACAATAAAAGTGTGAATATATTTTTACAGTGCAGCTTGAGCGATATAAATTTTATAAATGCCTACCCTGAACTAAAATTTTACTCCTTCATAATTTTGTCCCATAAAACGTTTCATGGTTGTTTGAATATGAAATTGTGCACAGAGCCAGGAATCGGGGTCAGAGCTTTAAAAGGCCTCTTCCAAATTCTCTGAAGCCACTTCAGCCTTCAGATTAACTCACCCCAACAACACTGGGATGTGTTGGGGCAACAATGACCAGGTTCAGTTGGGTCAGAAGTCACCGGGGTTTGTGCTCAGCTTGAAAAAGAATTTATTGTTATGAAGTGTGTGATGAATGATGGCACTGATATTTTTGACCCTCTTGTTTTGGGCGGCCAACAGCTACAATAGACAACATAATGTGATTATATTCTTGAAATGGTAAGTCAAGACTTCCATGATTTTTTTTCTTATTTCAGGAAACTCTTTTTGTTGTTGCTGTTTTAATTCTTAGATGTGTTAAGTTTGAACAGAACTATACAAACCAGATTTTCTTTATAGAAAAACAATGCAAGGCAGTTGGCAGTTTATGATTAAAAATCAGTGACACAATATCTGGGGACTGAAAGACCACATCCTGCAAGGCCTGAGTCGCTCATCCCTGAATTCAAAGAGTTCTAATATGTAAAGATTACACATGCCTATTCTTCGGTTATTTAATAAATTCCTGATTAATTGACACTAATTAAGTATACTTTATTGTCAATTTTTAGCATTTGGCTGCTCCTCTTCTTCAGCTGATGATATTGGGGGAGGAATAGATGTCATTTGTTTATTTTCTGCATTATTGCATCTCACCGTAACAATATTTGATTCCCAATCCTCTGATCTCCAACAATACCTGCACCCTATCCATCATCTGACATTTGCTGTATGCAGGAAAAACAATTACTCCAGGATAGACAGGGAAATTGTGCCAAAATAAAATAGAGCCTTGTTTAAGGAGGATGAGGAAAAAGGAGAATCTCTTCATGCAGCCAGAATTGCCTGAACTTACAGTGCCCCCAGGAATATCTTTTTCCTGGACAGAGGCTATTTTTAGCTACCTCCTTCCTGCAGCAAAGAGAGCATCAGGTTAGACTGGCTAGAAGATAGCAAGGATGTGCCAGGGAGCTAGTGATGGAATTAATGTAAAATCAGATTGTTTTGCAATTGAAGCATTGTGGCCATAACATGGCTCAGCTGACAGCCTTTAAAATCTCGGGTTCTGGGATCAGACCATTCCCTAGAATAGCAGGAACACAAACTGCTCTTGAAGGGGGCCAGGAGCAATCTCTCCTTGTGACTGAAGGAAGATGAGGAACAGGATCCATAGATCCCAGTTGAATGCACAAATGCAGGATTCATCGTCCTTGAAGCCACTTTATCATGGCCTGCAATGCTGAAATGCTACAAATCAGAGCCAGATTTCCAGTAGAGGACGAATGCTTCAGTAGGAGGTAGATGCTGCAAACTGGCTTTAAATAAATTGTCAGATAACATTTCTCCAGCTGAGCTAAAGTATAGCAAGACAGGTCCCAAAATGGGCACAGTCATCTCTGATTGAATGCAGCTTCAGCCTTTCTGACTTGGGATCTATCTGTAATCCAATTACAAAAAGAAACAACTTTAATTTGATTTAGGTTTTATTTGTTTGCCATGGATGTCCTTTTTCTTCCACCCTCCCTTCTTTATGTGTTTTTTTTAAAACCCTGAACAGTGTGTGTGTGTGTGTGTGTGTGTGTGTGTGTGTGTGTACTAGATGCTCTGAAATTAACCTACCTTAAAATGGAGCAAACCCCAGTTCTGAGTCACAACCTAGAGTTAAAGGCAAGTTCGATTTATACCAACATTAATAGCTCCTCAACCTATTCTCAATTTAAAAAAAACTGAATTAGGACATGGAGATTTAATCCATATTCAAGTAATCACTTTTTGGGATTATTATAATTCCTTTGAAGGTTGTTTGGACAATTCAGTTTAGAAAATATGGCAATAGAAATGTTGATGGGGATTACAACCCTATTACTGTATATTATCTCTTTGTGGGGGGCTTTGGGGGGGACGACACCAATTCAAACTAATGATTTCCATCTAAGCCTAATGTCCTTTATGGCTTTGGACATTGGTAGTTAAAATAGCCTTTCCCAACTTGGATGCTCAAAATATACTGGGACAACAATTCTCAGAGCTTTCCTTGACCACGGAGACTGAAAATTCTGGGAGTGATTGACTAAGATGTCTGGAGGTCGCCATGTTGAGGAAGGCTGATTATAGAATCAGAGTTGGAAGAGATAATTTATATCACTAAGCCCAAACCTCTGATCAATGCAGGATTCCAAATTAAGGTATCCCCAAATAGAGGATTATCTTGTCCAGCCTCTGATTCATCCACTGAAGGGGACCATAACATTTCTCTTGACAAATGGTTCAGCTGTTAAATTGATCTAATGGTTCTAAAGGATTTTTTAAACATTCAATCGGCTGTCCTGTAAAACACATCCATTATGCTGCATCCTGCAGTTCTGGAACAAGGCAGAACAGGGTTGGCCTTTTCTGAGTGACATCTTTTTAGATATTTGAAGAATGCTGTCAAATCCTCCTCATTTTTCTCTTCTCAAGGCTAAGCATTTTCAGTTCTTTCAATCTGTCTTTATAAGACTTCGTTTCTAGTCCCCTAATGGGAAAAAGTGAGCTTATCTGAAGTTGTCAGGACAAGCAGTTTATAGGAAAGATGCTTCCAAAAGAAGAAACTACTCTGACCTCAATGTAAAGTACCATAGCTGTATGTCATGAAAATCAAGCAGCAATGTGATATAGCGTTTTTTTTTGTTTTTTTTTTGCAAGGCTAAATATACCTAGTTCTCTCCTTCTCTTCTTATGAGACAGGGTTTCCAATCCTTTGTTCATCATCATTTCTCTACTTTTCACCTGTTCCTTCTTAAAATATGGTGTCTTGAGAAAATGAACTTGGCATTTACGTCCATTATTCATTCTGTTCTTTCCAGCCCACTTCTCCATGCTGTCAAGATCATTTTGAATTTTGTTTCTGGTTTTTGTCTCAGCAGGTGGCAGCACCTGGCCAACCTTGTCTGAATTTAAAAGCTAAGCAGGTTCAGGCTTGGTTTTTACTTCAGTGGGAGCCTACAAGGAATATCAGGCCTGGAAAACCAGAACAACTCCTGAAAGAAGGCAATGACAAATCACTTCCAATACGGATGTAGAGAAAAGGACATAGCTTTGTATTTCTGTCATGTGGAGCATTTGCTATCTTCTCATCCACTTTTTCATTTACAAATTATGAATCTCTTTATTTAAATAATTAATAAAATGCTGAAGAATACTGCTGAACCTTATGGCACCCAACTTGACCTCTTACTTCCACTTGAGTGGAATCATTTATGAACATTCTCCGAGTACAGTTTATGCCAACCGTGATACATGTTAATCTGTTAGCTGATGAGACTATCAGAGAGCACTGGAAAATGCTATGATGAAATCAAGACACAATAGGACCACCACAGCAATCTCATAATGTTCTAAGATCTTACCTGATGAAATAATAAATTAAGATTTGTCTTATAAGATTTTTTTCTTTACAAATCCATGTTTTTAACATGCTTACAGATTTATTGTTTTATCATATCTGTTGAGATTCTAGAATCTTCCCGTTGCAATTGGTGACGTTAGGGCAAGAGGTCATGGTGTTAGGAAATCTATTATAAGATGCCTGAACACTCAGTCCTCTCCCCTATCCTATCTTGAAATTGTCAGGAAAAGTCATTTGTCAATTTGATATGAAGTATCACAAACTCTATTGCTCTACCCAAGACCTAATAGGAGATGTAATAAAAGAACTGACCCAGTGCATGATGGGTATTCGGGGAGAAACAGGCTCAACCAAGCTCAAGCAAGACAGAATGGCTGCTCATTCAGAAGCCTGCTAATTACAGGATGGTGTCACCTTTGACTCTTAGTGGGGTCTCTGCTTCCAGCTTCACAGTGCCTGCTGGAAGAATGGATGGAAATCCTTTGCCCAACCCCAGCCAGTTGTAGCCTTACTGAAAATAGGATGCATTAAGGATAATGACTCTACAATTGTCACGTGCTACTTGTATTATTGTGATTTACTGTGAGGCTACCCTTGAAGACTCTCTGTCAGCCGGACCAAATTCAGTGGTCCTTCTTTATATTACTGCAGAAGAATGTCCCCCAGAGTCAAGAGGGTCCTCACTCTCTTGGCCTTCCATGAGTTGATTAAAAACCCAACTCTTCTGGAAGGAGACTGATTGTGGAGCCATCAGTGCCATTATTTTATTTGTTTGTTGGTTTGTTTATTGAATTTGGATACTACCTTTTGGCAGTGGTTTGCTCTCCGAGCTTGGATACCACCTATTTCACTCACCCAGTTACTTTGTCAGTGTACAATGAATACAATTGTACAATATAGCATTAGTTTTATTGTACATTTCTGTATTAATGTTTTTAACTGTGTTTGTAATTATTATTGTTGCTTACCAGATAGCTCTGATTGGATCTGGTATTTTTCACTATAGGATCCTTCCTATTGATTTAAGGTAGCTAAATATACCTTTGTAATTATATGCTATGTTCCAAGTAAGAGCACTGAGGGAAAAAATTGTAATGGATGAATTGATTCATTTCTATTATTTTCTATTACTGAGAAAAAAGTGCTTTTTCAGACATTTTTGGGTTTGTCACCAAGTACATCAACTACTGTTGGTAATACTAACCCTAACCCCACCCACCTTTTACTCAAACTCTGTTTGAAGGTCTTTCTATTCTCCCCCCCCCCCCCAGTTCTTTCTCATTGACTTGTCTGTCTTTACCTAGTGCAACATCAAATAACCATACTTGTTTCTTTGTAAACACATTCATATTTGTCTTATTATGAGCTAAAATGTCATCGGTTTACATTTGGATGCCTCATAGGATCTTAACCTTTTGTTCTCAACTACAGTTTTCAGTACTGTATTATTATGATTCCAGCAATTCTTTGCCTCTTGCAGTTGTTATTTTATTATTAATACAGTATACTTTTAGAGGCCAATTGAATTGAAGCAATTAATAAATTGCATAAACAAATAAGTTAAACTTTTAAATTGGCTATAACTGAATGAGAAAGATCTCTGAATTACAACTCATTATGAGTTCCCTGAAACTTGAAAGGGTGAAGATTATTTTTTAAAAAAAATCATGTATTATCTGATTTACCTGATGCCAGAAAATATTTTTATCAATAACCACAATTGTATGAATAATGACAATTCAAACTATGTTACTATCTGCATTTCCAACATTTCATTTCTCTCCGATTCACTGTTAAGATACCCAATTGTATCTCACCCTGCCATATTATACAGCATCCTATATACTATGTCTATAAAAAGTTGTTGCTCAGGAGACCAATTCATGGAACTGACAAAATGGGCTGTAATCTTTAAAGGTTTACGCCATTAATTTAAATGTGATAGCATTTAAAATGCAACAACATTCATTTTTAAAATGGTGGACTTTATATCACTGCTTTAACCCCTGTGACAATTCCACATTTGTTGTATAATAGGAATAGATACGAATATAGATGTTCCCATGATTTTTATTGCTTTCTATTGCTTGCTTGTTACTGCTCTCAGCAACTCAAAAATATAATAAATAAATAGGGATAAACAGGAGGAGAACTAGGACCCGTAAAAGGGTGGAAAAGAGCCAGTGTAGCAAATCTGTTAGCACTCTTTCAGGAACCCGAGTGGGGCCCATGGTTTGAAGGGTGGAACTGCACAGATCATACCACTGCTGTGTTAAACCCACTGAATCGGAGGCAGGATAGCTGTCAGTGTGCAGGAGCCTGCTGAGATAATGGGCTGCCAGTTGTGCCCCAGGCGCCAGGCTGGCAAAAGAAGAGAGAGAGGACTATGAAGATGGATGAGCCATGGGTGAAATGGGAAAAGGAGAGAGGGAGAAGACCATGGGGTGAGGGGAGGCCTGTGTAGGTGGTACAGTGGCCTGTGGCAAGTCTTTCCCAAGAACAATCTCATCCTATTAGCAAGAATACATACAGCCACCCAGGCAACCATTCAATAAGCCTAGGTCAAACCTTCTTGTCCCCTCCAATGCCACATCATTAATCCCTCTGCAGCAGGTAGGCTGGCATGAAGGGCTCTCCAGCTGTTAAGGCATGCCCTGCCTCTCTCTGATTGCCCCTAGGAATAATTATAGCTCCAAATGATTTTTTTTTATTCCCCTCTTTTTCATCTTCCCTTCCAGTCACTTTCTCTTTCGCACTCACACCAAACAACTCACAAAGGAGAGGCAAAATCCAAAGGCTGGTGCTTTCAGTCACTCTCTTCTCCCTGTCTTCTTTAACAATAGGTTTCCGAGATGGTCCTTGCTGGTTGATGCTTGGCCAACAGGCAGCCGGGGCTGCTTTTCCTTTCTGGGAATGGTTTATTTCCAGCTAAACAGGGAGGTGAGGTGTTATTTGAAGAACAACATACTTGGGGGTGGGGGGGTGTCTGGCTGGCAAGCCCTCTTCTAATTCCAGAAATAGCAAACAGCCAACTCTTGCTTTCAAGAATTCACTCCACCTGATGGTCTAAAACAGGGGTGACAAACTGGCGGCCCATGGGCCGTATGCGTCCTGTGCAGGCCACGCACCTCCCAGCTCCACGAAGGGGGAAAATGTCACAAAACATCACCTGACGGCAACATGAAGGTGCAAGTGTGGCACCCCTGGTCTAAAAAAAGAATGTTCCTAAGAGGAAAGAGAAGAGTTGGACAGGATTAGCTTAAGAAGAAGCAGTGAACATCATCATCAACTATTTGAAAGGATCTCATATTGCTATCCAAGCAACATTGTTCCTCTTGCTTCAAAGAAAGATCTGAAACCCTGGTACAAACTATTAAAAATAGACAATATTGAATGGTTGTTGAAGATGATGGAACTTGCAGAGATGTGCTTGGCTTAGAGAAAAACAATGCTTACATTTATGGTGACTGGAAACCTCTTATAGACTTTTTACATAAAATGGAACAAATGCACTTAAGATTGTGGTTTTGATGGCTAGAAAAATGGATAATAGAAAAAGTGAGCTTTCTTTTGTAATCATAGAATAAGAAATAACTTTGCAATTGTTCTTATATTTGCTGCAAAGAGAATTGAAGCTTCTATTTCTTAGTTTCTGTATTTCTGTATTTTCTTTCTTTCTTTTTCTTTTCACCCTTTTCCGCTTCTTTTTATTAGTTTTTGTCAGTTTTGATGTTCTTTGTAAAACTTTCAATACAAATTTATGTTAAAAGCAGACTATGTTTTGGAAAAAAAAAGATGGTTCAAGCTGGTCAATAACATAACAGAGTGCCTCAGAAGACGGTGGATTTTCTCTTTTTTTGATAGACTATTTATTTTACTGATTGTTTGAGAATGTTATATTGTTGTGGAATTTCAGCAGCAGTTCTAGAATTTAATGTCAAATAAGTATATGGTTTGCCTCTGAGCACTCTTGCTAAGAACCTCCTTATGTTTTGCTGGTTTGGGGAGGGACAGATCTTAGCTCAGGAAGATAGTAAGTACGCAAATACTATTGTTTAGCTAAAAAGTGAAGAAATTGGAATCAAAAGCACAAAATTAAATTCTGCAGAGGAAGGGTTGATTGCTTCTAATTAGCATCAAAACAAACCAAGAGTAGCCCACACCTCTGAGTTCATTCATAACTAGAAGCCATTGTTAGCCAAGTTTTATAAACCATCTTCAAATTGTAGCTTGAGTGGTATATTGATAAAAAATAAAGTACAATTTGTTACCAGGGATAAGTTCTGAAGTTTCATGACAGCACCATTTAGCCAAACAAATCTTGCAAAGTTTATTTTAGAGGTCCCAGTTTAGCTGCTGTCTAAACAAAACAGAATTTTCAGTCTATTGATGCTCCTATATTCTTCATTTTTGGGGGGGGGTGTATTTCTGTTCCCCTCTCTGTTATTCTTCTCTCATCTGCACTGCCTCTTCTAAATAGAGATTTCTACTTGTTTTAATTTCACAGTTCTTTCGCTTTCCTGTTTGCTGTGCTCTTTAGGGAACTGTACACTGTAGACTATTTGACTTTTTTCCCAGTGCATAGTACTTTATTGTGAAATAGTTGAAAAATGAACTATTGAACAAATAAATGGACAAAAGGTGTTTTTACTCATTCAGTAATTAAAATACCCATTTTATTTTATTGCATAAAAATAAACATACGAACAAATATCTGTTACAGGCTTCAGGGCTGCTTCTAGTTCTGAGAGGATAAAATCTTCCAACAGGCATAATGCTAATTATTCCCCTGAAATTTAGGATAACCAACTTCAGTAAACACTGCTTCCTGGTTCCTTTTTTATTGGTTCCCTTTCCCACCTGCCCAAACATTCACTAAGCCCTGCACATTGCATATAGATCTTAGACCAGTGCTGGTTAACCTTTTTGTTGTTGAGTGCCAAAAATGGAAGTGTGTGCGCGCGATATTCCATGCGTGTGCCAGCACCCATAAAGCAAAGCATGCCCCCACATGCACACGCACACACAATCCCCCCCCTCCTCCTCACATGCACCGCACTGCTTGCCCCGAAGCTGAGCTTGGTATTTCCTCCGTAGGGCAGGGGAAGGCCGTTTTCACCCTCCCCAGGCTCCAGGAAAGCCTCTGAAGCCCGGGGAGGGCGAAAAACGGGCCCAAAGGTCTCCCCAGGGTCCGGAGGCTTTTCTGAAGCCTGGGGAGGGCGAAAATGGTCTCACCCAGCTCTCTGGAACGCCGAAAATCAGCTGGAGCTGACAGCTCATGTGCCGACAGCAGATATGGCTCTGCGTGCCACCTGTGGCATGCATGCCATGGGTGTGTCTTCACGGTCTTAGAGCATCTTCCAAATCATTAATTTCTTCTCAGAAGTCCCTTTCCAGCCCACAAGTCATGACTACTACAAATCAATCTAATCTAATGCTTGGCATGTGGCCAGGAAGTTGTAGCTCTAGAAAAGATTGGAAACAGTTGATGGCTAACACAGTCCTGAGTGTTTGAAACATTGGAGAAAGAGTCAAGCATGACTGATGTGTGACTACAGTCAGGGAAAGAAAGGAAGAGCATGAACAAGAAGGGGCTTTACTATGGACCTGAAAGAATAATCTGGTTCTAGGACAGACAAAACTGAGGAACTGAAGTAGCAGGACAATCGATAATTTTATCCAGAACAGTCAAAATCTGAGAATCACATCTGCAGTACCAAAAACTGAATTCACAGACTAAGCTTGCCCTAATTTTCCAAAAGCAATAGCACCTAGACTTATATACCACTTCACAGTATAGCCCTCTTTAAACATTTTTACAATGTCAGCATATTCCCCCCAACAATCTGGATCCTCATTTTACTGACCTCGAAAGGATGGAAGGCTGAGTCAACCTTGAGCTGGTCAGGATCGACTTTCTGCAAGTGGGCAGAGTTAGCCTGCAGTACTGCATTCTAACCATTGTACCACCAGAGCTCCACATAATATAAATGGATTGCCAACGTAATTCAGAAAATTAGAAGTTCATCCCAAAATAAGCCTATCAGAAGGCTTATTAGATACGTCTTATTTATTATTTATGAGCCTTATAAATACATGTTTCATATATATATAAAGGGATTAATCTAAATTGTGCAAATATATGTATGTAAACAAGAATACAAGGAATGATGGTAGGACAGCTGAAGCCAGCAGGATCTTGAAGCACCAAGAAACTGTCACTCAGATGAGTTTTAAATTAGATGGTTTATACTAAGCCTATGGAACAGAGGGTCTCCAAAATTAAAAGACAACCCTTTTAGGAAGTCAAACAACAATTGACTGGCACTTGGTTAACACTGCAGATTTTTGTAACAGAAAGTATGCCTATTTGGGGTCCTTATTTTACCGATTCGGAAGGATGGAAGGCTGAGTCAACTTTGAGCCGGTGAAAATAGAACTGCTGGCAGTCGGCAGAATTAGCCTGCAATACTGCATTCTAACCACTGTGCCACCACAGCTTTCTAATTCTTCATACATGAAATAAATACAGCTATCTAAGGACCTTGCTTCTATATTCCCACATTCCACTCCAGCATTACCTTTCTATACACATACACAAATATCTACATGTGATACTCCAGTCGCCACTACTTTGTGAAGCTCCCTTCTCTGTCCCTCAGTAATCCAATAGCCAGAGATGTTGAATCAGAGATCAGTCGGGGGTCCTGTACCTTGCGTCTGAGCACAAGGTATGCACTCAGAAGACATTGTATGGTGACCCTGTGAACAAACTATTTTGATAGCAATGCAATGAACTTGCTTGGTAGTTGTGGGCAATGTGTGATGAGAACAGAGGAGAAGCATCTGCCATCAGCAGCTTTACATGGAAGAGAGTGTCTGCCTGTCTATGGAAAGATGGGAGCATACAGATACTGTCACCTTCTGTCTGGGTGAGTTTTTCCATTCTCAGTGGGAGCAACCATGTCTCTAGTGACAGATGGCTATGATGGGGCAAGCTGCTAAAGATCTTCTTGGCTACCACCATGCTGATAACAGAGTGCTGATTCAGCTAATTTATTCATCTCAACCCCTGATACTGCCTCAACACCTGCTCTGTATACAACCAGGGCAAGTACTTCATTTAGGAATATTTGGGGGGCATGAGTAGATGTTTGGCAAAATACTTTGGTAAATGCAAAAAAAAACCCATCCTTTCGCTCTTTTTTTCATCTACGAACACTATTGCTATTGTCAAGTTCCGAAAGAATTTTTTTTCTTTATTGGCAGTTGAAACAATAATAGATGTCAAATACTGGGGGGGGGGGGGGGGGAGAAGATAAGTCTTGCCATATGGAGAGTATGTGGGAACTATAATGACATTGATTATTGTTCAGCTACAGAGAAGATTTAAAATCATAGATATGGGGAAGGATTTTTGTTTTCTATTACCGTATTTTTTGGAGTATAAGACACACCAGAGTATAAGACGCACAAGGTTTTGAAGAGGCAAATTTTTAAAACGTAGGTAGGTAGATAGAGGGATAAAGAGGGAGAGAAAGAAAGAGGGAGAGAAAGAAAGAGAAATACAGTAGGTAGGTAGGGAGAGAGAGAGAGGGAGTAGTTAGGTAGGTAGGTAGATAAAGGGCTAGAGAGAGAGAGAGAGAAAGAGAGAGAGAGAGAAATACAGTAGGTAGGAAGGAAGAGAGAGAGTGTGTAGATAGGTAGATAGAGGGATAGAGAGAGAGAGAAATAGAAAGAGAGAGAGAGAAATACAGTAGATAGGTAGGGAGAGAGAAGGTAGGTTGGTAGGTAGGTAGATAAAGGGATAGAAGAGAGAGAGAGAGAGAAAGAGAGAGAGAAATACAGTAGGTAGATAGGGAGAGAGAGTGTGTGTAAATAGGTAGATAAAGGGATAGAGAGAGAGAAATAGAAAGAGAGAGAGAGAAATACAGTAGATAGGTAGGGAGAGAGAAGTTAGGTTGGTAGGTAGGTAGATAAAGGGATAGAAGAGAGAGAGAGAGAAAGAGAGAGAGAGAGAAATACAGTAGGTAGATAGGGAGAGAGAGTGTTAGTATGTAGGTAGAGAGATAGATAGAGAGAAATAGAGAGAGAGAGAGGAATACAGTAGATAGGTAGGGAGAGAGAGAGAGAGTAGTAAGGTAGATATGTATGTAGATAAAGGGATATATATATATAGAGAGAGAGAGAGACAGAGACAGACAGAGACAGAGAGAAAAAGAGAGAGAGAGAGAGAGATACAATAGGTAGGGAGGGAGGTAGAGGGATAGAGAGAAATATATATATAGAGAGAAATACAGTAGATAGGTAGGTGTTTCTGCTGGCACAGCACTTGATCAATGTAATTCTCATCAATCAGTTAAAGAGCTTTCCAAAAGGAAAAAAAAGGTTTTGTACTCTGCAAACTTCCCAAAAACGACCCGTTTTTCACGAAAACAGGCCCGTTTTTTTAAATTAAAAAAGGCATGAATAGCCTTGGGGAGACTTGCAAAGTGCTCCTGGGGAGGTGGGGGGGGCAAAAACGAGCAAAAAATGGCCCATTTTTCACAAAAACATGCCCGTTTTTTGTCAAAATAATTCAATGCATAGCCTTATGGAGGCTTAGAGTGCTGCTGGGGGCTGGGGGGCAAAAAAACGGCCCATTTTTTGCTCATTTCTGCCCTCCCCAGCCCCCAGGAGCTCTCTGAAAGCCTCCATAAGGGTATACATGGCCATTTTGGTGAAGGGGCGGGGTTTCGAAAGGCAAAAAATGCTGTATTCGGTGTATAAGACGCACCCAGATTTTCAGCCTCTTTTTTGAGGAAAAAAGGTGCATCTTATACTCCAAAAAATACGGTAAGTCAGAATTCAATCTTTAACAATATTACTGATAGTTCAGTCTATGGAGATATAGTAATTCATCTACCATTTGTGCAACTGGAATGAATGAAGCAGTTTAAAGTAAGTTGATGCAATTAAATATGTAAAAAAATTAAAAATAAAACAGGAAGAACTAAAAAAGAGAGGAATTTGTTGTTAAACTAAACTGTTGCCAAATCTCCAATCATTGCTAGAAGAATAGGAAGCCTCTAACTCTTGCCAAAAGTCTGGTGAGTCACCCTGAAACACAGTTCACTTCAATACATTTCTCTTTTGGAGCTCAGACACAATAACACGTGAGACGGGCATCCATCTTATCTACTTCACCTTAGTGCTTTACCGGACTACACTCAGAACTTCAGTAGTAGTGGGTTCAGGAATGTGTAAGCAGCCATGTATGTGCATGAATAATTTATGTAAGGAAAGCTACATGTCCTCTTGTTCCTACTTCCTTTTTATTGTGAGGAAGGGGAAGAGGGAGAGAGAGAGTTAAACTGAGACATACACCAATTTACCACAGGGGCCAGATAATGGAAGTGGCCTCATAGCATCTGCCTCTTGGGCACTATCATCTTGTTATAAGAGATGTATCTTCCTCATTTGAGCTTACAAAATCTAAGGTCAAACAACCTGCCCAATAGGGGCAAAGCACAATGAGTGAGCAAAAGATCCCTAAGCAGTTGCCTTCAACCAAGTTGTGTGGGACGGTTCAAAAAGGACATCACGGGGTGTTTTGTATAACGTTCACTTATTGGAAATCCACAACAGCTCTAAAACAAACAGGCTATGGATCTGTGTTTGCATGCTTGGACTATCATTCCTATTACTTAATATACCCCAAAGAGTGCCCATTGAGGAATATACATATTGAATGAACAATGAACTTCTAGAGGGAAGAGGTAAAATGGGGCAAGAAAAGGTCATTGCCTTAATGGGTCTTTTGTGGCTCAACAATAAAAAGGCAGTTGTTTCCCACTAAAGAACATAGCACCCATAGCTCAGAGCAAAGGCGGGCACATCTGCTGGAGGTGGTGTGCCAGGTGCTACAGCCAATTGGAGCCAAGTCCATGTGGGGAGTAGGCTGCTTAGAAAAATTGCAGACACCCGTGTGTCCTTCTTCCCTTCTGATCTGAGTCTTTCCCCTAAGATCAGCATAGCAGAGTTGCCTATAAAGCTGCAACTTGAAACAGGTACGGGAGGAGATGTGTATTTTAGAAGCTTTGCAGCCACCAGTAAACAGGGAAAAGCAGCCAAATAAAAGAAGGCATAGAAATAGAGGCGGGTTGCTCCCGGTTCGACCCAGGCCTGTCACGCCCCCGAACCGGTTCCCTCGCTGCCACTGGGCTGCCGCCATTTTGTGGCATTTTTATTGACTGTGCGTGCGCAGTTCAGTGTAAATTGTTCTGCGCATGAGCAAAAAACAATTTACATTGAACAACGAACTCACGCGCAGTACGTCTGGCGTGCGCATCGGTTGCAAACCAGTAATAAAACCAGCAGCAACCCATCCCTGCATAGAATATTGTAGAATAACAAGGTTGGAAGGGACCTTGGAGGTTTTCTAATTTAGTCTATCCCCTGCTCAACCCTACCTTATAGCACTCCAGACAAATGGTTGTCCAATTTCTGCTTGAAAAACTCCAGTGATGGAGTACCCACAATTTCTGGAGGCAAGCCATTCCATGATTAATTGTTCTCACTGTCAGGAAATATCTCCTGAGTTCTAGGTTGGCTCTATTATTAATCTTCCACCTGTGACTTCTAGCCCTGCCCTTAAGGTGCTTTGGAAAATAGATTGACCCACTCTTCCCTAATAGCCCTCAAGCTCTAGAAGACTGCTATCATGTCACCCTTAGTCCTTCTCCTTGTTAGAGTAGACATATCTAGTTCCCTCAACCATTTATCATATGGTTAGTTCCAGACCTCTTATCATCTTTGATGCTTTTCTCTGTATTCTTTCTAGGATCTCCTTATGTATCATGGTGACCAGAACTGGATCCAGTATCCAAATTTGGTCTCACTAATGCAGTATAAAGTGGCATTATCACTTTATGTTACCTTGGTGCTATCTCTCTGTTGATATAGCCTAGGACTGCATTGGCATTTTTGGCAGCTATAGCACACTGCTGGCGCATACTTAAAAGTTTATTTATTAGGACTCCTAAATCCCACTCAGCTACTACTGGTACTAGAGCCAGGTACCATCTACTCTATTTGTGTGCATCTGGTTTTTATTGCCTAAGTGCAGGACCTTACTTTTCTAATTACTAGTAGAAAACTAGTTTCTGAAACATCAAACCATAGATAAGAGGTACATTTGCAATGGACTGGAAAAGGTGGAGGATGAAATCATTGGTCCAAATTCAAGAAATAGTAGGTTTCCCATATTGGTGATAAGGAGAATAAAAAGTGGAGATCTGTCTTAATGCATAATGCTGGGACCAGCAAATTAGCAGTTTGGGTGCTCTTTTAAGATGGAGATATGAGGAGAAGCAAATTACAGCTGTCATTGACAATTATATTGTATAAATGTAGATTAAGGTGTTGATTTCTAAAATGAAAACTCTTAGCAGATGCTGGATGAATTATGAAGGAAATGCCCATGGGAAAAATAACATTGTGTTTTCTTCCCCTAAACTCCTCTTGGGATTGTACCTGATGCCCTCCAAGTCTTTAATTCTCATTAAATCGCAGCCAGAATACCAATGCCAATGGATTTTTGCTAGAGGCAAAAATATTGGAAAAGGGCCAGGTGTTATATGTGTTATATCCAGTCCTGCCTTAAGCATCAATCAGAAAATTCATCTAGTTTGGAAAAAGACAAGATTATTACTGGGGACTGTATGATTTCAATTCTGCATATAAACTCTTCATTATCTATACTGTCTTCAAGAATTAGGAAGTTACCAGAATGGTTACTTCCTCTTCCATGTGCTCTGGGCTGAGCCAAACTCTGAAGTTTGGCTAAACTCTGAAAAACTCTTTCAAGAAGGGTTGGGTTACAAAGTCATGTGAATGTGACAAGTGAATGTCAGAGAAATTGTCTTTTGGGGTCACATTCCAATTTAAGGAACCACATTTGGTACAGTGCTTTGTTTTCTATCCCAGGAGAACTTTTGATATTCCCAGACTTTTAGTTTGCCTTCTCTCAAATTAGAGGTGTGTTGTATTAGCTATCATACCTTCAATATTTATCCTTCCTGACATGCTTATAATGCTTTATTTTTTTATTGTTCAGTATCTTATTGATAGCTATTGCAGTGTTCTTTAAATAGGTATGTAAACTTAGGGATAACATCCGTATGACCGTTATGAATGTACTTTGTATGTAGGGTTCATGTAGTGATCATATGAAGCCAAGACAGTTCTGACTAAATGATTTGAAAAAGAAAATTGAACATTGCTAATGAAATTTAGATGATGAGAGGGGAGGGAGAGGGAGGGAGGGAGGGAGGGAGGGAGGGAGGGGAGTTCAGGCCTAGTCATGAAAGCCAGCTGGATGACCTTTAGCCTATCACTTTCTCACCGCCTACCTCACAAGGTTGTTCTTGTGGGGCAAATAGGAGGAAGATGTGTTGGATATGCTTGCCACCTTTGATTGTAAAAATAATAAAGGCGGGGTACAAATAAATAAATAAAATAAACAGATAGGGCACAGCACCTCAACATTCAGAGAAACACTACTTTTAGATGATAGTTTGGAAACCTTGAAAAGAAAGCATTTGGATTTTGAGGAACTGCTGATGTAAAAGTTGGGAGAAAAAGGTAGGTTGCTTATACTGAAGTCAGGATTCTTGCATACTGTTTCCTAAAGTGAGGGGGGGCATACAGGGTGCCACCTCCATCTCCTTTTTTTAGGGGGGGCTGGTTTTATTATGCAATATACTGCAAGCCTCAGCAGGGGAAAAGAGGACCGCTGGTTTGAAAGTGGGGTCAAAGAGACGGTCTATGTCAAAATTGGATAGTCCTCCCTCAACAGAGGGGGAGGGATACGACATCATCTATCTCCAATCTACAACATAGTCCTTACAGCAGTTCCAAGTAGGTTCCACACCCATTTGCACCACTCATGTGACAATGAGGGCATAGATAAACCTCCAGATGATCTTAACGACTAAAAGAATGCTGATGGACAGCTGTCTGCAAGGAGTATAAATCCTTCCATTCCCCTCCATCCAATCAGAGCTGAAGAAGCTTCTTGGATGAGAAGCGAAACGTCTTCAAAATAAAAACAAGAAAGTCCAGTTGCCTCTTGAAAAAGCACCTTTGGGACAACCATGACCTGGATGACAGAGAATCTCCATAGACATCCCAGAAAAAGGCAATGGGAAACTACATCTGTACTGTTGTCAAGAAAACTTCTCAAATGTGTTGATGAAGTCACCACTTACACTTAGTGGCGTAAGTGATGAAATTACTCAGTGACAAAGTTACACTCTTCTTAAAAGAAACGTTCCACTTAGTCTGCAAAAGAATCTGAGGTAAAAGAGAGCATCTCAGCTCCATGTTTCTGAGGACTGAATCTTCTACCACTGCTTCATGTGAATACATGGTATAAGTATGGTATACTTGGTATCATGTATTCATGCAAATACAAGATATAAGTAGGATCCCTGATCCATTCAATTTCTTTCTCAAGCAATGGAGTTCCTAGGATAGGGGAAACTGCTAGAAGAGCCATTTAAGATCTAAAAGTCCAAGGGTAGGCCCAGTTCATCTGCCAATGAACATAAGGTTGCAGGATATACAAAAAGCAAGGGGTCAGCTGTCTTGTTTGGTGTGGGCCAATTACTTGAAGGGTTTGCAGAAAACCAGGTATTGGTTAGGTTCTGATATTCTGATTAATGTTTTGAATAAAATTCAGCACTTCTTGAACATGTTTATCTCAACTACGGCCCCCCTGGAAGTGTATGAAGATTACAGAAGAGTCTGTTGGGTATTATGTGCCTTCTCCATAGCTGCTGCCCCTACGGACAAAGTAGCTAGTGATAGACAAGGCTGTAGGATTAATATACATAATTCATTGCGCATAATATACGCAATTCATTAATTGCTTCCCTTTCCATCCAACACAAGTCTACCATCTTGGTGTAACTTTCTAGGCAGAATCAGCCACTGGAACAAGCAGGGTATTTTTCTGCTCTAGTTAAACTCTGGTTATGGCTTCAGTCCCTGATCTGACAGCAAGTACAATATGTTTTGAATGGCACTATCAACTTTTGATAAAAATTTTTTTTACAAAGAGTTCTTAATCCTTAGCAAAAGACTTCAGTATAAGGTGTGAAGTGAGAGACTATGCCCAAAGGCCTCCTTTGAATCCTCTGCAAATGTACTCTGCCTAGAATGAAGAAGTGCCTCTCTGACCACCCAGACGGATTGTTTTCCATGCAAAAAGAAATCATGCCCTAAGAGCCACTGCGCATTGAAGATAGTCAGACTGGAAAATAGGCAGAGGAGTTTCACATAACTCTGACTGACTATGCCTTTAATCTAGTCCTTAACTAGAGCTCTGTAGGTAGATTACAAGATGATTTCGAACACTTAAAACAGTGAAATCATTAACATGATAAAACAGTCAAAAAGAGTAGCATGCTGTTCAGGTGCTTTCTGAAAAAAATGGCATCTATTCATGCTGTTTCAGAGAAACTTATTTTTAATATTAACTATCTTAGAAAAAGAAGATGAAAAGCATTTTTGCATGTCAAATCACAGGCAAAAAGGTATAAGTAGCCTTGCATTGATTTAATCTTTCCTTCCCCCAACATACACACATCTCAGAATAGCCACTCATATGGAATAGCATATATTCTCTCCCTCTTTCATTCTCTCTGTCTCTCTACACACACACACAGGGGGGGGAGGAGAGAGAGAGAGAGAGAGAGAGAGAGAGGGAGAGAGGGAGGGAGGGAGGGAGAGAGGGAGGGGAGAGAGAGACTTGAATTTTGAAAGTAGCCACAAAGTGCTCAGGATATAGGACCCAGCTGATGGGTAGTTTAGTTTTCCAGGACGCCATGAGGCATCTACAATCACAACAGTAAAATATACACATACCTATTGCAGCAGCACTGAACATGCTTTCTGGGGGTTACCAGTGGCGTCAGTTTTTCCAAAGTTGTCAAGCAGTAAATATATAAAAATAAAAATCCCAACCACAAAACGATTTCATGAGAGGACCCAAAAATGGAGCCTGCATGCCATGGGCAATGACCTGCACAGTACCGCCTACATGAAGTCTTGGGGCAGCTGCCTTGCTGTTCACTGCCCTCCCTTGAACTACCAAGAGCTTGGTAACCCCCACCACCACCACCACCACATACACACACAATCTCCTGAGTCCCCCTGAGAACACAGGCACCATCTGAGTTTAGTGCTGGAAGGCAGTATTTGCATACTCCCTGCCAATTTGTTGTCTCCGGTTGTCATTGTGACCCACTAGGTCAAGGCGGGGGTGGGGCTGGGGAGGCTTGAATAATCACGGAACAGTAAACTGCCTGGGCATAACTGTCTCTCAATCAGGAATGTCTGAATCTATACGGGATGGGGTGAGGGAGAGGAGGGAGGAAAGGAAGGAAGGCTGGCCAGCCATTTGCTGTGTAGCCAGGGAAGGCCAGAGGCTTGGTGGGAGCCAAAGGCTTATATCCCTTTGTGTTTTGTTGCTTAGCAGCCTTGGCAACTTTTTCCTTTTTCCAAGGCTGCATATGAATTACAGTAGAAAAGATGGAAAAAGAGCAGAGAAGAGAAAAGATCTGGCTGGCTACAAATGGAAATCTGGACCTGGAAGGGGATACAAGTCTTTGGACCATCCCCCCACACCCACAATGGCTGACCCGGGTCAGTACTGGATTGCCTTCTGGGGAGACAGAAAATGAATGGCACAGGCTTGGCCTGATATCCTCTGTGATTCATTGATAACTTTATAGATCTCTGCAGAGAAGAAAAAAACCGAGGAAGAGTTGGGCTCAAAATTTAAATCTGGATTCCAATCTGGGAAGCAAACCTCTTAGGATAAAAATTGTTATTGGAATCTGTTTTCTAAAATGGTGTTTATTCAAAGAAAGAATATTTGCAAATGTGGGGAGGGGAGGGGAGAGTGGTGTGCCACAAAATGAAAACTCCACTTTTTATCAGAGAAGTTTGGTTATCATTAGCAAAACAATCAGTTACACACCTATTGAGAATATAAGCCTTGCCATTGTGCACATGTAGTCTTGCTTCTCCAGGCCAGTTTGAGCACTATTTGCTGATTTTGGAATCCTTGCCACAATTACATACGTGTGAAAATGTATCATGTAAATGGGCTACCATATTCTTTGCTTGCAACTCATTATAACAGAGGCATACTTCTGTTCCGAGAATTATTAATAACTGGCTTCTGTCAACCGTACTAAAAGCCAGGTTGAGTGGATTAGAAGGGGAAAAGTCCCTTCTGTTCTGTTATCTTCCCACAAGAAATGTTGCAAAGATCTACGCAAATACAGATTTCTAGCAGTCATTAGCTGATTGGTTAAGCTGAGTAAGTTTCTTCTTGGGAACAATTAATACTTCCTTTCTGCATTTAAGTACTCTTAAATCATGAGCCCATGGTAGGGCTCCTAGTAACTCTTCCACTGAGAGTTTTGCAAACTCTGATTATTGCAGACTGAGAACATATTTGTATGAGAGAAGGAAAGCCTTTTTTCTAAAGACAATTGGTTCTTATTGGACCAATTCAATAAGAAGTTGTGGGGGGTACATCACTGGAGATTTTTAATAAGACACTGGACAACCATTTGTCCAATGGGTCCTCCTGTTTAAGCAGGAGGTTGGACTGGAAGATCTCCCAAGGTTTCTTCCAACTCTGTTATTCTGTAATAATAATCCATCACATATCAATATCTGTATGGCAGGGGTGGTCAAACTCATGTCGTCACGGCGACATCACAGGATCTATCAGGACTTTTTCCCCTTTTGCTAAACCAGGTTTGAGCGTGGCCAGCACGTGATGTGTTTGGCCTGCGGGCCGGGAGTTTGTCAACCCTGCTGTATGAGAATGGATCCAAATCACTCAACTGTACATCCAAAAATATCATTGAACAAGAGCTGCTGCAAGCTGACAGTGACAGGACAATCTCATAAGGAAAGGAGATTTCCCCCCACTTTTTTACAGAAGGATTTAAAAAAAAAAATTTCTGGGAAACTTAAGCCAACTGAACAGTTTCATACTCTGTTCCGTTATTCTATGTCATTTGTTTCCTGACAAAATTGGTGGGAAGTTATGTCACTATTGCTCAGTGATTGTGTACTTACTTTGTTAACATAATCTCAGATACCTCTGCAAGTTGCAAAAATGGGATGGGGGGTTACACACATTACACGATTCATGGTTCATCTCTAATCTAAAGCACCATTCCAACCTTCCCTTCCAGATTTATTCCATTTTCAGAAGATAATCCAGACTATTGTAGAGTTATCAGATTGAAGGAAACAAAGAGAGACCCCAGGATTCAGGGTTCTTTTGATACTTGAGGAGAAAGAGCAATCTCTTACCCCACCATCTTCAAGCCAATATTTCAAATATAATATTTTAGGCCAATGAAATTATTTGGTCCATTGGCAAATTTTTAACTAGCCTAGAGAAGAACAAGCAACATGATGCCATATATGTAGAAGTGGTGAACATATTTAATATTCCTTCCTCCTCATATTTTCTGCACAACAACCACCCTGTGTGATGGGTTGGACTGAGAGACAGTGACTCACCCAGACTCACTCAGCTGGCTTTCATGCCTATGATAGGCCTAGAAATATTGGTACATCAGTAACGGCTCCTTAGAATGTTATTCAATTACTTTGGGTTGTCTAAATATGTTATAATTGTTGCAGAGTCACTGGAGTTATATATTGAAAACATGCTATGGAAAATCTACCCCTCTTTCTCAAATGTCTTTGTTTGATCCATAGGTTATTCAACATTGGGTTAAATAGAAGCAATCACAACACCTAAAGTATCTGAAAAGTTTAGTGGTATAGCCAAACTTGGATTCTTGTTGCTTCTTCTTTTAATTAACCTAATTTGAAGCCATAATTAAAAGTAGGTTTTTGGATTCAGACTTGGCAATACACCAATATCCAGATTTGTTTTTAAACCAGGCTCCTGAATAATTTAATTCCTCTATTTGCAAGAAGAGCCAAATAGGATGGATCAGCAGATTGTGCCAAGATGTTTGTTGATAACCACTAGCCAGGATTCTGGGGAAAAAAATCTAATGCATTTTTGTGCAATAAAGTAACCAAGCAAGTGTGAAACCTGCTTATTATAGTGAAATCGGGCAAAAAAGAAGCTACTGAGAAATGTGTTTTAATTAAAGTGTCTTTTGTTTTACTTCTGAAAACTTTCCTTCTCCCAAACAAAGCTGTTCATCTTTTCAACCACAAATGTTCCATTTTATGAACATATAGCAGGGGTGTCCAAACTTGGGAACTTTAAGACTTGTGGACTTCAACTCCCAGAATTCCCCAGCCAGCATGGCTGGCTGGGGAATTCTGGGAGTTGAAGTCCACAAGTCTTAAAGTTCCCAAGTTTGGACACCCCTGACATATAGGAAGCAACTAACCTATCAATACTAATAGAAGAGAATATATGTAGTTCAAGATTAAACTATGGAGCCTTAGGTGCTCTCAAAGCTAGGTTGTTTGCTTGCAGATGTTTTGTTACCAGCCTAAGTAACATCTTCAAAGCAAGCAAACAATCGTTTTAGATCTCCCACATCTCCATCACTGAAATAGCCTCACATTAGTATCTTCGAGCCAGAAGATTACACCCATTTTGCACCAAAAATGATTATAAAAAATAATCATAAATAAACGTCATATTTACTTAAAAGGAAGATCATCCAAGATGTAAGCTGACCATTCATTTTCAGGAGATAAAGTAGAAAAAGATTCATTACAACATTGACTTTATTGTCAGAAAATTTAAAGGGTAGGTGGAGAGTAATCTTTCTTTCATATAAATATAATAAATGGCTCTCAAATATCAGCTTACCACTTTATTCTAATATTTGTTCATACAATGTGGCAAAATAGAGGAAAAGGGTAAGGTTTTCCCATTCCAGAATGTTTCAAATGTTCAGGCTTATTACACATACAACATTAAATGTCACCAAACTAGCTCTGCCTGCCATTTAAAACTCTCCTTTATAATTTTTGCTAGCAGTTACGGTATGTATAAAAGAAAAGTGTCTAGGACTGCAACTGATCCAGAAATGGTCTCCCAATTTTGACTGATAATGCAATCCCATCATTATGATATCACTCTGAGAGATAATTTTGCTAGCCAAAGCAGAACCGAACTTTCCTTCCTTTCTTCCTTTTGTCCGTCTGTCCTGTTTGCCTACCCACTTTCTGTTTTCCAATTTAGAGGCTCCTCGACTCCAAATGACCCTGGGTAGTTTAAATTGAAAGAAACAAATAATAAAAATAAATAGATCATAAGCATCCAAAAACCAAACACTGGAAAATACTAAAACTTCCTAGACTGGCACTATTTTGCTCCAAGGCCTGAGAGAATGGCCAAGTTTTCAATGACTTTCTGAAACAAGTAGAAACTGTACTTCCATGCCCATTGGGATCCCCCTAGTAAATAGTTCCTGTTGCCTTCTTCAGATACCAAATTATGTTTTCGCCTGTCCTTCATGGGGTCATCCAAGTCATGCAACTCCAATCACTTAGTGACAGGGGCTGTGAACAAAACAGTAGCTGAAATAAATTCAGGGGCAACTAAACTACATGATTGTCTGAAATGCTTAGATTGTTAGAGCATGGAGTTCCAGAAAACATCCTATTTCTAAGCAAGAAATATGAAGTATGGTCAATCAGGAGTGAGTAACCCTTAGTGGATGGAACTAGCCAGAAAGCCCAGACCTGAACTAATCTGGAATTTCTGTAGATATCAAATTGGAAGTGAGTTAGTAAACAACAGAACATCAAAGGTAGAGATCACAACAATGGAAAAGAAAAAGAAGGAGTTCAAATCTAAGATATTGGGTAACTGCTGGCTTTACTTGAGAACATGTGAAGCATTGCATGTGCATAAGGTTAAGACTCAGAGAAGGGAGTAAACAAGATGACATGTAGAGCAGGAGGAAAAGAAGCAGACTATATCACAAACTCTGGGCCTCTTGGTATTATTTATCTTCAATAAACATTGTCCCAGAATCTCTGGGAAAATAACCACAGGGTTCAGAGTCCAACAAACCTCAGAATTAGGCAAAGTCCCTAATCTCCCAGTGTAGGGGCACTGGTCCCAAACTCAGAATATAAGTAAGTAAGTTAAACAAGATAAATGACAAATGCACAATTTTGTATGTGCAAAAGAGAGAAAGAAAAAGGGAGTGAGGGAAAGAAGGAAAGAAGGAACCTGCATTGAGCTCCAGGGACAAATGATTATCTTTTCTCTAGTAATCTGCAGCTCTGGGGTGCAGATGTAAGTTATTCAGTAAGATCTAAATAGGATGGTGGTGTCCACACTATACATCACCTGTTTGGTCTGGGAGGCACCATGGTGATGATATTTCTTCTAACTGCAATTGTTGCTTTCTTGGCTCCTGGCCATGAACCCAACAGAGCTCAGGCTACTTATCCATAGCATTTTAAGTTTGAGAAATCACATAGTGATTACTCAATGAACTCTGACCACAGCTGTTTTCTCATTTAGTTAGTTTTGTGAAATCATGTACTGAACGCATGGTTCTGGAGGAATTACATGAAGCTATTGCGTGGTGTAGCTTTGAACTACACCTCATACCAAATGTTATGAAGCATTAAGACTACAAATACAATGACCTTTTCTTCCACATTCAGAATCCCTATATCCATCTCATTTCTTGTCCTCTTGCCTACTCACTTGTTTTCAGCTCTCTTTCCTCTCAGTTTATTTCTTCTCCATATCTCCACCTCACACTAAATATTTGTAGATAAATTGATATAGAAAGCATTGCTCACTGTTCCTTTTTAAAGCTACTGTAATAGCTCCTACAATCAGGCATCACCATCTGGTTCAAATATATAGTAATACCAAGCTAGGGTCTAATAGACTGTTTTAACCACCATTGTCCTGACACATACGTTTGGTAAGTATGTTATACCAACAAATAAATCATGTTATGGCTTAATATAATGGGTGAAATAGGATATATTACATGATCACGTGTATCAATTACAATTAACATATAAGCCTGAGGAAAAACAGAAATAGTGAGGAAGTCAGGTTAGAATGTCAGATTGAGTGCATTGTGTGCCTCATGAATAAGTGAAATATCACAGTGATGTTGTAACAAGCATGATTTTTCACAGAAGCAGACTTAAAGGTTATTACACTGGGCTTTGTGTTCAGCAAGCACAAAAATGGAGCTTTAAGTAATAACCAATGGCTACAATTTATTACATACAATTTAGACTAATGGCAAATGGGGAAAGGTATTTGGTAGCTACAACTATTTTCAAGCTAACACATAGATCTTAGGTTAAATGCATCTTCACAAAGCATTGGTCAATGCATTAGGTTGACTCTGGGAAAAGAATAGGATGACAAGTGGATAAAACAAGCTTAAAATACTAAAGCAAGAGACAGGCTAAATTCATGAGAATTTTTGGGGAAAGGACATATGTCTGTCTACGTTGGCTTGTGTACGACATGAAAGGAAAAGAGAAGAGGGTTTCTCAGTTAAAGAGAAATCTTTCTTTTCCTCTGATTGGCTGGATTGGGGTTATTATTGGGTTATCTTTTCCCTGGAGAAATTAGCAAATTTTAAGAAACAAAACCAAGTTCCCACTGATATTCATCAGTGGAAAATCTCTTCTTCCCGTTCCTTCCTAAAGGGGCTAAAAAAAGAGTTGTTAACATAAAGATCAGAGAAAAATAAGATGTCCCAATTATTAGCCTGACCTTTTCCCCCCTTTCATATATGGTGGTATCAGCAGGACTTGATACATTTTAATACTGGAATTACCAATTATTCCAGTATCTTAAGATTACTCTACTTTTTCCCCTTTAACATCAGCAAAAATTAGAAAAGTATGCACAGTACAATCTGTTCTTTCCTTCTGACTTAAATAAGAAGGTTCAAATCAGCACCAATCTTGCTAGGTGACTACTTCTATGGCTCCCTTAGGCACTGTCTGCAATTTTACAAGTGTTAACAGAGGAGTGGAAGCATTAATTCAGATTCACCTGGGATTCTTGGAGAAAAGAACTTACATTGCATAGGGATGTGCCTTGCCTGAATTTCAAGTATAGACTTTTCCTGTGTAATCCTTTCAGTGGCAGACTATTTTTAAAAAATGTATGAACGTTTCCAAACATGTCCCCCCTGTTGTTGGGGGTAAGGATTTAAGCATCGTGAAACAATATCAGCAGTACAATTGCCAATTGTGTCTAGATTATAGTACTTGGTATTTCATCTATCAAGCCAAAGCTATCACATATCTTCCTATAAACACTTCATCTAGTTAATGTTACCACAAGAGAATAAAATGTAAGCCAGAAGGCTATTAGACTCTAGCCAAGAAGCATTTTTTACCAAAATGGTCAACTGATGTTTCCATCTTGGCTAAAATATTATTGATTAGAATCTTGATGACATGATCAATTTATAATAGTATCCCAGTTCCTCAATCCTTTAGTTTAAGTACCTCCAGCTGTAATGAAGAAATAAAAAGATCTATTTTTAAGGCAAAGAGAGACCAAACCTAAGAGACACCAAATAGTACTGAATGCAGAGGTTATATTGGCCAATTGGTACTTAGAAAAAATACCATATCCTAGTATAATGAACTTCTCCTGAGAATATGATAGGGTGAGCACCTTGCTGACAACAGTGTTTTAATCTTTCTGGCTTATCTCCAGCCTATGGAGGCCACGCAAATCTTGGGCCAATTATAGGGTATATAAGGAAAAAAATATCAAAGAAGGTCACGAGGAGCATATAAGACAGGAGACAATGTCTTTGGTACTTGTGTCAACACTGAACAGATGAAGAGGGAGGATCTGACTGCAGTCACAATCACCATAGAGTAGAATATTTTTATTGTGTGATTGGACACACTGTGCAAAAGCTCTTAGTGTACATACAAACAACAAAGTGATAAGTCACAGATCATAAATTAGTTACAGTAATAGGAGAAGGCAGTAGGAAAGATGAGAAGGATAATAGTAATACAGCCCCACTACATGGGTAAATATCTTTTGGCATAAAAAGACAATGCTGTGGGAGTTAGGTGTTTAGCAGAGTGATGGCATGGGGGGTGGGGAGAGTCGTGATCACAATTTTGACGTTTTGATCCTTCCATTGCTGCGGCTAACAATACGGCAGAGTACTTGTGTTGATCATTTAACTGCTGTCAGCTGTTCCATAGAATAGCAGTTGTTTATCTATGGCAACATAATGGAGCCTGTGAATTCTATATGAGGTTAATTGTGGGTGCCTACTGTGCCTGCTTTCTAGGGTGAGAATGCAAGAGCAAATCTACAGTACTACAGAAAGAAAAAAAGTGGTAGTCTGAAAGAGTTTGGCTGAGAGAAAGAAGAAAAACCTAGATATATAATTGAGGTGAAGAAACTGAAAGCTTTAAATAACTTTAAATTGAAAGGACTGGATGCTTGATGTTGATGTAGAAAACTGGCAAGATACTAAAGCGAAAATGAGAACAATGAATTTAGCAGAATTGTTCTGAACTAACTGGAGGCAAAAAACTGGGGCAGCAACGTAGAGGTTATACTAATCTGGGAAAGAGGAGAGGTTTAGTGCAAGGTTTAAGTGATAATTATAAAGAAGAAAACAGCAGGTTGGGAAACATGTTGAAAAAGCAGCAGTGGCAGCAATTGGCATCTGCCTGGATGTGAGAAACGACTAAGAGGATTCAGAAATGACCTTAAGGTTGCAAGTGGATAGATAAAAGGTATTTCCATCTGTGCCCAAGAAATGCAGGAGTAATAAAGATTTGAGTGGAAAGTGTTCATAGTTCTGATTATAATGTACTGTAAGATATATCATGCATAAGCTTTATTCAGGGTAAAAAATGACATGCTTGATTAACACCGCCCAAAGCCCCTCTATGAGGGAGATGGGGGTTAAGAAGGTTGATAGAGAAGAATGGTGGGTAGGTGGGTAAGTGGATGATAGATAGATAGATAGATAGATAGATAGATAGATAGATAGATAGATAGATAGATAGATGATAGAGCTTGAACCAAAGTGAAAACAATATTTCTATCCTGCTTTCTGCTTAGCTATAAGACAATGTTCAATGTTTCAAATGTATAGTTTATACATATAGTTTATTTATTTGTCTATCAGTGTTATATTCTATGGTATTTCACAAAGTGGCTTGCAACACAACAAAATGCAAATAGGAAACTTATTTTGGAGTGCAACTCACAAATCCCAAGACAGCAGACCTGGTCTAAGGAGTGCCTAATCTCTAAATTATTTCAGCTACATATTGATCTCCAATAGTCTATTATGCCCAGATATGATGAAAAACTTGTTCGTTACAGAGTTCTGGTCTAAGAATGTCCGTTTTCATTAGTTTGCTGATGCCTGCATATCTCTTTAAGCTTCTATAACAGCACAAATCTTTCCCCAAGAAGGTTGCCTAATCTGTTCTATAGGTCATTATGGGTAGTAAGAATCAGAATTCAAAATGCAATAGCTGTTTCCATGCTGAAAATCTAAGGTTCAGTCCAAGCATCTCCATCCAGCAGAGTTCCTGCTCACATTCCTCTCCAACTAGTAAATATTACCTACATTCATCAGAATGTAACATGTAACTATCACCAATCTACGGATTTCAAATTTCATAATCACCCAGTTTAATTTAGATGATGCCAATTCATATTTTCTACATACATTGCAATTGTTTCATTCACAATTAGACCCGTGCTTTTACTTCTTTGCATTATACATTCACTTCACAAGATTATACCATCTTTAGTCAAATATGACTTCCCCCTTTTCAAGTTTCATAAACATACAACATGCCTGCTTTCAATTTCATTTCCTTAGTTGGTTTCTTATAATCCACACTGCAATCTTCTATATGCCCTAGTCCCTAAGGAGCCTCTAGAGCAGGGGTGTCAAACTGGCAGCCCGTGGGAAGAATGTGTCACATGCAGGCCATGCCCACCCCGGCTCCACGAATGGGAAAAACGTCATGAAATGTCATGTGATGGCAACATGACGTGATGAGTTTGACACCCATGCTCTAGAGCAGTGTTTCTCAACCTGGGAGACTTTAAGTCCTGTGGACTTCAGCTCCCAGAAGCTATGCTGGCTGGGAATTCTGGGAGTTGAAGTCCACAGGACTTAAAGTCCCCAAGATTGAGAAACACTGCTCTAGAGGATGACTTGGCAACTCATCATAGTCTTGATCAATCATAGCAGTTTTAGAGAAAATGCCTAGACAAAATGTACTGTACATTTGGTTCCAGCCATTATCACACCTGTGCCATGCATAATATTCCCTGTGGGGGGAATGTTCATGCCATACTATTCAAATTAAGATTTTTAATCTATAAACTACATTGCCTAGTAACATACTGGTGCCTGCACTCACCAACTAGCGGGTACTGTATATATGGTACAGTAAAATATATCCATGATGCAAACAGGAGAGCTATTGGTAGTGTTTTTTCTTGTTGGCAAGTGATGCAAAGTGGGAGGAGAAATGAAATCAGAGTTATCTATCAATCACTTTCCTTAACTTGTCCCCCACTAAAACAGTAAGGACAGTACTAGTTGCCAGATTCATTACTGAAGCAAAAATGGATGAATGATGAGAACAGCCAATTTTTGGCATACTTCTCTGCCAGTTCCTACAAATGGAGGGTAGCAATTTAATCTAGCCTTTTGGCTATGCCCAAAACTCAGAGAACTTTCCAGCTAGAACAAACTTTCATTAGGGGTGTTATTTGGAACCCTGTCACAATGTCTAAACATCTCGTGTGTCGTTTTGCTACTTACATGAATTGGAATAACAACTTCAACACCTAGCAGAAAAACCTTAGATGTCAGAATTGATGTTAAGGTTCTTTATATGATTCCGTGAATGTATAAGTGTTTGTGCGTACCAGCATATATCTATTTTAAAGCTGTATGGGATTTTCACAATAGGGCTGTGTTGTCTTCCTCATCATCTATATTTTGACATTGGGTTGAAGTTAATTAATCCCTGTTGGATCTACAAAGTTATCATTTCAAAGTTGTTTCTTTTCATTATAACTGACTTGAGTTGGATTTGTGTACTAATAATGAGCACATTCTGCTGAGATACATAAGCTTTTATTGAAAATGAATACAGAAGATGACTTTGTTAAAGACTATACGATTAAATGGGCAATTTTTTGAATATAATATAAGGGAGAATATGTGGGATAAAGCACTGAAATTTTCACTGAATTATAATTTGAATTTTTGTAAGATGATATACAATTGGTATTTAATACCTGATAAATGATCAAATATGTATAATGGAGTATCAAATATATATTGGAAATTTAACCAATGTGAAAGTACTTCTATTATCTTTGATGGACATGTAAGAAAGTTAAGAAATATTGAGATCAGATGTATGTAGTTTAATTCAGATAATTCTTAAATGTACAATTGAAATCAGAGATTTACCTTTTAGGTTTGACAGATAAAGAGATTGAAAGAAAACAGGGGACTTTGTTGCTTTGTACGGCAACAGCAAGGAGACTTTCCTATGCACAAAGGTGGAAGGACTTACACATTTCCTCAATGAAAAAGTGAATGGTGAAATTAATGGAATAGGCTGAGATGGCAACATTAATGGCTTTGATCAAAGAAAAGACTTTGTCAACTATGTTTCTATGTGGAGGTCACTTTTGGACTTTTTGTTTGAAACTGAAAAAAATGAAACTTTAATTTTGGGATTTAACAATTGGAACTGTTTATGATTATAGCAATACCATGTATATTATTGTTAATCTCAGAGTTAAGAGGTGAATGTGTATTATATTTGCATCTGTACCAAAAATAGTCAGAAGTTAACTCTTTTCTGTTTTTTCTCCACACTCCTAACTTTGCCCTTTTCTAACCTTCTCTTTTTAAATTTATTTTATTTATATTTTAATTATTTTTTACACTTTATATTTCATCTTTTGTTAAAACGTAATAAAGTTTTTTTTAAAAAAAATGACTGATTATTCTATGATTTTTGTCCAGAAAAGGCAAAATGCTGAAATTCCATGCCACATCCGCAGGTGCTTATATGGATAATCAAGCCACATTTCTTCCTTATCCCTTCTCATTTGGCTGCTTGCTAATTGCTTGCCAGTCTGGCAGCCAGAAATGGAGGTCATTTATATAGTTAATATAAGCTTAAATAATCCTAGAATATAAAACAAATGAAATTTTATCATCTATAAAATTTGATAAATACTGAAGAGACAAGAAAAACCAAACATCAGTGTCATAAGCATGAAAGTAATCACAATGGATTAAAATACTTTCCTGCAAAAAGAGGTAAGTTGTAATTTCAAAGCCACTATTTTGTTCTATTTCGGTGAAATGTTTGCAGATTTAGTACCATATTGTAACATGTACACTGCACCTTTGGTATAATAATCTCAAAAAAAAAACAAAGTCATGCTCTTACTTCAAAAACTGCATTTTCTACATTTCTAATAGATATATTATTTATACTGCAGTCTTTCTACCATATTTTCCCCTTTTAGCCCTTGTTGTTTAATATAACTTTCGGAATGAAGGAAAGCCCACCAGTACTGCTAACTAATTTGTGGCTTTTTGATTGGCCTCAATACATTCTTATGTTCCTATTGCTGTAGATAGCAACGTATATGGGTGTTTCGCTTACTTCAATCCGTAGTAAGCCATGCCAATGGAGTTTGGTGGATTCCCTACTCATTTTATTGATCAGCATTCTGAATTCTTGACTCCAAAATCCTATCTTCACCTCTCTCAGTACTCAACTGGGTCCAAAAGAAGTACTAGTTCGATATCCTAAAGTGATGCTTTAGATCTTTTTGGAGCAGAGGAGTGCCTTAACATTTTCTCTCTCTCTTTAATTCCTCTCTGGTGCTTTGATTGGGAATTGTTGGTATCTCACCCCTCTGGGAGCTCATTATCTCACTAATTCAAATCAAATAGGGAGGAAGAAAAACACAACGCAGAAACCCTAATCTATTTAAAAAAAGAAAAAGAAAACAACCTCAAGCCCCTTAATGAGATTTTTACTCTTGGCAAAGTCCCTCAAGGACAAATTTGCACACCATTGTATTTTCAATGGGAATGAGACTGTTAAAACACAACTGTAATAATTAATAACAAATGGCAATAATTACCGAACAGAACAATGCAGACAGATAGTATATATTTTCAGGATTCCAACTTATTGCAGGTCCATCTTTTTTTAAAAAAACCTAGGAATTGATTATAAAAATCAACTGGAGACAGTTATTACAGACATGAGTAAGTTCACTTATGACATACAAAAAGAAAATAATTATTTTCTTCCATGCCAATTAATTATAAGGTGTCATTATAACTGCTGGTAACTATGAGTGACACCTGTAGCAATTGATGTTTCTTGTGGCCAGGATCACCATGTGGTGCTATTACAGTCTTCTTTTAAGAGTTTATCATTATTCTATATATAGGCGATATCCTGCTCCTGGAATAATGGCAGCTACGTAGGAAATAAATGGATCATAATTTATTATCTTTTAAATTTGCTGCGGATGGAGGAAGAAATGTTGATGACCTATATTACATGTAAAACTAATGTAGTAGCAATTGCTGTCGTTTTTTTTTTTACTGACCCACTATCACTTAGATCATAACTAAGCTGTCCTTCAAATTCCACAATTACAAGCCAGTCCCCAAATTCTAAACCAAAATCTGGAAAGCACCAAGCTGAGGAAACCTTGTACTTCCATCCTTCTTCTGCTATAATACAGGCAAAATTTGAAGTCCTATTTTTTCTGAACAGAAAGAAAAAAGGCTGAGCAATATAACCTACAGCCACTTTGGTGCAGTGTTTAAGGCAGAAGGATACAAAATAATGGGAGACTGTGAATTGTAGTCCAGTCATCGGCACGAGGCCAACCAGGGTGACTTTGGGACAGTCACTTGGGACAGCAGTGGCAAACTGCTTCCAAAAAGGTTGCAAAGAAAACTGCAGGGACTTTTCCAGTCAGTCCCCACGGATCAATACTGGCTCAATGTCAGACAAAGGCAACCAGAACCACACATGAAGAGTCTCATTTTATTGCTAGTCCACTATATTACAAAAACCTTGCCAGAATGACTGCATCCTCTTGGGAATGGCAAGACAAGGATTCTGAGAGAGCTCCAGGTTGTGCCATTTCACTGTTGCACTTCAACAACTCTAAACTCAGGCCTCTCTTGACCGCTCCCTCCAACTTAGCTAGACATTCTACCACACACAGACACCCCTAAAACATAATCATCTAGAAACCAAAGTGGTGGGAGTAATAGCTATTGCTGTCTTTTTCATTCCATATGATGGTTACAACCCAAAACATTACCATTCTCAGTAGGATGCATGTCTTAATTATTAAGTACATATACGGCGTAAATCAGTGATAGTGAACCTTTTCAGCACTAAGTGCCCAAACTGGAACGTACGTGCATGCACATGCATGTTGCAGAGCACCAGAAACCCAAAGACCAGCTGGCCAGTGCGCATGCCAGGTTTTTGGCTGGTTTTTTGGCCGTTCACAGGCTGTTTTTCGGGCTGTTTCCGGGCCGTTTTGCGGTGCTCCAGCATCCGCGAAGAGCAGCTGGCAGTGGCATGCATGCCCATAGAGTGAGCTCTGTGTCCCATCTCTGGCACGTGTGCCATAGGTTGCAATCACGGGCATAAACCAACAGCAATTACCAAAAACCATATAATGTGTAAATCTGCTGTATCACTACGAAAGGGCTATTGGACAGAGTTGCAAATTTGTGATTTGTGATTTGAGGTTTTGCAAACTTATAACAGAGCACTAATTAATTGGCCACTTATTATTTGTGGTTTCTCTGATTCTTCCCTAGTTACAATGTGGGCATGTTTTCTGCTGTGATATCAAAAGGAAATTGTGGCCAAGTTCCCAGTATTCTGTAGTATATGGCATACATGCTTGTTTCGGCATTTTCTATGAACCAAGTCACTTGGCTTGTAAACAGCAGCTATTAACCTAGTATGGTGCATGTGACCAGTCAATTGTGGCTTATTTAATAAATCGTGGTTAAATAAATCATGACCTAGTACAACTGTGAACTAGGTCACTGTTAGAAGAAAACTGCATGGGTTGACTGTCTTTGATGGAAACACTGGCAGATAACTAAAGGCAGTTCCGCATGGAATTTTTGTGGCAGTGTGGAATCAGCTCCAAATCTGTCTGTTCTCATGAGATCAGCAGACTCCGGGAGCTGGGTCAATATATTATTAGCTCTGTTGCAAGGTATATGAAACCCCAGCAAATCCAATCATTATTCTTGAAGTGTAGCAGCTCAGCAGAGCTTCTGGGCAGTCTGTTGCCCCATTGGTGGGAATTCTCATCTCATCACACCTCCTGGTTTCTTTCTTTTGCAATAGCCTTATTCTCCAGTTTTCAGGTCAACAGGCACAAGGACAAGGAAGAGATCCATTGCTTTTTAAAGAACCAAGGCATAGAAAGGACGGCAATGCCAGGTGTCTGAAGCCATGTTTGTATGGCATTCTAAGTTTACCGTATTATTCATATCCTGAGCAGCTGCCATTTTGGAACCAGAATTTGAAACCAAGTTTCTTCTAGCATCGTGTACAGAAACAGCTGTTGCGAGACCTACGTGTATTAAAAAATTAAAGGACTCCAAATTAAGTTATAATTTTGAAGTTTCAAATCCTAAAATCTAGCTGGTCTTCTAGTGGAGCAAGCAAAAGAGATGTTTCCTCTTAATTAGCAATTGTTTGAGTCTTTAATACAGTAAGTGTGGCTAATGGAAGGAAAAGGGACAAAATATTGAGTAAGTATTAGGACACAGAAGATCATAATGTAGAATAGATCATTGTTTCTCTTCTTCTTGGCATTTCCACATGGTTCTAGGACAACTTGCCTCAGCTTTCTCACTGCAGGAAATTTGCTGGGGCCATCTCACTGCGGCCATCTTGCCACAGAGAATTCACCACGGGACAACTTGCTGCAGAATAATCCACATGGGATAACTCAACGTGGTAAATGTTATCCACTACTATTTCTTCTACATTATTTTCATTTTTGTCAATGGAAATAATGTCAAAGAAACAATGGCGGATAACATTTATCACGTGAATTGCCCTGCAGTGAGTGAGTGGTGAGTTGTCCAATTCTATTTCCACACAGGGGTGGAGACGATTCATGTGTGAAATCTTAGAGCAGGGGTCCTCAACCCCTAGGCCATGGCCAGCGGTGGGATTCAATTGTTTTTACTATCGGTTCTGTGGGTATGGCTTGGTGGGTATGGCATGGCTTGGTGGGCATGGCAGGGAAAGGATACTGTAAAATCTCCATTCCCTTCCCACTCCAGGGGAAGGTTACTGCTTACTGCCCATTTCCTCCCAATCAGCTGGGACTTGGGATGCAGAGAATAGATGGGGGTGGGGCCAGTCAGAGGTGGTATTCACCAGTTCTCTCTGAACTATTGAAAATTTCCACTACCAGTTCTCCAGAACTGTTCAGAACCTGCTGAATACCACCTCTGGCCATGACCCCTACTCGGCCATGGCTTATTCAGAACCAGGCCATGCAAGCAGTGGGACAGCATGCTCTCTCACATGTGCGTAGCTCAAGTTGTGCACGTTGAGCTGCATGTGCGTGCGTGTCAGTCCACCACTCACACAAGTCAAGCTGTGTGCATGTTTGTACCATCCTGCCACCTGTGCAAGTTGAGCCACGCACATGGACTGGGCCACCGCTCACGCAGTCCAGTTCCTTCTCCCCCTCCACCAGGCTGTTAAGCCACAAGTGTTGGAGGCCACTGTCTTAGAAGATAGCTGCTGATCAATGTAGAGAGATAAATACTGAATTAGGAAGATCTATGCCATAAAGTCACTTTCTGTGTTCCACTCCAAAGATTTCATTGGATCTGGCACAGGAAAAGCTAAGAAATATGTTTCTAAAAAGCATCAATTTACTTAAGAAGGACTTTTGATTTTATTTTACTCAATTTACATGGCCACTTACCAAGTGATGCCATCTCCACTCCATTTTCTATAAAAAGTTGTTCAGAATCACGAAATTGTAATTTTTCCCTACGTGTATGGCAAGCAGAAAAATTATGATTCTTAATATTATATTGGGTGTGATTCTGAGTTGTGAAATGATCATGGAATGTTATGGAAAGTGTCCAAGCAAGGACCTAGAAGGGAGCTTGACATCTGTTAATGGAGATCCTGCAGACAATATATCACAGCAAGAGAGAAGCAATGGGATTTCTTTGGAATGCTGAGTTGTGAAAAATGTACATGCAGATGGACTAGGGCAGGAGAAAAAAGCTTCAAGCTGGGCTGTATATAACTTTTTAAAAGGATTAGTGGCGTAGAGAACAATTTGTGGCAGCAGAACAAGTATGGCACAGAAGTTACAACTGCTGAGATCCCCTCTACTAATGCACCACAAAGCTTCTAATGCACCACAAAGCTCCTATCCCATTGTCTTCCTTTGAATCTGGTTGCTAAGAGTGGAACTGTTTTTAAAGCACATCAAAAATGTGGAGTAAGGCAGAGCTGAATCCATTCCCTGCTGTGTTTACACCCACTTATCCACACGCATTAGATATATTTACATGACATATTGTACCACGGTGGATCTAAGGTTTGCAGGTTGGCTGGCAGCAGTAAATAAGATTAAGTCTAAAAGCCACTCTCCTTTTCCAGTGAGGGGGTGGAATTTAGGATGGGAGATGCAGCTGAAAATTTATTTTTTTCCCCCTGAGTTTGGATGGGCTATTGCTCCTGGGAGTGGCAAATACGGCAAGCAGATTTTTCCTTATTGAACTTTGACTAGCATCCTGTGATCAAAAGACCAGAAGAGCTGGAACTAGTGAGGATGTGTTGGCAGGAAAAGTACAGTCAGAATATCAGGGATGTTTTATTTCTTTCTGGAACTGCTTTGCTCAGTTGGATAATTTTACCTTTGCTCCCACTTTCTCTTCCTTTCTTTGCCTGCTCTGTTTACATGATTGCTAGCTTTTGTATGCAGATCTAAGCATACAGCTATCTTATTCCACAAATATTTACTCTGCTGCATCTGTTAAAATAAAAATCCTGTTGTCCTTGTGCTGTAGCATCACACACTTCAAAACCACTTGCCTGCTAGCCTGAGTAACAGGGAAAACTAAAGGCATTTATTGAAAAGCTTAATGCCAAGGAAGAGGAATCTTCAGTTCTGCCCTCTCCAGTGGGGGCATCTTCTCATTCAAGAGCAGATGGTGGCTCAAGTCCAAGTTGCATGTCTTCAAAAGTGCTGGGTTGCTCTTCTCTTGAGAAATAGCCAGGTGTTAATGGCTTTTCTTGACTAGGACTGAATGATGAGGCTTTAAAGATTTGTTTATAGGTATAAGATAAGGGAAGGAGAGACTTTGTTGTATTTGTAGAGAAAGTAATGAGTTATAGTATTAAAATTGAGAGGAGATGAAGAGAAGATAACAAATTAACTTGTGGGACATCATTTGAAGGGATTAAAGATTAATATTTTTAATTTGTTGTTTCTAGTAGCCCTTAATGGATTTTTCTTGATTAAGTTTGAATGATGAGGTTTTAAAGATTTGTTTTTAGAATGAGATAAGACATCGTAAGAAGATTGTTTTTCTTTGTATTTTTTAGAGAAAATGACAAGGTACGGTGTAAGGAAAAGACATATGAAATTGATTTACTAGTTAAAGTAAATATATACATATAGCTATTTCTGGTAGTTCTTAATGGACTTTTGCTGATTAAGATTGAAAGATGAGGCTTTATTATTTGCCAATAGACAAAAGATGATATATGGGATGAAGAGATTTTTGGTTGAAATATTAGAGAAGGTGTTGAGTTATTTAAAGTGTTTGTACCTGGCTTGATGAAGGGAAAAGTCATTTCTTTCTATATTTTCTTTCTTTTTTAATATATTTTCCCTTTTCCTTTCCCCAGTTTTTCCTTTTTGCACTTTCTCTTTTTAATATTATCCTTAGTTTTTATTAGAGTTTTATCTTTGCATTTTTAAACTTCAATTAAAAACATTATGAAAAACGAACAGCCAGGTATTCTACTGGTGCCCATCACACTGACCTAAAGTGCCGCAATATGAAAGGAGTTTCAATAGTGCTATTTAAGTAGCACAGCTCCTTCACTGTTCGTTTGTCTGACTTCCTCTAATTCGCAGAAATGTAGAAATTTCTCTACTATTGTAATTCTAAGCATGGACCCTGAATTCAGAATTAGCTTTCTTCTCCTAAGCAGCAAAACACTGGTTCATTTGGATAAATCTCCCACCTTTGCCAGCAGCTCATCACCCAGGCAAGCGGATCCTTCCAAATATGTTCTAACAGAATGATGCATGCCTTGGAAGATAATGGGCCTACCATTATTAGTGATTAGAGATTTTATTAGATGGAATCAAAATGGATGCATATTGGGGGCAGGTCTGGGCCAGTTCATTCAGGATCTCAAGGTGGCTTACATATCCCTGCCCCACCCATTTCTCCCCCTCTGAGGAGAGTTGGGGGTGAGAGAAAGCGACTGGCTCAAATTCACCCTTAGAGCTTTTGTAAATGAGGATGGATTTGAACCTAGGTGTCCTGGCTTCTAGTCCAATAATTTCGCCTTACACCCCACAAACTCTCTAATAATATTTCATCATAGTGCAATAATTGAACAATAAAATAATTGAGCCCCCACTTTTTCGCTCTCTTTCATACAAATACATAAGAAAATTAGGTGCATTAAGTCACTACCAGGTTTAAAGATCCTATTTTCCTTAATTCCCTCAAATGCTAACATGTCCCAAAAGAGCCATAGTTTTGTCCCATCTCCCCAGCAATGCAATTATCTCCCTGCCATATCCCTGCAGCTATCAGATGGCTATAAAGAAATAAACTCTGCCCCCACCCTTGCAGTAAAGCAAAATCTGAATGAAAACCAAGCAGGAAACGTCCCAAGAGTTTAGTCTGTTTTTTTTTGAGCCCAGCCTCAGGGACACTTAGTCCCTGTTTTTATTGGAAGGACTCTCCTTTGGATAGTTACATATGTTGTGCACAAACATCAACATGTGGCAAGACACTTCTGCTTATTCTATTGAGTGGGGCCCTTGGATTTTTGCCTACAAATCCTACTCTAATCCACCATAGCATTTAATTTCAAGGGAGGCCAAATGTGATCCCTAGCCCAAATTTTAAATAAAATAGTATTTCAGTGAGGCAGAGAAGAAGAAGAAAAAGGCAGAAATTGGTTAAGGATTCAACAATAAAAAGGTTTGATAAAAAGTAATAAACCGAATAAACAATATTGATGAGATATCCCTCTGCAGCAAGCGTTATATTACAGTCCAATGCACTTCTCCTCAGAAGTAAGCCCTGTGGCATTGACCCGGGCATACTCCTGGGAAGTGTGTATAGAATCATTTCCTTAACATCAGTGTGTTTTTTCTTAGCTTAGAAAAAACAATCCAAATCTTCAAGGTCCCTGCTATTCAAGAGGAAATACTTGTGTCAGCAGAAAAAAATAGCATCAAGTGGCTATTGCTCCAGGCGAAGATGCATCAGAGTTCCCAGAGTTTTAGGAGGAGAGAGATGAGACAGAGTTGGAGATTGGCCTTCCTGTCTTCTAAGCCCAGCATTCAGATAAGAGCACAGGACGATTGTGGGTGATCTGTGCCAGGAGTTCAAGAGAGCATTGCAACTGTCCTTGCCTAGGAGATGTTTCATCAACCTTTGATATCACTGGACATAGTATCCTTCCGGGGCTTCTGTGAAGGTTAGGAGTAAGAGCACCACATTACAGCAGCTTTGCTTCTTCCTGAGTGAGATTTTGGTTGGTGATCATGGGGGAGAACGGGTCAAGCCCTCAGGCACTCCAGCATGGGATGCCCTCGGGTCAACCATCTTTCCCATTCTTTTGAATAGCTACATTGAATCCAATATTTGAGAGGCGGCCATAGAGAGGGGAGGGTCAAACTATTTTCCAAAGCACCTGACGGCCAGAAAAGGACTAATGGATGGAAACTGGTCAAGGAGAGATTCAACCTAGAAATAAGGAGAAATTTTCTGACAGAACAATCAACCAATGGGACATAAGTTGCCTTTGGAAGTTCTATGAGCTCCATCACAGGAGGCTTTCAAGAAGAGATTGGACTGCCATTTGTCAGAAATGGTGTAGGGCAGTGATGGTGAACCTTTTTTGCCTCACGTACCATAAGTGGGGGGAGCGCAGGGGGGGCATGTGCAGGCGTGTCGTACCCATAATGCAATGCGCGACATCCCCCCCCCAGTGCATATGCGGCACTACAGGCGCAACACCCCCATTTTTGCATGCTTTTTTCACCCTCCCCAGCCTCCAGAGGCTTTATAGGAGCATGGGGAGGGCGAAAACAGCCTCCCCTGCCCCCCCGGGAAGCCCTCCGGAGCTTCAGGGACCTTCAGGAGGCTTCCCTGAAGCCTCCGAAGCAGTCAAAACGACCCTCCCAGCAAACCGGAAGTCACTTCCAGTTTGCTCGGAGGTTCGTTTTAAGTGCTCCGAAGGCTTCAGGGACCTTCAAGAGGCTTCCCTAAAGCCTTCAAAGCGCTCAAAACAACCCTCCGAGCAAACCGGAAGTGCATTCCCAAACTTCCGGTTTGCCTGTAGGGCCGGGTTTTTGCGCTCCGGAGGCTTCAGGGAAGCTCATGAAGCCTCCTGAGGGCCTCCAGGGGGACAGGGGGGGCTCTTTTTTGCCCTCAAAAATGGCTTTAAAAAAGGGTGAACTCAGCTGGCCAGCGTGCGCATGCGCACTGGCCAGCTAACAGGGCAGCGCCTCGCGTGCCCTGACAAATGGCTCCGCGTGCCACAGGTGGCACACGTGCCATAGGTTCGCCATCACTGGTGTAGGGTCTCCTGTTTGGGTGGAGGGTTGGACTAGACGATCTACAAGGTCCCTTCCAAATCTGTTAAATCTGTAATCTATATGAAAATACTAGGTGAGGTGATTTATTGGCATGGGATTAAGTAGGATCAGTTTGTAGAAAATACATGGTTATACATCTTGGTTCTTGGCTGAACAAATGAGGTGATCAATCCCTAGAGGATATCAGGCCTGGATAGTGAGAAATAGTTTCTGGCTTACCCCAAGATGATGAAATGGCTGTTAGTTCAGAAACTAGCCAATTCCAAATTGACTCCAACTGTGATTACACTTTCCTGAAAGCACAGCCCTACAATGGGGGGGGGGGGGGGAGAGGTTTCTCCTGGGGGCTTGAATTCACAGATTGCCTGCATATATAACTGGAGGTTATGGTGAGAAAGGCCACGTACTGCAAGTGTTCCAGTAGCTGCCTTTTCTGGAACAAAAGGCACCAATTACAGTCACTTAAAACCTTGCCACCTTGTGAACTGCTTGCTGTAATTTGGTCTAGATGAGGATGCACTTGAGGCAGAGGTGGGTTCCTACCAGTTCGGACCAGTTCGGCCAAGTAGGTGGCAACCTGGCCTGCCAAACTGGTTCTATTGGCAGTGGCGCCATCTTGATTTTTGGTTCTGCACATGCGCAGAACAATCTTCATTGCAAAAATGTAATTTTCCCCGCTTTTCTGTGCCAGTGGTTGATTTCAATTTTTTTTAGAACCTATTCTGTAGGTGTGGCCTGTTTTGTAGGAGTGGCTTGGCGGTCATGTGACCGGGTGGGAGTGGCTTAGCGGTTGTGTGACTGGGTGGGCGTGGCCAAGTTGGAAAATGTGGTGAAACTCACTTAACAACGCTTTTGCTTAGCAACCAAAATTTTGGGCTCAATTGTGATCATTCTGAACAACACCTGCCTGCTCTATCTATGCAAACAGATCCATTACTGGGAAATCCAACAGGAGGTCACAAAAGTGAGTATTTTCCCTCCTTGTGGATCAGCTTGCCAAGTGTCAATAGTTATCCCATTCCTGATTGGACTTCCGGCGGATGCCACCAGGGCAAAGGACGCTCCCTTTAGAGCGTCCGATCTACAGCTGATTGTTTCGCCAGGAATCGCGGACATCGGCGATTCCCAGGGGCGAAAATCCTCTGCTTCGGGCAAAGAGGCGGAGGAGAGCTTTTTCGGGCTGGGTTGAGCCCGTTTGGACCCTCCAGGAAGGAATTCCTGGAGGTAGAAGCGGTGCTCCCCATGTAGCCCGAGAGGAAGCTCCAACAGCTGGATCCCCCTGCTTTGCAGGGCAAGCTCTGGAAGGCACGTCTCTGTTTACATTGTTGATTGGTGCTGAATTGTAACGGGCAGACTGAGACTGAAGCGGTGGCTGCAAGTATTTTTGGGTTTTTTTTCTGCTTTCTCTTATTATTCTACAGCTCTATAACAAAGACTTTCACTTTGGGGGGAAAAAAACGGAGAACTTTTTCCTTTTAAAATGGCTACTTTTCTTTCTCTGCTTGTTCTCCTTAATTGACTCTTACTGAAACCTTATACAACAGTGCCATCTGGTGGTTGGAATTGAAAAAGAGGGGAAAAAAGAAAAGAAAAGAGGATTTTCATTTTTTTTTTTGACTTGCTTGACGCCTTGGCAAGTTATGGCTGCACAGAGAGGTATCAAGCCCAAGGGTACCTCCTCTCCTTTACAGCAATCTCAGCTGTCCTTGTTGGCACAACCTCAATCCCAATCCCAAAATTCACCACCTGCAGCAATTACCAATAAAGAAATATTGGAGACTTTGAACATTAAGTTTGGTGATATGGAGAAAAATATGTTGGATTTGAAACAACAAATGAAAAGCCAACAGGACCAAATGGATCAAATGAACCAAACTATGGAAGAGATGAGGGATCAGGCAGCTCGGGCTAATCAAGATATTAGAAATGATGTAGTTTCTGCCCTTTCTGGACTTGTTGTAAATTTGGAATTCCTGGATGATGCGGTTAAAGAGACTCAGAAGGATGTTGGAAAATTGGAATACCGGGCAGACAAGTTGGAAGAGAGGGCGGATAGAATTGAGCTTGAGCAGTTGCTATTCCAGTACAAGCAGTTAGAGGCTGTTCTGCGGGTAAGGGGTTTGCCAGAGGATAAAGACAGCGGGAAAGGAGAAGATTTGAGGGTGATTTGCGCGGAGGCTTTTGCCCCCCTTCTACAAGTGGATCCAAAAGAGATTCTCCAACAGATTGAGAAAGCCTACAGAGTTAACTCCTGGTATGCAAGACAGCGAAACTTGCCAAGAGATGTGGTGGTTCATCTGGAAAGGAGATACCTGCGTAATGAGATTGTACAGGCTGCATATCATCAGAGATGTACTGTGCGAGATCAGGAGGTGAAAGTTTTGAAAGAAATACCATTGAAAATGCTTAGGCTGCGCAAAGAGTTTAAATTCTTGACGGATGAGCTGAAGAAACGTAACCTGCAATTTAGATGGGAGTTGCCAATTGGCGTTACTTTGATTTACTCTGGGAAAAGATATCGATTGGATTCTACTCAGAAGGCCAGAGATTTTTATTCCAAGGTTCTGAATGCTGACGAGCCAGGATTGGAATCGGAAAAGACCCAGCCTGTTCAGTAGGAGCCAATAGAGATAGCAGCCTCGGCACTTGCGTCAGTTGATAAACAGCTTGTGGAGAGACTGGAAGAAGCAGTAGGCTTGGGATTGGAATTTAAAGAACAGAGAATTACTAGAGCAACGGCAAAGAAAATGGAGAAGACTATACAGTAAACTTCGAGTATCTCTGTTGATGTACCTACACAATCTGAAGCCGTGGGAGGAGCAAGGCCTAAGAGATTTCCTACTGATATGAGGGCTATGCTTCAGAAGCTTCAAACTAAGCTTGACGATGGTCAGGCTGCGGACCTGGAATGTTAATGGACTCAATTCCCCACAAAAAAGAAGAAAGGTTTTCTATTATTTGAAACAGCATAAAAATGATGTAATTTGCCTGTAGATTTATGAAAGTTAAGGCTTTATGGATTAAAATATGGTGGATAATGCAGAAGAAGATTCTTAAAAGAAAAATTAAATTTGCTCCCCAATTTTTTCTATTGGGCATAGTACCTGACTGCACTGTTGCTGAAACTAAATTAATATTGTATATGATTACAGCAGCTAGACTGCTGGTAGCACAATATTGGAAGAAAGCAGAATTATGCTCTATAGAAGAATGGATACTTAAGGTAGCAAATCTTGCTGAAATGGATAAAATTTCTGTATATCTAAAAGATCATTCTTACGATAAGTATATTATAGATTGGTATCCCTGGATTGATTTTGTAAAATTAAGGTACGGTTCAAAGGAAGTGTCTATGGGATTTGGTTGAGAAATGTTTCATAAATATGTAGTAATGGTTTTGGAAAGGAGGTTATGATGGTTTTTTTTCCTTTTTTGTCTTTTTTGTATTATCCTGTTCTTATTCTGATATATGCATATTATTATTGGGATATTTGTTTTTCAGATTTGCTGGTAACTGTGCTTCTGTCTCTATCTGGGAAGTCAGGGGTTGGGTTAGGGAGGGTTAGGGTGGGGAAACGGGGGGGGGTGGGGGGAGGGGGAGGGGAGGGAGAAAATGTTTAAAAATTTTTTTGTTTTGTGTAAAACTTTTCAATTAAAAAAAAAAGTAATGACATTAAAATATAATTTAAAAATATTAAAAGTGGAAAATAACAACAAAAAAAAATAGTTATCCCATTCCTTATGATCTTCTGAGACTTTGTTAAGAGCTTCGTATTTCAGAAAGTCTTTGAGGACTTGGATGAATTAGCATTTTTTTCCTGCTTAAGACACAGTGTCATAAGTGCTGTAATGATATATTATATTGTTGGTTTATCTGTTAGTTTACTGTTATTGTTGAGGGCCCTGTTGACTTGTACGTCACTTAGAGTCATCCAGAGTGAAACAGCATAAAAGCGGTTATAAACAAAAATTGCTTCCCTACAGTCACTCAGTGATGGTGCTAGCTAGCATTCTCTTTACAAAGCATACCCTTCTTTCAATCTGCAGAGTCTGGAATTGGTACAGGATTCTGATTGCCAATATGCCCGTTCATATGGTCAGAAAATCAAAATAACGCAACAAAACAAAATCATTCTCCCAGTCCATTGACAAACCAATTGACAATGTGGAAGTGGAAATAAAAACATCCTTCCCTTTTGTGCCAAACTGCACACCCTTTGATTTTCCTGAAATCAGTGGGAAAAAGAAGATCCCAAAGTGCTTTTTTTCAAAAAGGAATCTGTACTTTTTGGGGGTGGCGTGGGGTGTTTCTTTGAAAATATTTCGCTTCTAATCCAAGAAGCTTCTTCAGTTCTGACGGAAAGGTGGGGAATGGAAGGATTTATATTCCTTGCAGTTATTTGGTCATTAGCTGTCTGAGAGTCATTGAAGCCATTTTATCTGATACAGATAAACAGATGAGAAAAGAAACATTTTCAAAGAAAAAAACCCCAAGAAAATCCAATTTCTTCTTGGGAAAAAAAACACTTTTTGGACAACCATGACGTGGATTAAGAATCTCCATAGACAGAAAAAGAAGATCCCACCCCTTTTTATTCAGCAAAAAGAAAAAGGCTGCTTTTGTAGATTTGGGATATACCAAGTGCAGAGATAATAGAAAGTTAGGATGCATTTTGGCACTGGAAAGTGTTAATTATGGGAAACAAAATTCTGGTGAAAGGCAGAGCTGGAAAACCTTTCTGTGTTCCAGTATAGCCACATTCAATCACCCTTGACTTTCATAGTCCCTTACAAATAGATGTTTTGCTTGGTGCTGCAGCACCAAATGGAATCACCAAGATCAAAATTTCCCATCAGTCTAGATTCTACCATGTTTTCCTGAAAATAACACAGCGTCTTTTTTCTTTTGACCCCCTGAAATAAGTGCTTCACCTGATTTTCGGGGAGGTATTAATAATACCTTTTGAGGTGCAGGAGGCAGCGAGCATGGTCACCTCATGGCTGCTGCTGTGTTGCAATATTTTCAGGGAGGGCTTATTTTAATGTATGCACTCAAAAGTCCGATTTTGGCTTATTATCCTGGGAGGCCTTATTTTGGGGAAAACAGGATATTTTACTTGCAACTTTAGCATTCTAGTTTCTTATAATTGATAGGATGTCTTTTGGGAAGGTAGTGTCAACAAGGTGTTGCAATTCCTCCTGAAACTATTCCACTTCATCTGCAACTGTGGTTGGATCATATACCATGTCTGCTACCTTCTAAATAATTATTTCTAGCTTCCTTTAGTGAATATAATCTACATTTTTTCAAATAAAATATACTTCGAGTCTCAGTCTCTCTGAAGACTCTTGTCTTCTTTTTCATATGCTAGTTTCGCCTCCTAACCAGTGTTCTTCTTCACTGAAATGTCAACAATGCACAAAGCTTTCACTCACTGAACCACTGACACACTAATTCACATGCTGTGCTAAGCTATGTTTAACTATTTGTGCAACACTGTAAGTCATATATTTTACAAAGTGGCTAGGTTTGTGCAATGTGGTAAACCAAAATCAAACAATTCACATTATAGCTTTACATAATGTGAGGAGGCTGCCATATATATTCTCCCTCCCCATCCATCCATCCATCCATCCATCCATCCATCCTGTTTCCACAAAAATAAGATCTATCCTGAAAATAAGCCCTAGCATGTTTTAAATTTATCCTAATATAAGCCCTACCCCCCCCCCCAAATAAGCCCACCTTAAGCACCTGTGCAGCCAGCCACACAAGAAATGAGCCGGCAGCCACATGGGGTCCTGCTGGACAGAGCTGCTGGAGCTGCCACAGCGAGGCAAGGCAAGTCTCGGGGCATGGGTGGCACTGGTGCCCCATGTGGCCTACTGCCCCACTGCAACTAAGCAGAAGTGGACCTCCCATACATGGAAAAAAATAAGCCATCCATGAAAATAAGCCCTAGTGCTTATTTCAGTGCCCAAAAGAAAATAAGACTTGGTCTTATTTTTGGGAAAACATTATCTATCTATCTATCTATCTATCTATCTATCTATCTATCTATCTATCTATCTATCTATCTATCCATCCATCCATCCATCCATCCATCCATCCATCCATCCCACCTGGCCATTATTATACAGGTGAAACTTGAAACATTAGAATATCGTGCAAAAGTTCATTTATTCCAGTAATGAAACTTAAAAGGTGAAACTAATATATGAGATAGACTCATTATATGCAAAGCAAGATAGTTCAAGCTGTGATTTGTCATAATTGTGATGATTATGGCTTATAGCTCATGAAAACCCCAAATCCACAATCTCAGAAAATTAGAATATTGTGAAAAGGTGCAATATTCTAGGCTCAAAGTGTCCCACTCTAATCAGCTAATTAAGCCATAACACTTGCAAAGGGTTACTGAGCCTTTAAATCAGTGGTTCTCAACCTGTGGGTCGGGACTCCTTTGGGGGTCGAACGACCCTTTCATAGGGGTCGCCTAAGACCATCAGAAAACACATATTTTCAAAAAAATGTGGAAAACATAATTTTATGGTTGGGGGGTCACCACAACATGAGGAACTGTATTAAAGGGTCACGGCATTAGGAAGATTGATACCCTCTCCTTTAAATGGTCTCTCAGTCTGGTTCAATAGGAATCACAATCATGGGAAAGACTGCTGACCTGATAGTTGTGCAGAAAACCATCATTGACACCCTCCATAAGGAGGGAAAGCCTTAAAAGGTAATTGCAAAAGAAGTTGGATGTTCCCAAAGTGATGTATCAAAGCACATTAATAGAAAGTTATGTGGAAGGGAAAAGTGTGGAAGAAAAAGTTGCCCAAGCAGTAGGGATGACCGCAGCCTGGAGAGGATTGTCAGGAAAAGGCCATTCAAAAGTGTTGGGGACTTTCACAAGGAGTGGACTGAGGCTGGAGTCAGTGCATCAAGAGCCACCACACAGACGGGTCCTGGACATGGGCTTCAAATGTCGTATTCCTCTTGTCAAGCCGCTCCTGAATAACGTCAGAAGCGTCTTACCTGGGCTAAAGAAAAACAGACCTGGTCTGTTGCTCAGTGGTCCAAAGTCCTCTTTTCTGATGAGAGCAACTTTTGCATCTCATTTGGAAACCAAGGACCCAGAGTATGGAGGAAGAATGGAGAGAGACACACTGCAAGATGCTTGAAGTCCAGTGTGAAGTTTCCACAGTCTCTGTTGATTTGGGGAGCCATGTCATCTGCTGGTGTTGGTCCACTGTGCTTCATTAAGTCCAAGGTCAACGCAGGAGATTTTGGAGCACTTCATGCTTCCTTCCGCAGACGAGCTTTATGGGGATGCTGACTTCATTTTCCAGCAGGACCTGACACCTGCCCACACTGCCAAAAGCACCAAAACCTGGTTCAATGACCGTGGGATTACTGTGCTTGATTGGCCAGCAAACTCGCCTGATCTGAACCCCATAGAGAATCCATGGGGCATTGCCAAGAGAAAGATGAGAGACATGAGACCGAACAATGCAGAAGATCTGAAGGCCGCTATTGAAGCATCCTGGTCTTCCATAACACCTCAGCAGTGCCACAGGCTGATAGCTTCCATGCCATGCTGCATTGAGGCAGTAATTGCTGCAAAAGGGGCCCAAACCAAGTACTGAGTACATATGCATGCTTATACTTTTCAGAGGTCCAATATTGTTTTATGTACACTCCTTGCTTTATTGATTGCATGTAATATTCTAATTTTCTGAGATGGTGGATTTGGGGTTTTCGTGAGCTGTAAGACATAATCATCACAATTATGACAAATCACGGCTTGAACTATCTTGCTTTGCATGTAAAGAGTCTATCTCATATATTAGTTTCACCTTTTAAGTTGCATTACTGAAATAAACCAACTTTTGCATGATATTCTAATTTTTCGAGTTTCACCTGTAGTCCAGTGCACTCAGATGTCAAGTGGGGAAAGGCTGCATTATAAGCCTTTCTGCACATTGAAGAAAACCCAACTTTAAATACAACTAGTCCTCAACTTTCAACCATTCATTCAGCAACTTGAAATTGTGCTGATCAAAGGGACTTACAACCTGGTATACACCAAGTTACAACCACTACAGCATCCCTGGGTCATGCCAACAAAAATTGGGCACTTGGTAATATGCCTTCCCTTATAATTGACTGCAGGGATGCTGCACTAGTTCTCCCTCCCCCAATCGCTCCCATCTCAACCAACTGGTGCCCACAGACCTAGGGCCTATTTCGAGATACCTGAGAGGGCAAGCGAAGCAGACCATGTGTGAGTTTGGCAGGTCCTAAAGGGCAAGGCCATTCCCACTGTGTGAGGCACCCCATGCTTAATGACTCGCACAGTCACTTAAAGATTGCAACAGGCAGAACAGGGATAGTGGTTGTTAAGTGAGACAATCATATGGATGCCTTACTTAATTATTGACATGACTTATCACAATAATGGCTGGGCTGGGTTATTATGGTCATAAGTTGAGAGTCACCTGTAGTTAAAAAAGAATACAATATGTTAAGATTCATATCCACGTTACTCGTCTCCTTTTTGCCTTACCTAGTTCCAGTGCAGATTTTAAAAAAGAGTGTTTAATTTGTACTTTTGTGAATTGGTTCTGATTCTTTGTGGCTGCTAGCTTTAGCAGGCTGGAGAAAAAAGTATCGACTTCAAGAAATAGCATACATCTCCAAACCACATATCTTCTGCAGTTGACCTATTTGCTACGCTGAAATATTTTCCAAGGTGGTAGGAATTTCCTGATAGAATGTCAAACATTTATTAAGGCCAGTTCTCACACTTAAGGAATGCTTGCAGTCAGGCTGGAATATATTATCAATGAGTGAAATCACAGGAGAATGCCTGCACTGTCCTATGCAGCCTTGACTTGCAACAGTGTTCATGCTGAAGCCAATTCTGCTTCCCTCCAAGTGAGGGATGGATTAAAAGAAAATTGACCAACAAAGATTGACCAATGCACAACAGTTCTTTATATTCATGCACTGGAATCAAGGGAGGATCATGTCCAGAAGGCAAAGCTAAGGTCCAAGAAAAAAGCAAGACTGGATCAAGATCAGGAGAGGCTAAGGGAGAAGGCCTGGAGGGGATCAGTTCAATTGCTGTGCACATTGCTTTGTATTTTTTGTTATAGACAAGGTTGAGTTTGGGATTTGCCATTATGCTCAGACACCGATTACCATGCCACAGAACCATTAACCTCTCAATCTGAATCTAGGTGAACTAACACTGTACAGTTGAGGATATGATCCAAAAAAATAAAAAAAAATAAAGTCCCACTGATCCCCAGTAGTTCATTGACATTGTTTATGTAACAAGTACAAACTATGCCTAGAGAAACATATGCAAGGCAGGGTGTGGAGCAGATCTGGATAGTTGGGAATCAAGCTGTGATGCTGTCTGTCTTGATCTAACATTATGGCAGTTCTGGGCTGTATGAACACACACACACACACATTGGCATAGCCTTACCAGGTGTCTGAGTAAAAAATAAAGAAAGATGGTACTGACTGCCAGCCAGCAGCAAGGCCCCACTGGGAAAGGAATGAGGCTACTCATGAATATCTCATGGCACCTTGCTGGGAAAGGGGATGGATGATGCAAAAGGGGAACTGGCAGAAGGTTAGGCTTCTTATGCTCCACTGAACCTCATAAATATGGTAATAGCAGGACAGGGACATGACTCTTGCTGGTACATGGTATGGGAAGAATCAAAATAGAACCATCACAATAGTCTGCCGTATGTACACAGGACAAAAAGTTACAGTCTAATTCATTCTAGTCCCTATCCCTGTAAGCAACTCTCTCTGCACTTTTGCCTCTTAGCATCTCTGGGATACTTTGGGAGGTACAAGAGCTCTAACTAGACTTAACATTAAATGGTCCTCTGATTTCAGGTCTGGCTTTCCGTAGGTGGTGATTCAGTTCCCCAAGTTCTCCATATAGGGCTACTTCCAATCCAAGTGGAGAGACAAAAGGTGATACTCAGATGTGTTGACCTGCCCAAAAAGCCTCACTTGGTGAGAATGTCTATATGTTCTGGCTACTTAGAACTTTGGAGGAATGGAATGGAATGGAACATAACAAAACAGAACAGAACAGAACAACGGAGTTGGAAGGGGCCTTGTAGGTCTTCAAGTCCAACCCCCTGCTTGGCAGGAAACCCTATACCATTGCAGAAAAATGGTTGTCCAATGTAATGCATCATCACTAACATCATCATCATCATCATCATCATCCATAGATAGGCTATATGCATCACAATCTGTAATAGTTAACTCCATAAAGAGAATAGTGTGATGTCCTGTAAACATGCATGCCTATTCACCTTCCTGAAAACTGACATTCAAAGCACATTTTCTCTCTCTCTCCAGTTAAATGCCTTTTTGATGAAGTTGACATATAAGGAAAGCCAATGAAATCTTGAATTGTGTTAAAAACTGACGCATTTAACATGGTATATGCTTTCCTGGACTGTAGTCTATTTTATCTTATACATAAGATAGGATCTTGATTGCATGTTTAGATGTATGTTCAATGACACAGTATGTAGTCCAAGAAGATCAGAAATAACAAAATATAGAAGCTATAAAACATTACAACTAACTTTAACTATTCACACTCAAAATATTTTGCAATCAATTTAAAGCCTTGGTTGTTCTCTTTAAATTCCTGTAATCTATAGTATATATAGGAAGTCCTTGTTTAACAACCACTTGTTTAGCAACTCTTCAGAGTTATGATGGCCCTGAATGAGGAAAGTTGCAATCCGTCCTCACAGTTGCAACCATTGCAGCATCTCCACATTCACATGATTGTGATACAGGTGTTCGGCAACCAATTCTCAATTATCATACAGTCACACGTCACTATTTGCAACCTGCACTGCCCGAGTCCAACAAACAAAGTTGATGGGGGATCTGACAGATCCCAAAGGGTAATCACATGATGGTGTGCTTAATGACTGTAGGCTTCCCTTAAAGATGGCAACTGGAATTGCTGGAATTGTTGACATAAGCTGACATGATCGTGTGGTATCCCATTTTATGACAGTGTTTGCTTAGCAATGGAACTACTGGTCCCAATTCTTATGGTTAATGGAGGATAAGCTGTAACATCTACCAATCTGGCGTTCTAGGAAGCAGCTATGAAAAGTTTCTTCCCCATTGTGGGCTTCACAGAATATGGGCCAGATGGCAGATCTTGTCTGTGACCTCCCCCTCTTTATAGAACTCTCTGCCCCTGGATGTAAACACGGCCTAACTTGTTCATATTACAAAGGCAATCAAAGTTTATATTATTTCACTAAGCCTTTGAACCCCAGTGATCTGAGTGCAGCATTCACCTTGTGCATTTTGTTTTGAAGTTTTATGATTCAGGGTTTTTGCTATATTGCTGTTTGCCACCTAGAGTTCTCTGGGATTGCAAAGAGATAAAAGGATTGTTAAATAAATAAATATATCTATTGTATCTATCTATCATCTATCTATCCATCCATCCATCCATCCATCCATCTATCTATCATCTACCTACCTACCTACCTACCTACCTACCTACCACAATAGGTGAACAGATTTGCTTCTCATTCAATGTGTTGTTTCCTGCAGCAACCCTGCCTTGCCTGTCTCATTTTTTTCCCAATGAAGGAAGTAGGGTACATGCCCTAAAACTGTGATGGTGGCAAAAGATTCTGATTACCGAGAGGGACAAATGCAGTGATTGAAGGCAGCGAGTGGGAAGGAGGACAAGAGGGCAATTAGATAGCTAAATGGAGGAGTTGCCCAGCACTGGAACCCATGCAAAGGTAGTGTACATGTTGCATTTTTACTTCAATTGAAAAAAATGGTAAATGAGGGAAAATACATACATACATGTTTTACATACATGTAGATTAAACAAAGCAGTGAAGAGCTGAACAGTAGTCTACTGCACAGCCAGGGACATAGCCTTGATGATCAATCACAATGGAGGGAGCCAAGGAGAAAGGTATATATGGAGTCCTGAATAAAGGTAGGTGTGTGGGCCTCTCTCTAATGTCCTAGCCTCCCTCTAAGTCAGGCTGCCCAACCCATGGCCTGAGAACCACTTGCAGCCCTGGACCGTTAGTAAAGTGGCCTCGCAGGATGTAATAAAAATATTTAAAAATAAAGGAAGTTTGTTATTTATATATATCAACTATGTTATATATTTTATATGCAGCCCAAGACAATTCTTCTTCACTCTCTGTGGCCCAGACAGCCAAAAGTTTTGATACCCATGCTCTAAGTCAAGATGGCTTCCATTGCAGATGTTGGATTGGTTCGTTCTATTTGGCATCCACCGTGTTTTTCTGAAAAACCAAAATACAGAAATTAGGTTATTGATTTATTTGTTTAAACAATTCATGTAGCCACCTGTCTCACCTAGGGGCGACCTTAGGCAGCATGCAAATATTAAAACCAACGTAACATAAAACATCAAATCCAGGGGTGAAATTCAGCAGGTTCTGACAGGTTCTGGAGAACCGGTAGCGGAACTTTTGAGTAGTTCAGAGAACCAGCAAATACCACCTCTGGCTGGCCCCAGAGTGGGGAGGGAATGGGGATTTTGCAATATGCTTCCATGCCCACCAAGCCACGCCCACAGAACCACAGTTTAAAAAAATGGAATTTCACCACTGATCAAATCAGTATAGTTTAGTACCCGGGTGTCAAACTCATGGCATCATGTTGCCATCACATGATGTTTTGCAATGTTTTTCCCCTTTGTGGAGCTGGGGTGGCCATGGCCTTCATGTGAAGCATCTGCCCCGTGGGCTCTGGTTTAGTATATGGGGAAACCCTAGGCAACAATAGCTGGAAAGAGACAGAAGGGAGATCCTTCTGCGATTGTGCAACAGTTAAATCCCAAGAAATACAAGAAATGCTGAGCAATCATTTATTCGAGGAGAAGAAATGACTGGAATTGATAGGCAGGAAAACTGGCAAATAAATCACAAATGTAGTTTCAAAAACCCTCATTATTTTGTGGGTGCTGCAATGAGGCAAAGCAAAAAGATTGTATCATACAATAAATATGCATTTCAGAATACTGTTAAACTGGAATATCCCTCCTCTTCTTTCTCAAACAGAATTGTAGAGCTCTGCTGCCCTCTGTTTTGCCAGAAGCCTAGAAGCCCTCCTGGCATCCGATGTAAGATTGAGAAGATTATGGGTATGAACAGAGTACAAGAGGCAATGCTAGCAAAGAGAATAAACTGAGAGAAACGGCTAATGAACTGAGAGAAATGGCTAATGATTACAGGTAATGGCACACACACATTCACAACTGGGCACATCTCAAACATATCTGCAATTACACTTCCATTCAGCTTACTACCAAGTAATGAGGGATGTACTGTTCCCAAATATACACATTTCTTAAAATTATGTTGGAATGGTGCTAGCTTGAAGGCGAAAATATATTTATTCGGGTGAGGCTAATGATGACTTAAGCTACTTCATCACTGATAGAGCTCCATCATGGGAAAAGGCAAGAGATTGGTTTTGCTAGAGGACAATTGTACTATGGTTAAATTCAGACAGGGCACAGTCTCTGCCTCTCCTTCTCACATGATTGTTCTTACTCAGTACACTTAGAAATAAGACACTTGCCCAAGTACACCACCTCCTTTCTCCATGTAGTTGGCTTATGTGCACACAGCAAAATGGGCTGGATTGTACATTCTCCCCATCTCCTTACCCTGCCTGTATAATTCAGAAAACAATCTAGGGGCAGAGTCTATCTCTCTGTAACACCAACAGTATTCAATAAATGATAAATAATCATCCGTAGCATCCTAAGAGGACCTAGAGCAGCTAGAGCAGGGGTGTCAAACTTGATTTCATTGAGAGCCGCATCAGGGTTGTTTGACTCGGGGAGCCAGGGTAGGCATGGCAGGGTGGGTGTGGCCAGCTCGATGTCACTCCTGTGGCAGCCTAAGCGCTCTGCCAGCGAAAATGGCTCCCTGGGCTCCATTTCTGACTGTGCAAAGCCTTCCCAAGCTACGTTTCTGCTGACAGAGGCACCACCAGCCAGTCCTTCGCCATTTCCAAAGCAGCCCCGCAGGCCAGACCTAAGTACCCTGTGGGCCGGATTCAGACCGCAGGCCTTGAGTTTGACACCCTTGAGCTAGAGGTAAGCACAACCACCCTATCTTTGGCTCCGCTGAAAGAAAATGCTGTTCTGTTTTCCTCTTCAAAGGAACAAGCTCAGAAGAGCGTATAAAATGTGACTTATGAAATTCCTTCCAATCTCTTAAAATAATTCTGTCTGAGAAGGAAGATGGAGATGGATCTAGAATGAAGGAGCAAACAACATTCCATGTCATTGACCTTCTCCCAAAGGAAAATACTGGAGGATTTGTATCTGGAATATTTTTCTCTGCGACTTCTAGCTGCATCCTTTGGCCAGCTTTTCCTGCCACACCAAGTTTGGCTCCACTTTATTATGTTTGAGTGTTTTCCCACTGATGGACAAGCAAAGAGCCAACACCTTTACATAATTTTGTTCACACATTAGTCCTAATGTAAACCTGTCGCACTAACTTTCCTTAGAGGCCCTCTGCAAATCTAACCCTAATGTCAGTTTTGCACTCTGATTTCAAGGAAGCTTAACCCTAACCCTAGTTCAATTTTCACTGGGAATGGGATTGTCTCATGGTGTTTTATTGTGGTTAAGGCCAAGTGCTTATTTCGGGGGTCAAAAGAAAATAATCTTTTCTGTCTTATTTTCAGGGAAACAAAGTAGATTTCAGCCCTGATTCCAAGAATCTGAACCCTAACCCTAATTTCATTTTAATCTGGAATGGGATTTTCCCATACATTTCACTGTGCTCCACAAATAAGTTTGAATGTAAAGTTGTCACCTTCACTTTTATTAGAGACCCTCCGCAAACCTACACCTGATGTCACTTTTCAGCTCTGTCTTCAAGGAAACCTAACCCTAACCGTAGTTTGATTTTCACTTGGAATATTTTCTTGTGTATTTTGCAAAAATAGGTCTGAATGCAAAGCTGTCAGATTCACTTTTCTTACAGAGCCTCTGCGAATCTAACCTTAATATTGATTTTCAGGCCTGATTCCAAGAAAGCTTAACTCTAGCACTAGCCTTAATTTAATTATCACCGGGAATAGGATTTTCCCATGTACTTTATTGTGGTACACAAATAAGTCTGAACAAAAAGCTGCAAACCCCCTCCCCCTTCCTCAGAGACCCATTGCAAATGTAATCCTGATGTCAATTTTTGGCTCTGACTTCAAGGATGCCTAACCCTAACCCTAACCCTATTATTTCTGGGAATCAAATTTTCCCATACATTTGACTGGTTCCAAAAATAAGCCAGAGCTTGGAGCTTTCACCTTCATTTTCCTTTATAGAGTCCCATCTCTCCTTCCTTGCACCTTCCCCCCACTGAGCTGATGGGCAGCACGCCTGTGTATAATCTCCAGCTTTCTTTTGTTGCGAGCTATTCACAAGCTCCGAGCACTTTGAGGCTGAGATTGTCTCTCACCTTTTGTCTGCAGCGCCTGGCAGAACAATATTGGTGCTCCTAAGGACAGAGGATCATGCATTAAATATGAAATAATGGTGTGATAGGGAAACAAAAAGAAAAATGTATCAAGAAATACATACCATCAATGATATAAGATATCACATGTACACATGCACGCACACGCACGCACACACAAAGAGTGATGGGGAACAAGAGATGCACCAAATGTATGTATGTACGAGTAGGAATGTGAATGTACACACAAAAGCATTTTACTCATTACAATAAAGGAAATGGTGGAGAGGTTTGTCAAACAGGGCTACAGAGACACATTTCTCCATGTTCATGCTTCATATCAAAATAGCTTGGAATCTTTGAATTCATAAAATTTGGCCAACCTTATTCCTTTCTCAAATTGTGGAACTTGTTCTCCTACAAAGAATGCTGTGGCTGGGATAGAAACACAGACATAGAGGAAGAAGAGGAATGGAGAAGGCATATTTGGCAAAGACAGAACTGAAGATGAAAAGTGGGGGGGGGGGGGATGAAATTACTTAATTTAAACTCACCCAGACACTTTGGAATTGTTTCAAAAATTAAGATAACTGTTAGATCTGGGCAACGAGAGACAGACTGCGGACACGTAGTGACTTAACAGCTCTTTATTAGTAGTAGTAATGATCCAGCTTGCTCTGTGGTCGGAGGGTTCCCCTTTTATAGGGATCGGGTACGCCCCTCGACCAATCAGAACGATACCTGTTTCCCGCTGTAGCAGCGGACCAGAGGGGAGACTTACTACGATATATGCTAATATCTAACACCCCTCCCCTCCTAGATGGAACGTTGCGGTAGGTAACATAGTCTTTTAGGTATGTGGGTGTTTGTCTTGCTCGGGAGGAGCGTCGTAGTTCGGGCTGGTTAGAAGTGGTTGCAGGATCGGGTGCTTTTCCTGTTTCACGTTCGGGAGGTTTTGTGCCTTCGTTGCTAAGGCGTTCTGGAGTCTGCTCGGTTGCGTTGTCTGGGGTTTGCTCTGCTTCGTGCGAGTTTTCTTGTTCCAAGCTTGGTTCGCAGGTGTCGTAGTTTTCTATGATGGGGCTCTCGCGTGGTTGACTTTCTGTAGGCAGGGAAATCTCGTCTTCGTTTCGAAGGTCTGAGTGTGCTAGGCGACCCCGAAGTTGATCGATGTGCCTTTTCCAGTTCCGCCCATCTTCTAGTTCCAGCAAATACGATCGTGGACCCGTGATGCCAATGACCCTTGCCGGCATCCACAATGTTCCCCCTGCATAGTTGTGGGCGTATACTGAATCCCCTATGCTGAAAGACCGAATTTTACTTGTGGAGTCTGGGGGAGCTGTGGCAGAGTAATTTGGGTGAAGACGGTCCAGGTGAGACCGTAGACGGCGGCCCATAAGTAGTTCAGCAGGACTCCTACCCGTCGTTGCGCTTGGGGTAATATGCTGAATTAGGAGGTAATGGTCAATGCGTGTTTGCCAATCACCTGGACCCATCCTAGCGAGGGCCTCTTTTGCGAATCGCACCATTCTCTCCGCCTGTCCGTTTGATGCCGGATGGAATGGCGCGACGAGGGCATGCCGAATTCCCTGACCTGCTAAAAACGTTTCGAAATGCATGGCCGTGAATTGGGGCCCGTTATCGGAGACTAGGAGGTCGGGCAGGCCATGAATGGCGAAAAGTCGCCGTAGAACCTTAATGACTGCCTCTGCCGTGGTTGAAGTCATTAGGACTACATCTAGCCATTTTGAGTATGCATCCACAACTATAAGGAAAGTCTGACCTTGGAATGTGTTGTGTACCGGTGAGCCTGGCCAGCAGAGGGCAGCCGAGAATAGGGCCCCTCTGATTGGCCCAGGCGCACCGGCCAGCCGGCGGGAGAAATACTTTATTCCTATTGGTTCGTCGTCTGACAGCTCCTGGTATAAATAGCTGTCAGACGACTAGTTTTGTTGTTCCTGTCAGTGCTTGTTGCAATAAACACAGTTGCCTTAAACCCGTCTCAGTCTCCTCATTCGAGACTTAACACTGGCGACGAGGACGGGCGACGTGGAACCCTACGCAGTGCCGCAAATGGCTTCAAATGCTGCCTTTTCGCCGTTCCGGCCAGAGGCTGAGGCTTGGGAAGCGTTCCTCGAGAGGTTCGACTGCTTCCTCGTAGCACACGATCTCGTCAGCCTCACCCAGGAACGAAAGCGCGGAATCTTCCTGAACTACTGCGGGAGGGAGATGTTCGCCACTGCGAGGGCTCTCGCTGCTCCCGATCCTGCCAATTCGCTGCCCTGGGACGAACTCCTGGCTCGCCTCAAGCAACACTACGAGCCCGCCCCGTCTCGTTTTGCCCGGCGGCAATATTTCCGCCGGTGCATTCAAAAGGAGGGCCAAACCATTGCCCAGTACGTGGCCGCTCTCCGCGCTGAGGCAAGTCTCTGTGAATTTAGTGACTTGGAAGACGCGCTGCTTGAACAATTTATCTATGGGCTACGAGACATAAAACTCCATCGCCGCATCCTAGCTCGCCCTGAGTTAACTCTAAAGATTGCGGTAGATGATGCCAGGGCTTATGAAATGGCTGATCAATCCACACCGGATTTCAGCCACCTCAGTCAGCACCCGCATGCCGCTTACTTGCCGCCATCTCCCTACGCGGCACCTTCTTCTGCCTACGCTCCATCTACCGCTTCTACCTTTCATGCTGAGGTAGACCAAACTGCCGATCGCCTTCAAACCCTCTCCACCCGGGATGGACGTCAGTGCCTCAGTTGTGGCGGCCGCCACCAACGCTCCCAATGCAGGTTCCGGCAAGCCCTTTGCCACCAATGCGGCAGAAAAGGCCACCTCGCTGCAGTTTGCCGTTCCGGCCAACAGAACCGCCGCAGCCCTCTGCCGCAACCTTCTCCGGCCCGTCAGCAACCTTCTATGTCTTCCCGACGTCAGCACTCCCTCTCCGTGGGGGACCCAGCTGAAGCCTACCCTGAATGGCTTGTAGACTCGGCCTCCTCAACTTTGGAGGGCCGAGGTAAGCTGCACCTCCTAATCTCCATTGAGGGGGTGCCCTGCCCTATGGAAGTGGACACAGGGTCGGCCCGATCCGTTATGTCATGGGCCACCCTTAACTCCTTACTGCCTTGGGTTAAACTCCACCATCTACAACCCCCTGATTGCCGCTTACGCGACTATCAGGGAAATGTCATAGACCTATTGGGCTGCCGACCCTTTAACGTCTCTTTGGGTTCTCGCAAGGCTAAGCTTCCCTTGCTAATTGTAAAAAACCCCCTCGCTTCCCTTCTAGGACTGGACTGGTTTAAGGCCCTCGGCCTTTCTATTGCTGGGGTTAACTCACTTTCACCCCTCCCTCCTGTTACCCCGCCCTCTATCTCCTCCCTCCTTTCCGACTTCTCCGATGTTTTCTCCCCCTCTTTAGGCTGCTATACCGGCTCTCCTATCTCACTCAACCTCGACCCGTCAGTTCCTCCAATCCGATTGAAGGCCCGCCGACTTCCCTTTGCTTTAAAAGCAAAAGTCGACGCCGAACTGGACAAACTAATCGGCCAGGGCATTTTAGAACCCGTTGATTTCTCCCCCTGGGAGACTCCCATAGTCGTGCCTTTGAAGTCCGACGGATCTATTAGGATCTGCGCGGACTTCAAATCAACACTTAACAAAGCCCTCCAATCACACCCCTACCCTGTGCCGGTGGTGCAGCACGTCCTGCACACTCTGGGCCAGGGTCGCATATTCGCAAAGCTGGACCTCGCGCAGGCGTACCAGCAACTGCCTGTCGACGAGTCGACCGCGCTTGCGCAAACAATCGTCACACACCGCGGCGCTTTCAAATGTCGCCGCCTTCAGTTTGGCGTAAGCGTGGCCCCCGGCATTTTCCAGGGACTCATGGAGCGGTTGCTCCATGGCATTCCCGGGGTCACCCCCTATTTTGATGATGTTCTGATTGCCGCCCCCAACCAATCAGAACTCATCAAAACCCTACGTCTGGTCCTACAAAAATTCCGTTCCGCCGGTTTGCACCTCAAACCTTCAAAATGCCAGCTCGGCGTTCCCTCTGTCACCTTCCTCGGCTTCCTCATCGATGCCAACGGCATCCACCCTGACCCATCCAAGGTCGAAGCCATTCTCTCCGCCCCCACTCCTTCCAACAAAGTGGAGCTCCAAGCCTTCCTTGGCCTCCTTAATTTCTATTCCTCTTTTATTCCCCACAAAGCTTCCCTGGCCGAACCCCTTCACCGTTTACTAGACTCTTCCAACCCATGGGTCTGGACCAGCCGCGAAGCGCATGCGCTCGCGGCTGTCAAGCGCTCACTCACTGCCCCACCAGTCCTTGCCCAGTATGACGAGCGTTTACCTCTAACCCTGGCCTGTGACGCTTCCCCCTTTGGGGTCGGGGCTGTTCTTAGCCATTCGTACCCTGATGGCTCTGAAGCGCCCATAGCTTTTTACTCCCGCACCTTATCCAGAACTGAGCGAAATTACAGCCAGCTGGATAAGGAGGCTCTTGCTGCCGTTGCGGGAGTAAAACGTTTTCATTATTACTTATATGGCCGCCCCTTCTCCCTGATCACCGATCACAAGCCCCTACTGGGCATTATTGCAGGGGACCGTCCCACACCCCCCATTCTATCCCCCCGCATGTCCCGTTGGGCAGAATTCCTATCGTCCTACTCCTACACATTGTCCTACCGGCCTGGCGGCCACATTGCTCACGCTGACGCGTTGAGCCGGTGCCCTCTGCCTCTTCCTGTCACTGATCCAGCCCCTGTCCACTCTATTAACCTTCTGGCCGACCTCTCCCTACCGATGTCCGTTTCGGACATCGCGCAGGCCTCCCGAACTGACCCCATCCTGCACCGTGCAATGACCGCTGTCTCCCGGGGCTGGTCTGCAGTCTCCAATGATCCCCTACTCTCCCCTTTTTTCCGCCGCCGCCTGGAGCTTTCCATCATGCAGGATTGCCTCCTGTGGGGAAACCGCGTGGTTGTTCCCTCTTCCCTGCGGCCAGCTGTCCTGTCTCGCCTCCATGACGGCCACCCTGGCATAGTCAGGATGAAAAGCCTCGGCCGCGGCTATGTCTGGTGGCCGTCCATGGATGCGGACATCGCCGCCTACGTCCAACGCTGCACCCCTTGCCAGCAGGTGCGCTCCGCGCCACCTTCTTCCCCACCTAGGGAGTGGGAACTCCCCATGGGCCCGTGGAGCCGACTCCACGTCGACTTCATGGGGCCCATTGAGGGCCGCCTATTCTTCCTTCTGGTGGATGCCTGGTCGAAGTGGGTTGAGCTGTTCCCTATGCCCAGCTCAACCTCTTCGGCCACTATCCGCATCCTTGACTCCCTATTTAATACCCATGGCCTTCCGGACGTTATCGTTTCCGATAACGGTCCCCAATTTTCCTCTACCGAATTCCAGTCCTACCTTGCCTCCCTGGGCATCCGACATGCCCCGATTGCCCCCTACCACCCTGCGGCCAATGGCCTGGCCGAACGAGCGGTTCGCTCTGCTAAAGAAGCCCTGGCCCGTATGGCCACCCTTCCCTGGCCGCTCCGCATCTCCACCTACCTCCGTTCCCAGCACTCCACCCCTTGCCCCGCCACGGGCAAAAGCCCAGCAGAACTATTGCTGGGTCGCCGTATTCGTTCCCTGCTAGACCGTTTCCACCCTCTCTACCACCCTTCTTTTCCTGTCATTCCTTCCCCTCCCAGGTCCTTTCTGGTGGGTGAGGGGGTATTCGCTCGCAACTACACCGGCGAGCCGAAGTGGCTACCTGGCAAAGTGACTGACATCACGGGGCCCTGTTCTTACAGGGTCCTCCTCGATGATGGCAGACATTGGCGGCGGCATATAAGCCAGTTGCGTCGGCGACCAGAGGGACCAGGACACAACACACCTGCAGAAAAGCAACCAGGCCCTAACGACGCCGCCTGCCGGCTCGACCGTCCACACACCACTAGCCCCGACCTCGCAACAGCCCCCCCCGGTGCGCTGGCTCACTTACCATTGGCCGTCGGTGCATTGCCAGGAGGAAGACCCATCCAGGACGCTGCCAGGCCTGTTCGCCACAAGAGCGGAGCCGACACTCCACCTCCCCCGGGCGAGGCGCCATCTTCTTTGAGACGCTCCCAGCGCGTGCGCAGGCGTCCGTCGTACTTAGACGAGTACGCCTGCGCAATCCAGGGGAAAGGGGTGTTGTGTACCGGTGAGCCTGGCCAGCAGAGGGCAGCCGAGAATAGGGCCCCTCTGATTGGCCCAGGCGCACCGGCCAGCCGGCGGGAGAAATACTTTATTCCTATTGGTTCGTCGTCTGACAGCTCCTGGTATAAATAGCTGTCAGACGACTAGTTTTGTTGTTCCTGTCAGTGCTTGTTGCAATAAACACAGTTGCCTTAAACCCGTCTCAGTCTCCTCATTCGAGACTTAACACAATGGCCCTGCGAAGTTGATGTGTATTCGCGACCAGGGTGCTTTAGGTTTCTCCCATTCTGTGGCGGGCGCTTCCGGGGGTGCTGGTCTCGATTCCTGGCATGGGTCGCAAGTGGCCACCCACTCTTCTATTTCTTTGTCCATGTTTGGCCACCAAACGTAACTTCTTGCTAACGCCTTCATTCTAACAATCCCCGGATGACCCACATGTAAAGCCTCTAATACATTCCTACGTAAAACATACGGAATAACAACTCGATCCCCCCACAATAAACAACCTTGTAACACTGAGAGTTCGTCCCGTTTTGACCAAAACATTTTGAATTCCGGGCCCACGTTTCCTTTCGGCCACCCCCTCCAAACCCAAGTTTGAACTTGCTTTATTACATTGTCTTTAGAGGAGAATCTTGCAACGTTGTATGAAGAAACCGGTCCAGAGTCCAAACAGTCAATGAGCAATACCGGTACTTCTGGAGTGGGGTCTGGCAGAATGTCAGGTAATGGGCAACAGCTGAGTGCGTCTGCGTGTCCGAGAGTGGAGCCCGGTCGATGAATCAATTTGTATGAATACGCAGCCAGGAAAACAGTCCACCTGGTCATGCGTGGAGAAAGGGAGATCGGGGTGGGGCGGTTTCCCGCCAAAAGTCCCAACAACGGTTTGTGATCTGTAATTAGTTCAAAATCGCGGCCGTAGAGGTATTCGTGGAAATGCTTTACTCCAGCTACAGCAGCCAGCGCTTCCCTGTCCATTTGGCTGTAATTCCTTTCGGCCTATGAAAGAGTTCTGGAGTAGAAGGTGATGGGTGCTTCTTTTCCGTCGGGCATCCTGTGGCTGAGGACTGCTCCAACTCCGAAAGGTGATGCGTCGCAGGTCAATACCAGCGGTAGGGTCTGGCTGTATTGAACAAGCAGTGAGTCAGTGGTGAGCAGGCACTTTACCCCGGCGAAAGCTGCAGCTTCGGATCGTCCCCATTTCCATGGTGCGTTCCTCTGGAGTAGACAGTGTAGTGGCTCAGCAACGGTCGCCTTCTGCCTCAGAAAAACGCTGTAGAAGTTAAGTAATCCGAGGAAGGCCTGCAACTCGGTCTGATTTCGTGGTGTGGGGGCGTCCTGGATCGCCTTAATTTTCTTTGAAGTGGGGTGTATTCCCTGACCATCGATTCTATAACCCAGGAATTCTACGCTAGGCACGTTAATTTGGCATTTTTCCTTTTTAAGGCGGAGACCCTTTTCTCTGATTCTGGCCAAAACAGTTCTGACTCTTTTATTTAATTGCTCCTCGTTTGCAGCGGACACCAAGATGTCGTCAAAATAGGGGACGACTCCCGGTATCCCTTGCAAAAGTCGTTCCATGACGCTCTGGAACAATCCTGGGGCAATGCTCACGCCGAATTGTAGCCGGTTGCATTTGAATGCTCCTCTATGCGTCACTATAGTTTGGGCCTCCGCTGTGGCGCTATCAACTGGCAGTTGCTGGTAAGCTTGTGCCATGTCTAACTTAGCAAATACCTTTCCTGGCCCCAACGAGTGCAATAAGTGCTGTACTACAGGCACAGGATATGCGCTCTGTTGTAGCGCGACATTAATTGTGCATTTATAGTCCGCGCAGATGCGGACTGATCCGTCTGGTTTGACTGGGGTCACGATGGGTGTTTCCCAACGCGCGTGATCCACCGGCTCAAGGATTCCTTGCTCCACTAACTTATCTATTTCCTTATCTATTTTTGGGCGGAGTGCAAAAGGCACTCGTCTCGGTTTAAGTCGGATTGGCGCCACTTTGGGGTCTAAATTGAATGATATTGGTTTACCCACATACTTACCAAGACCGGGGCTGAACACGTCCTCGAACTCCTTAAAAATCTGATCAGCGCTGCTGTTTCTCACGGCGTTGATTCCGGTGACTTCTAACCCCAGGGCTTCAAACCAATCAAGCCCCAGAAGGTTCTGTAATGGCGCGCTGGCGATGGTCACGGGCAGCTGGGCTTCGATGTCCTTGAAACGGATGTGGAATGTGCCTTGGCCCACGATGGGGACTTGGTTCCCCTGGTAGTCTCGCAGTAGGACGTCTGGAGCGCGGAGTTGGCTCTTTCTGAGGCTAGGGATAGCCTGTTTCATGGATGCCCATGAAATAATCGTCAGGGTCGATCCTGTGTCAACTTCTAGCTCGCAGGGTGAGCCCTCCAAGAGGACTGTGACTCTCAGCCTTTTTGGCCGCTTAGGGCGGACCTGATGTATTGTGGTGAGATACGTTCGCAACTCCTCTCTCTGGGTCAACTCTATCTCATCGTCTACATCCTGAAAATACTCTCGTTGAGCGTCTTGATAGAACGCTCTTTCAGCTCTTTGTGTGTATTCTCTCTGGGGATACGCTCGCTCAGCTCCTTGTGAGTAATCTCTCTGGGGATACGCTCGCTCAGCTCTTTGGGAATTTTCTCTCTGGGTATACACTTGTGGATTTCTCTCTGGGCGCCCTTTCTGATTCCGCCAAACCCCTGGGTTGGGCTTCTGTTGGCGGTACATGGGTGGCTGCCATGAGGCAGGGACTCCGCTCCGGCACACCCGTGCGATGTGCCCAAGTTTGTTGCAGTGCGAACAAACAACGTTCCTGAACCTACAAGTAGACCTGGGGTGATTCCCTCCGCAACTTGCGCAGGGCAGCAAACGGGATCCGGGTCTCCCCCCAGGCCTCATGTGACTGCTCCGCATCATGTGACTGTCCTCAAACTCGGGATTCTCGTAGTCGGGGCTTGTGTCCTCGTAGTGTACTCTGGTTTGCCTCGGTGCTGGCTGGTTTACGTTGGCCCCTCGTTGTATGGTCACTGATGATTTCTCTGCTGACTCTGACGCTCTTGCTTCGTTCAGCGCTATCTGTAGGGTTAAATTCGGGTTTGCCAACAGCTTCTTTTGTAGAGAAATGTCTCTTAACCCACAGATGAGCTGCGCTAAGATGTGCTCGTCCAGATCCCTGAACTCGCAGTGAGTTGCTGCTTTTCGTAGGGCTGCAACATATTGATTGATGGATTCTCCCGCCTTCTGGTTCCTCGTGTTGAATTCCTTGCGGCAGACATGGCGGGAAGGTTTTGGCGCGTAATGAGTTTGCAGGGCCTGTTGCAATGCCGTCCACGATACTGCCTGTATTGGAGTAGGCGCGGTGAGGTCTCTGGCCGTATTGAAGACTTCCTTTCCACAGTAGCCGAGGAAGATGTTTTTCTTCCTCGCGTCGGTGATCCCCGTGTATTCGTTTGCTTCGAGGAAACACTCGAAACGAATCATGAAGGCTTCCCATTCGTCGTTTGCTGGGTCGAAAGGAGCGGGGGGAGCATGCATCGCCATCTTCTCTGTTTGAATTTGCCGCGCTGCGGTGATCTGAGATGGCTTCCGGAATTTCTGCCGAATTCCTGGGCTGGATCAAATCCGGAGATTCTGGAGGTAGCGTTCTTCGTCCTATCTGCCTCTCGATCCCACCTTCGTCGCCAATGTTAGATCTGGGCAACGAGAGACAGACTGCGGACACGTAGTGACTTAACAGCTCTTTATTAGTAGTAGTAATGATCCAGCTTGCTCTGTGGTCGGAGGGTTCCCCTTTTATAGGGATCGGGTACGCCCCTCGACCAATCAGAACGATACCTGTTTCCCGCTGTAGCAGCGGACCAGAGGGGAGACTTACTACGATATATGCTAATATCTAACAATAACATTACCAAAACACTGCATGTACAATCCTTTACACTAGCTATCCCTTCTTAATCCCCACTTCCTGCCAGTTCTCTGAACACAAAGGTTGACAATGACTCCAAGATGAAGAACTGTGGGCTAATTGTTATAGTGTGTTCCTTGGATTTAACAATCAGCACAACCAGAAAGGCTGTAAGGCAATGCCTAATGCAAAACAGAAAAAGAATCAAATTCTCTACAATCTTTCCACAATCCCTGGCTAATTCTTGCCTACATATCGGGAGAGACTGAATAATTGATAAATTTAATCAAGAATAGCACAAAATTAAGAATTCATGAATCAAATATTACCTGATTTCATTTTCCAAAGGAAAATAACGTTGGGAACAGCAGTGGGGAAAAAATAAAGCATGCAAATATTAATAACCTTACTTTTTGCACCACTTGCCACATTTTCTGCTAATTCAATATCATTTTGTAGGAAACTCTTTTTGATCAAAATAGTCATAGACAATCCCAGTCAGCTTTCCAGAATTCAATTTCTTCCTCTATTTTGGCTTAATGTTCTGTTTAAACCATGTTTACCAAGTTTCTTGATTAGTGGATTCTACTTTTTTTTTTACCCTTCCCACATCTGCTTCCCTTTTGAGAAGACCCATAGAACGGGCAATCCAAGACAGTAAGATGTGCCTGAAGATATCTTTAATGCTAATTTGAGCATTAAAACCCATATAGCTCATTATTGGGAATCCATTATTTTATATTGGAGCCCATATAGAATCTGAAAACCTGCACTACTAAACTATACCAATACAAGTCAGAAAACATTATTTTTGATATGTAGCACAAAAAGGCAGGTATTGCCTTCCAGGTCAAGTGGGGGCAGCTAAAGGATGTTACTGTTTCTATCCTTGAGAAGTGAACAGTACACCTTATTCATGTTGGATCTGAAGCAGAGGTGGGTTGTTCCCGGTGCGGCCCGGATCGGGCAAACTGATAGTAGTGGTGGCAGGAGGCTCCGCCCATCGCCCAGAGGCTTCTGAGCATGTGCTGAAGTGTCGCATACGTGAGCATGTGCCTGAACCAGTAGTAAAAAAATTGGCAACCCACCTCTGATCTGAAGCAGTCCTGAGTGTGATGATGTCCAAAACCTGACTATGCAAAGCCAACCAAAAATGAAAGTGATAGTTTGTGATCATTATTATGTGACTGAACAAACATTTTGACATCCTTTGGAAAAACTTCAATTGCCTTCCTTCCACCCCCAATCATAGAATATTAGAAACTTTTGCTTTTACTGAAAGGTGTGAAAAAAGTTACCCTTTTGAAAAACCATACAGCTTGAAATCAGAGAGCTTGGAGGGTTAGAAATATTAATGATTATAAGAAAAAACTCCAGCTATTGGGGAGAAAAGAGTTTCTCATGGATATTTGAATGGGAGAACAGTGCATTAACTAACTAACAGGGTTTTGGGAAATACAGCAATTGAGTGAGGATCTTTTTTTATCTAAGTCAAATGTTTTTACTCAGCTAAAGTGGGATCCTGAGAAAGGAATAAGAAGAAGCAATAAAGGTTTTATATATGTGATTCTTTAAAATGGAAAAACAAAGATAGATAGATAAATAGATACACACACAAACACACACACACCCACACACACATACACTCACACACATCAAGATTCTACAATAGAAAAAGACAATGGAAACAACATTCTAAAAACAAGCCAGACAAGCAGAGGAAAATGCACAGCGGATGAGAGTACCAATCAGTAATATGGGACATAGAAGATACTTTGCATTTTTCAAACTCAGAAAAAGTTTTAAGGTCCTTGTAGATGAAATGGGCCCTGAGTATTCATGGGAAGAAAAAGAGACATTGCAGAATAGGAGAGTGGATGGTGAATCACTAAAGGGCACAATACAGCTGTAAGGAAACTAAGAGAAGAGTCCTAGTAGTTGGTGATTCATTACTATGAGGAACTGATTTTTTTTATATATTGATCAACCAATTGGATTATGATGTATGCTATTACAAGGAGCAAAGACATGGCAGAACTTTGAAGACTTATCAAGACTATTCAACAACTCCTATTTTAGTTCTCTCTGAAGAAAAATCACATGCTTCACTTGGAAATTATGAAGGGCATAATGAAGGGGGAGGGTCAAAGACTGAGATTAAGCATAACATGATCAGGAAATATTTCTTTTCCTTACATCATTTTTTCAGGAATAGATCAATTACATCCTGTTGTACTAAAGAAACTGTCAAGCCGAACACCAAGAATGTAACATGGTGATTTTTCCCAGCTGAGTTCTTTATTGGTTTCACACTTATAAACAAAATCTTGCCAGACTGAAGACTTTACTATCTGCATCTAGAATATACCTCTGTTTACTATTAGGGAGGTGTTGTCTTCACCCTTCTTTTTTCACATGTAATATCCGGACTGAGTTGCCTCTTTTCTGAAATGCCCCCCTTTCTTCCTGGAAATCCACCTCCTTACTATATTCCATCGCACTAACTGATGATCTGGCAAAAATTTTCTCTACAGTCTTTAAAAAATCTTGGAGAACTGATGAAGTGCTAAATAAGTGAAGAAGAGCAAATGTTGTCCCTATCTTTAAAAAGAGAAAAAGGAAGAGTCAGCAATCTACAGATCATTCTGTCTGACAGGGATTCTGGTAAAGATTTAAGAGCAGATCAAAAAAATACAAATTTGTAAATGTCTTGAAAATAATAATTATCAGAAAGCATGGATTTCTCAATATTTGGCAGACTAATCTAGTTTTTTGATTGGATAGGTCCCTAAATTGATAGTGGAAATGCTTTAAACATAATGTACCTTGACTTTAGGGAAGTATTTAACAAAATGCCTCATGACATTTGCTTAGTTAAGTATGGATGGCATGATAATTTATATGTGTGTGTGTGTGTATGTGTGTGTGTCTATGTACACACACACACACACACATGCCTGCGCGAGCATACACACACACGCACATATATATATGTAGTAGGTTTGGCAATTGTACAGAGTGTTTGTCAAACATGTGCCAACAATCAGCCATGTATCCTGTGTTCAATATTTTAATTAATGATTGGAATAAAGAGAAGGGAGGTGGAGTTTAGCAAATCTGCAATTGATACAAAACTGAGTGGGATAACTAATGACTAGGAAGTCAGAAGCACAAAATCAGAATGATGTTGATATATTGAAGAAATGACTAAAAGAAGCAGAATGAAATTTAAAACTGCAATGTTCTTTATTTAGAAACAAAAATCAGATGCATAGGTATAGGATGGAGGCTACATGGTTTGATAAAATTAGTGCCACAAATAAATAATTTTGGAATAGCCATTATTTACAAACTGAATATAAGCTAGATGTGGCAACAAAGGTAGTATAAGGTTGCACCAGCAGAACTATAATTTCCAAATCATGAGAAATAATGGATCCACTTTGTTCTTCTTTGGTCAGATTGCACCTTACATACTATATCCATTTCTTAAGAAGGCTTGAAACGGGTTCAGAGAAGGGCAATAAAGATGATAGTGGGACTAGATAAGTCCTTTGAAGAGAGAGTGAAAGAGCTGAGTAAGTTTAGCCCTGAGGTAAGATGGATAAAAGGGGATATAATAGAACTCCAAATACCTGAAAGGATGTTATAAAGTAGGTTGAGATCTTTTCTTCTTGTTCCAAGAGTGCAGGACGCCAAATAATGGTTTTAAGTTACTAGAAGGCTATATGCTACTAAAAAAAAGTCTTAACAGTAAAAGCATTTCAACAGTAGAATCAATTACCCCAAAAGGTTGGGATTGGATGTGTTTCAATGGAAGGTAGACAGTCATGTCCAGTCATTCTTTAATTTGGACTCATGCAGAGAAAAAGGTTGGATGATGGGCTAAACTGCCCCTTCCAACTCTTTGATTCTATCAGCCAGGTTCACATACATGTCAAGATATAGGGAGTGGGTAGGCAGATAATAAAATGTGCTTTGCAATATAACCCACAAACCATATGATTTACATACTTGTATCTGACATTACATGTAAATATGAAATGGCAAGCTTTGATTCTAATATAACACTATACATTTTGTCATTATTTCATCATCTCAGAAACAGATTCATAAGTAAAGCGGTTAGCTTCCGTGCCTGTGGACTGCCTTCTGAAGATTCTTTCCATATTCTCTTAAATCATAAGCCTGGAGACTACATAATAAGCTTTGATAGCCAAGACCCTGAAAATAGACCATGACTGTCCTCCAAGCTGTAGATTTTGGCTGTGTCTTCTCTATGCTATTGGCGAAGTTTTGTCATAACTCAATTTTAATGAAATTTACAATGGCTGTTTTATTGCATGTTAACAACCAGATGTCACTTTCTTGGCCGATGATTCAATGTGTATTGCAGCTAAGAAACTGTTGTTTCTTCTCACATAGAACCTTAGCACATCTGCCCTCCCCTCAAGTCCTGGAATGTCAAGAAATCTAGGGATAAATGAACCCCACCGTCTGAACCATTTTAGGATGCAGCCCAACGCTTGCAGAATTTCCCAGACAAGAGGAGGAGGAAACATTAAAACATTACACCGTTTATTAAAATGCCTTACTCCCAAGAATGCTTTACAAGTAATCCTTGACATATGGCCAAAATTGAGCCCAAAATGTAAGTTGCCAAATGAGACATTTGTTTACAACCTTTCCTGCCAGAGCTGTTAAGGTCATTGCAGTTATTAAGTTAGTAACTCAGTTGTTAAGTGAATCTGGCTTCCTCATTGACTCTGCTTGTCAGAAGGTCACAAAAGTTGATCACATGACCCTGGGGCACTGCTACTGTCATAAATATGAACCAATTGCCAAGCATCCAAATTTTGATCATGTGACCATGGGGATGCTGCAAAGGTCATAAGTGTGAAAAACGGTCATGAATCACTTTTTCAGTGCCATAATTTTGAATGGACATTAAATGAACTGTTGTAAGTGGAGGACTGCCTGCATTGCCAACAGTTTCAGAACTTGATCGTTCTGCTTTGGAAACTACTTCACTGTCAGATGGCCTCTATTCACTGCTATGTCAGTTTTTGAAGTTAACACAAATTTTGATATTAACATTTCCAAAGTACCCATCTTTTTCAAAGAGATGGAGTTTAGTATTCAAACCACTCCTATTTAAAAAATGCAAGGAACAAAAAACTTTGCACAAGTCATGGGAGTCATATGACAGCTTGGGCTAGCTCAAGGAATTTTGTTTTTCTTGCCATTCCAATAGAAGCTTACCAGACAGATAGGTAATTTTACTCCTCCCCATTAAAAAAAAAGATATTTAAAAGCACAACCAAGAAGGAAAAAAAACCAGAAAAGAAATAAGGAAAAGATGAAAAAGAAATATATAAGTTATATCTAATTGAGTAAACATTTTAAAGTAATATTATTGCTGCATGTAAAGCAGTAAAATAATAAAAACCAGCATTAAAATTCCAAAAATTGCTTTTTCAAGAGGCAACTAGACTTTCTGGTTTTTCTTTGAAAACATTTTGCTTCTCATCGAAGAAGCTTCTTCAGAGAGCTGCAAACGTCTTCAAAGAAAAACCAGAAAGTCCAGTTGCCTCTTGAAAAAGCACCTTTGGGACAATCATGACCTGGATGGTAAGAATCTCCATAGACATCATTAAAATCAATATTCAATGGGTAACAATGATAGCTAGTAAAATAAGAAACATTAGTCAGAATGAAGATTAAACAAGAGTTTGCATCTGATATAAAAAGTCCTGTCTTTATTTAATAGGTCAGACAGGAACTAATAAAGCTCTATCTTAAGAGAAAGCCAAACTTCAGATGTGATAGAGCCCATATGTATAATTATGGTAGGTAATATATTTCATCAGTGCTGGTTGCAGGTGATAGTTTTCAGCAGCTAGTAGCAGTTAGTGCTGGCCATTTGATGTCTGGTTTGGATGATGCATGGTTAGTTTTGGTTCTATCTCTGTCTCTTATAGTGCACTACCCAAATCTTTTTTTCCTATCTGTCTTTATCAATTACTTATCCATGACCAGGGCTATAAATATTCTATATCAGCCTTTCTCAACCATTTTTTGCCCTGGTAAAACATTTGAAATAAATTTTAGGTCTCAGGGAACTGCGGCAATTGAGTTCCAACGTGTGAAACTTTCTATCTAAGATTACATGACATATAAAGTTACAAAACAAACAAACAATGGTTTATTTTCTAATCACAATCTCTCACAGAACCCTGAAGTAATGCCGAACTCAGTTGAGAAAGGCTATCCTATACATTTATTTTCTTCGTCATATGTGTGTGTGTGTGTGTGTGTGTGTGTGTGTTGTATTTGTGCTGATAAATAAATAAAGGGAGACTAGTATAGATCTATTTCAAGCTATTTAGCTCTCATCAGCTAGCCATACCTTTACTTGGATTTGAACCTGGGAACCAGTAAGGGTATGACTAGCTGATGAGAGCTAAATAGCTTGAAATAGATATATACTAGTCTCCCTTTATTTATTTATCAGCACAAATACAACACAAATAAAAAGACAACATTAAAAATAAAAATATGGTTTTCTGAATGGATGGTTTTTTGTAATGAGCCGAAGGACAGAAAGGGGGAGTAGTGAGCTCCCTCCCATATTTGGGCATACCAGGGGTTGTAACACAAATACATATACACACACACACACACACACACACACACATACATACAATAACTAATATAAATATATTATAACAAACAAAACAAAAAAGAAAGAAATAACAAAGAACAAATGCAATAAGAAAAGACAATAAAAAGGCAGATATAAAAAAGGTATAAAGATGTAAAGAAGTAGCTTTTTATATTCTTCCCAGCAGTTATAAATATAATTATCTTTCAACCTCTCTCTTTAAAGTTACATCATGGCTCTCTTTTTATAATCTATCCTGTATAATCATCAAAATCATAAATCATAAATTCATTGTTTCATTTTTAACAGAAAAAGTCCATGACAGCTTTCCAGTCACCAATAAATGTAGATGCAGTCTTTTCTTTAATGGAGACAGTGAGCATCTGTCTTGTTCCTTTATGAACCTCATTCAAAGGTTTTATTAATTCTTCACTAACAATTATTTGTGCTTTCTGTGAACTATAAATGAATTGTGCCCTTTAATAAAATTATTTCCTAGACTCATAAATTCTAGGAATCCAAACAAGAATATCCAATTCAAATTGTCAAAGGCCTTCTGTATTCAACAGTATGATTGCAGCTTGTTTTTCATTTTGTTGCTTGAAATACTCCAGAATATGCAAAACATTTCTAATATTACCTTATAATTGTCTTTTAGATAAAAGCTTGCATTGATATTCATCATAAAGTCAAAGCCAAAATTATTCTAAAATAATTTATAGTCATTATTCAATAATGATATTTGATGATAATTTCTTGTTAAAGTTATGTTTTGAGTCTCTTTAGCTATTAAAACTATATTAGTTTCTTTTCAGTGATCAGGAATCTTTCCATTCTGTAAAATAATATTCACTGTTTGTTGTAATGTTTGTAAAAGCTCATTCTCAAAACATTTATAATAAGAAATTGACAGCCACTTCAAGCCAAATGCCTTTCCTGTTTTATCTTTTTCAATAGCTTGACACAATTCCCTTATATTGTTATAGGTCCATTCAAAATTTGCCTCTGATTCTTCGTAATCTTTGGTAAATTCTGTCTATTCATTCAATATTCATTCAAGAATTCTAAGAAAAAAATCTTGACCTTTATATAAATTAGAATAATATTGATAAAACACTTTTTGCATGTTTGCATTATTTGTTATTTCAATATTTTCTTCTTTTACTTTTGATATCGCTTTTTCTTTTCACAATTTACATGCCAACCATTTCCCCAATTTATTTGCAAATTCAAAGCTTAATTTGATGAGTAATAGTTCTCAGCCGTGGGGAAGTTTGAAATTCTTCCATTTTTTAATCTCATCTAAAATAATTTGTATTTTCTCTTGCCTTTTCTTTTCAAGTTCACTATTATATTGTATAAAGTATCCTCTTACAAAAGCTTTACTAGCATTTGAAATCATTCTTACTTTTATTAAGATTGTTCTTTAAAGATATTCTAACTTCTTTTTGTAATCCTTCACTACTATTTCCTTTTATAGCAATATTCAATCTCCACATAAAAGAGCCATTTTTTTTCCTTTTAAAAGTTAAATTCACTGGACTGTGATCTGAGAAAGTCTTTGGTAATGTTTTTAGGAACATTAATAGCCAAACTCTTAGAAACCAAACCATATCTATCTTGAAAAAGATCTATATGTTTCAGAAAAATAAACATTTTCTTTTGAGGATATATATTTTATATCTCCACTCAACATTCCAAATTATCATTAAATTAAAAAACAGTATTTTGGTAATTTACCTTGTTTTTCTCAGAAGTTCTATTTTTTTCTGGCATAATCACTCCGTTCCAACTCTCAGGAGACACCAATTTTCAAAACATAAAAGTCCAACATTTTATCCAGAGGTCCTTTATAAAATGATTTGTTTTACTTTTTACTTAATTTGTGGCATAAATTCCCAATATCAAAACTTAACCCTCATAAAATTAATTTCTACAGGAAAATCTTTGCTACAATCATCAGTCAATGTTAGTTTTGTATATACGATAGTTGGTGATTTATATACAATACTACTCCATTTGTTTTTTTCAGCTGAAATAAATTCACTCAATTTTTTTTACTCAAATATTTTATAAGTTTTTTCTAATATGCATTTCTTATGAACAAATCACATTTTGTTTTAACTTCTCCTTGTTTTCTTCTTTTTTCAGGAGTGTTTGTTTCATAATATTCTACATTAAGCATTTATAAGCCACAGCTGGCCCACCATTTTAGAAAAGTCAATATTCAATACATAGTGCACAATGTGAAATTATCACCAGTAACTTGTATCTGTTGTGGCATTTGGTTAGCAAAAACTGTCATTGTCACTCCATTCAGAAAAAACAATCTTGGTTTCTCCACAGAATTCAGTCTGAACTTTTGCTGTTTAAAAGTAAAAATCACCCCTTCCAGCTATCCCATCTAAATGTAATCTTTTTCTACTTATGCTGTCTGAGGGAAAAAACACGGTATTCTTCTCTTACATAGCATTCTAATTGGAATTTCTTAAGTAAAATTACATGTTTATTATCAATCCAGTATCAAAGTGCTGTTGCAAAATTTGGTCACTAGTCTTTCCGACAAACTGCACAAAAGCAATAGCCCTTATATAATACAATACAATAGCAGAGTTGGAAGGGACCTTGGAGTCTTCTAGTCCAACCCCCAGCGCGTTTGAATTTGCAGCTCAAAGATGGCTGCTCGATGCCATGCCGTGCTCCAGGCTGGATTGACTTGCTGGATTGTCGTGCTCTTTTTGTCTACCTATTAGCCTTCCAATCCCACCTTCGTCACCAATTTTGGATCGAGTGAATGAAGCACACTCGGGCTTCAGAGTAACAAACACTCTTTATTAGCACAAGTCAACTATGTACAATCCAGCGAAGGTTCAGTCTGACAGCAGCCCTTTTATAGGGAGCTATACAATACAATACAATACAATACAATACAATACAATACAATACAATACAATACAATACAATACAATACAATACAATACAATACAATACAATACAATACAATACAATAGCAGAGTTGGAAGGGACCTTGGATGTCTTCTAGTCCAACTCCCTGCCTAGGCAGGAAATCCTATACCGTTTCAGACAAATGGCTATCCAACATCTTCTTTAAGACTTCCAGTGTTGGGGCATTCACAGCTTCTGGAGACAAGCTGTTCCGCTGGTTAATTGTTCTAACTGTCAGGAAATTTCTCCTCAGTTCTAAGTTGCTTCTCTCCTTGATTAGTTTTCACCCATTGCTTCTTGTTCTACCCTCAGGTGCCTTGGAAAATAGTTTGACTCTCTCTTCTTTGTGACAACCCCTGAGATATTGGAACACTGCTATCATGTCTCCCCTAGACCTTCTTTTCATTAAACTAGACATACCCAGTTCCTGCAACCATTCTTCATATGTTCCAGTCTCCAGTCCCCTAATCATCTTTGTTGCTCTTCTCTGCACTCTTTCTAGAGTCTCCACATCTTTTCTACATCGTGGTGACCAAAACTGAGTGCAATATTCCAAGTGTGGCCTTACCAAGGCATTATAAAGTGGTATTAACACTTCATGTGATCTTGATTCTATCCCCCTGTTTATGTAGCCTAGAACTGTGTTGGCTTTTTTGGCAGCTGCTGCACACTGCTGGCTCATATTTAAATGGTTGTTCACTAGGACTCCAAGATCCCACTCACAATTACTACTATTGAGCAAGGTACCACCTATACTGTACCTGTGCATTTTGTTTTTCTTGCTTAAATGTAGAACCTTACTCTTTTCACCATTGAATTTCATTTTATTAGACAGTGACCAATGTTCAAATTTGTCAAGATCCTTCTGTATTTTAAGCCTATCTTCTGGAGTGTTGGCTATTCCTGACAGCTTGGTGTCATCTGCAGATTTGATGAGTTCCCCATTTATTCCCTCATCCAAATCATTGATGAAGATGTTGAAGAGTACTGGGCCTAAAACAGAACCTTGGGGTACTCCACTGCATACTTCCCTCCATGTAGAGGCAGTTCCATTGAGAACTACACTTTGAGTGCAGTTGGTCAGCCAGTTACGAATCCATCTGGTGATGATGCTGTCCAACCCACATTCTTCTACTTTATCTAGTAGTAGGTTATGGTCTACCTTATCAAATGTCTTACTGAAGTCCAAGTAAACTATATCGACGGCATTCCTCTGGTCCACTAATTTTGTCACTTTGTCAAAGAATGCAATAAGATTAGTCTGGCATGATCTGTTTTTGACAAACCCATGTTGGCTTTTGGCTATTACTTTGTTTACTTCTAGGTGTTCCCTAATTCGTTGCTTGATTATCTTTTCCAGAATCTTTCCTGGTATTGAGGTCAGGCTGATAGGTCTATAGTTTCCTGGATCTATTTTTTTTCCTTTTTTGAAGCTGGGAACTACATCAGCTCTTTTCCAGTCCTCTGGCAGTTCCCTGGTGCTCCAGGATCTCTGAAAGATATAGTTCAGTGGTTCTGAGATCTCATCTGCCAGTTCCTTCAGAACCCTGGGGTGTAATCCGTCCAATCCTGGTGATTTGAACTCGTCTAGGGTAGACAGGTGCTCACTTACCATTTTCTTCCCTACTTCCTTGGAGTACCCCAAGGCTCTGTTTTAGGCCCAGTACTCTTCAACATCTTCATCAATGATTTGGATGGGGGAATAAATGGGGAACTCATCAAATTTTCAGATGACACCAAACTGGCAGGAATAGCCAACCCTAAGGAAGATAGGCTTAAGCTACAGAAGGATCTTGACAGATTTGAATGTTGGGCACTATCTAACAAAATGAAATTCAATGGTGAAAAAAAGTAAAGTTCTACATTTAAGCAAGAAAAATAAAATGCACAGGTACTGTGGTACCTTGCTCAATAGTAGTAACTGTGAGTGGGATCTTGTGTGCAGCAACTGCTAAAAAAGCCAATGCAATCCTAAATTTCATTAACAGAGGGATAGAATCAAGATCACGTGAAGTGTTAATACGACTTTACAATTCCTTGGTAAGGTCACACATGGAATAATGTGTCCAGTTTTGGTTCTCACAATGTAAAAAATATGTTGCGACTCTAGAAGGAGTGCAGAGAAGAGCAACAAAGATGATTAGGGGACTGGAGGCTAAAACATATGAAAAACAGTTGCAGGAACTGGATATGTCTAGTTTAATGAAAAGAAGGACTAGGGGTGACATGATAGTAGTATTCCAATATCTCAGGGGCTGCCACAAAGAAGACAGAGTCAAGCTTTTCTCCAAAGCACCTAAGGGCAGGACAAGAAGCAATGGGTGGAAACTAATCAAGGAGAGAAGCAACTTAGAACTAAGGAGAAATTTCCTGACAGAACAATTTATCAGTGGAACAACTTGCCTCCAGAAGTTGTCAATGCTCCAACAATGGAAATTTTAAAGAAGATGTTGGATAACCATTTGTCTGAAGTGGTGTAGGGTTTCCTGCAGGGGGTTGGATTAGAAGACCTCTAAGGTCCCTTCCAACTCTGTTATTCTATTCTATTCTATTCTATTCTAAAAGCAGCAGGAATTGTTTTGAAGTTCTCAATATTCATAGGGAACCAGAAAAACTGTGTAATGAAATCAAAGAAGCTGATGAGAATGAATCTTCAAAGAGACTGCCAAAGACAAAGAAACAGAAGAAAGCAAACTGGAAATTGCCAAAAAGAGAAGCCAAAGCCAAGGAACTTAACGAAGAATTTCAGACAGCTGTTATTAAGAGACAAGAAGTACTGTTACAATGATATCTATAAAGATATTGAAGATGGAAGCAGACACAGGAAAAACAGATCTAACCAAGAAAGAAGTTTCAACCTCAAACTGATATGCCAAAGCAAGTCAATAGGCAGATACAAACTGATTCAAAGAACAAACAAGGATGGGAAGGGTATTTCAAAATTCTGTAAGATAGGTGTATCAATGTCCAAGGTAGCTTAAACAATATTCCCTTTTTACAAAAATCACTAGTATTAGAAATTGGTATTAAATCAGCACTTTGCTCATTATCAAATCAGAAGACTATCGGAATTTATGGAATAACATGAAAATATGGCAAAGACATAAGAAAAATCAGTATTCATCCACGTTGTGGCAGTAAATCTGGAGAACAACATAGAGGCCAACAGATTGTAAGAGGTCAACCTACATATCAACACAAAACAAATGAGATTTAACAAAGTATGCAAAGTATTGTACAGCAACTTTAATTTCACATGCTAGTAATAAATGTTTACTATCATTCAACACAGATCCAGGTCTTACATGAAAAAGGAGATTGCAGATAGAATAGAATAACAGAGTTGGAAGGGACCTTCTAGTCCAACCCCCTGCTTAGGCAGGAAACCCTACACCACTTCAGACAAATGGGTATCCAACATCTTCTTAAAAACTTCCAGTGTTGGAGCATTGACAATTTCTGGAGGCAAGTTGTTGATTTTCAAGATGATTTTAGAAAAGGCCACAGGTCAAGAGGCTTTATGGCTGATGAATGCTGGGTAATTGAAAGTCAAAGAATAACAAAAAAAAGTCAAAAGGTGCTTCGTTGATTGTACAAACGCTTTAGATTTTGCTGTTCATCTCAAGTTGTAGAATGTGTTTAGCAAAATGAGTATCAGAACATCTCATTGTCTTGATATAAAATCTATATATCCACAGGACAGAAAGCCATAGTCTCAAAGGACCATTGTAAAACAGTCTAATTCTATGCCAGCAAAGGAGTAAGGCAACAGTCTTTATTTATTCAGGTGATATGCTGAATATACATATCAAACTGGAAGAAGATGAATTTGATTTTTAAAACTGAAGAAACGAACACCCATTACTTGCTATATGTTAACGATGCTGTTCTGACTGCCAAAAATGCAAATGATTTGCATGTTCTAATACTGAAAGTCAAGAAACACAATAACAAAAGGGAATGAGATTAAATATAAATAAGAACAAGAGAATGACCACAAACCAGCAACTGGCCTTTAACTGACACTGAAGATATTGAAATGGTGAATAGCTTCTTGCCCTTTATGATGGACTATTACCAATAAAAAAAACAATGAAGGAATATGTCTCAGACTAGCATTTTGCAGGATAACAATAAGGGCTTTGGAAAAGATATTCAGATATGTTAATATATAATCATGTTGGGAATTGTTTTCCCTCCATTCACAAACACTGCATCACCGACACTGCATCACAGGATTGCCATCTTTTATTCCTGGAACTCAGACCTACAATATTAGTTGCCTTCCAAGACCTCATACTGTCATCATGCCAGAAACTCAGCGTGTGTGTTTGTGCATGCGCACACACACACACACTTAAGTCAGACACACATGGTTAATAATTCAGGAGAATATGGTAAAATATTCAAGGCAGTTGAGTGGGCTCCAGCCCAGAAAACCTGGGGGCTTATTCGTGGCAGATACCTACTGCAATATGAAAAACTATATTCAGCTCGTTCATTGGCTATCTACTTAATGAATAGCTCACAGGATATACCTACAAAGCCATCTGGGGTTGTCTACTCGCCACAGGATTATTACATAGAATATATTATCAAACTTGCCAGGCTGTTTGTAAGAAGGTGGTATGGATCTGGACATGTTCAAACATAAAAGCCTTGGTGACTGGGTTCCTTTTTCATTTTATCTTCTTCAGAGGAAATCTAAGTCAGGACAGCAAAGTTTTCATAGCCAGAGTTGTCACTAGAGCAATGCAGTTACATAGCCATGGAGGGTTTAGAAAAACCATGCTGACCAGAGGCAAAGCTGTATTTGCACCATTTGTGATAGATGTGTGTCCTATAAAACTCTTTGTAAGATTACAGCTACAGCACAAATACACACATATATGCAAATGTTTATGACCCATTAACTGAAAGGTTTACAGCAAGACTATGAGCAAAGCAAGACAAGCATCATCAATGAGACATGTTATTGGACTAAGAGAGAGAAGAACTACCGTAAAAGAGAGTGAGATCAAGCTGATAGTCAGACAAACTCTTAAAAGAGACATAGCAGTATGTACTGGTACTAAAGGTGCTGGACTAACACCAGGGAGACTCATGTTCAAGTGGACTGTCAGCCAGGGAAAGTCATTGATCATTCGCAATGGGGAAAATGGAAGGAAGGAATGCCATGTATACTCTTTTAAGTTCCAGGAGAAAGGGCAGGGTATAAATCTGATGAATAAATAAATCATAAGTGGTAGCAAGAGCATTAGCACAAGGCTAGATCAGCCTTCTCAGCAGGTGTGCTGATTGGGACTTGTGGGAATGCATAAAAGAGGGAGTTAATGAAATCCTACACAAGCCAAATCAGGCCTCCTTGTAACTTTCTAAACAAAATAGCTGCAGAATGGAATTCACATACAACTAAAGTGACCTTCCCTGTAGCATTTGCAGGAGCACCATGAAGGAAATGGGGCTAGGTCATCTCTACATCCAAAGGATCCAAAGTCACTTTACCTTGTTCAGTGAGGCTGATATTTGAGGTTTCCCGGCAGGGAAAGAAGTATGATGCTCACATGTAAAATGATCATACGTGGTGCTTACACCTTCATTATTCTGCAGGATGTTCAAAGCTGGAATCAGCATTCCAGGGCACATATTACCTATTGAAGCACAAATGTGTACACTGTATTAATATGTGATTTCAAGCTTAATAACTGCAAAGTGTAATGCTAGAGCTTACTGCATATCTTGACATTTATGATGCTTTTTCACATTGATTCGTGTTATGCTGTTGTTTCCTTTTATACAGCAAATTCTCTGACAGCAGTTCAGAAGGAAATGCACTTTTGAGCTCTGGAAAAAGCATCAAGCACTTAACTTGTTTTTTCAAGCACTTGGGAATCATCAAAAATTATGATTTGGGTAAGAAATGTTGATATGCTAGAGTAGATTAAATGCCATCAGCAGCATCATAGGGCCAAGTTAAGGTTACAGGTTTGCCTCAAGTAGATGTGCATGGAATCTGATGCTTTCCATTTAACCAAAGAATTGAAATCTTAAGGAGGGAAGCCTCCTGAAGGCTCCGAAGGTCGAAAATCAGCCCTACGGACAAACCGGAAGTCACCATTCCCAAACTTCTGGGTTCCCCTTAGGTCCGTTTTTCAGCTTCCGGAGGCTTCAGGGAAGCTCCTGAGGCCTCTGGAGGGTGTCTGGGGGGGAGCGGGGGAGGCTGTTTTCACCCTCCCCAGGCTCCTAGAAAGCCTCTGTAGCCTAGGGAGGGCGAAAAAACCGCGACAAAAGCAGCGGGGGGGTTTGTCACTGGTCACGCACATGTGCACACAGGGGTCGCGCGCTTAGCATTATGGGTGTGGCACACCAGCGCACAAACCCCCCCGTGCTCCCCCCACTTTTTGCACAGCAGCCAAAAAAGGTTTGCCATCACTGTACCATACCAAACTGGATCTCTTTATACAGCCCATTTTAAGGTTCAACTTTAAAGGGCATACACCAGTGGGGAAATTCAATTTTTTTACTACAGGTTCTGTGGGCGTGGCTTGAAGGGCGTGGCAGGGGAAGGATACTGTAAAATCTCCACTTCCACCCCACTCTGGGGCCAGCCAGAGGTGGTATTTACCGGTTCTCCAAACTACTCAGTTTCCGCTACCGGTTCTCCAGAACCTGTCATAACCTGCTGAATTTCACCCCTGGCATACACTAAATACTGTAGAAAAGGAGATGAAATGTTGCCTTAATTAGTTTCTGGGAAAAAACCCACTCCAGACAGACCACAACTTATTATTGCTTTACTATAAATGAATGTTTTCTCCTTGTGTGTTAGGAGATGCAAAAAAGCTATAAATAAAAAACTGCTTCCTGCCCACTCTGAGAAATGGAACACAAAGTTGAGGATAACATTTAATTTCTTCATTTACACAGAGAAAAAGAGAAGAAAGATCACACTTAACACAGAAAAGAAATTAAAAAACCCTAATGCAATTTCATAGCTAGACATTGAAAATATCAATTTCCTAAATCCAGAGGTGGGCTGCTGCTGGTTCAGGTGAATTGGTAGTTCCAACCAACGGTTGGGCCCAGCCACCCACCCCGGCACTATCCCGTCCTACATAATCATGTTTTAGATGCCATGTGCATGCGCAGAAGGCACACGCTCACATTTTTAGTTCTAGGCGAACTGGCTGTTACATTATGTGACGCCCACCTCTGCCTAAAGCCAATGTTCCTCTGCTTTACCTAGACTTCCAGTGTTCTGGAGAACTTAACTTTAATCAGAGGCTGCTGAAGTGGTGAACCCTCTGTTGTCTGGCCACTCTTCTGGATTTCTCCCCTGTTCGTCTACATTTTATTGGTAAAAACATAAACTCTTCCTATTTTCAACAGAGGGAAGGCATGGAGAACCTGCCTCTCTACACATGACCAAGAGCTATGCCTTACTCATGGATGTTGCATTTCCATCTGGCATGAGGTTAACTGGATGGGAATGACAGACTTTAGAAGTTCCATTCACAGCACACATGCACAAACACCCTATTAAAAGGACAGTGGCAGTAAAAGTTGGCTTGAGACAATTCTGTCTTCTAGGAATACCTCTGAAATAAACTATCACACTAAGACTAAATACTTAATATATTATATAACAGAATATGCAAGATTTTATTTATATATATATATATATATATATATATATATATATATATATATATATATATATATATATATATATATATATATATATATATATATATATATATATATATATATATATATATATATATATATATATATAATTTCGATAGCTTCCATAATTATTCTCTTGTTGAAGTATTCTGTTTTGGAGATTACCCTGGTTCCTTCAAAATTATTTTCATGTTCTGTAGCTTTAAGGTGGTGGAAAAGAGAGGAAGTTTTTTCTTTTTTTTCTTACTGCGTTCTTGTGTTCTGCGATGCGTGCATTTATTCTCCTGTTCGTTTGTCCTATGCATGTTGCAGGGCAGATTTTGCATGGTATTTCATATAAACACCCCCACAACATGAATAAACGTGTCGATACCTCCCGCCTACCAAACATCTGGAAACCAGCCCTAGTCAACAAACGAACCCCACCCATCACCCAGGCCATTACAACATGAAACAACAATAGACACACAGCCAGCACCAATCACCAATCTACCAATCATGATACAACCACACAACCAATCATTCCACTTACTGAAACAAAGCCAGCACTCCACACATACCCACCAAGATTTATAGAAAGATTGCAGCTCCGATCACACTTTAAGCCCAAAACCCAGCCTGAAGATGGGGAGTAAGACCTCGCTGAAACGTTGCCAAGACAATCTCAATTTTCCATGGGAAAAGACCCGAATACAACAAGACCAGCATACCTACAACCGTGAAAATCTACGAATACATACATACATACATACATACATACATACATACATACATACATAAAATATGACATGTCCTCATAATACAGCCATGCCACATTTTTCTGGTGGGCAAAAATATAACCCCCCCCCCCGCGTATAAGCCCCCTGGACAACCTCCCACCTCCAGCCAGGCAGAGTGCCGCTCACCAATCTAGGAGTATCCCGAAGGTGCCAAGCCGCGGGAACCTGGGGGAGGCAAAGGTGATCATGTTGCTTGCCGCCTTCGGGATACCACTAGGTTGGTGATCAGCGCTGTACCCAGCTGAAGAAGGGTGGCTGCTCTCTTGCGTGCGGGCTCCCAAAAAGCCTGGCACAGCCTCATGGGCAAAAGGCTGTGTTGCGCTGTCGCAGCAGCGCAACACAACAGCCATGAAGCGACCACGCTCATGAGCAGCCACCTGGCAAACCCCCTTTGCATCCGGGCACAGCACCATTCACTGACCTAGGGGTATCGCCAAGCCGCGTGAGTGCCTGTTTGCCGCCACCTGGCTCCCGTGGCTTGGCCTTCCAAATGCCAATGAATGGTGCTCGGCCCGGCTGGAGAGGGGGGTTGCACAAGCGGCTGTTCCTCTCTCGCTCACCCACCTCCCAATGCATGGCCAGCTCTCATTACGGAGCCAGGGCGCTCTGCAGGCAGTTGGCCCACAACCATAGAGCATGCGCCCAGAGCGGCCACTGTCAAAAGACTCGGGTTGGAAGCCGCGGAAAAAGCCAGGCTGGGATGGCGGCGGAGGTGCCCTGGTTCCTTAATGAGAGCTGGGCCATGCATCGTGAGGCTGGGAGGCGGGTGAGCGAGAGCGGAACAGCCACTTGCGCAACCCCCCCTCTCCAGCTGTGCAGAGCACCATTCACTGGCATTTGGAAGGCGCCAAGCCGCAGGAGCCGGATGGCGGCGAACAGGCGCTCATGCGGCTTAGCGATACTCCTAGGCCAGTGAATGATGCTGTGCCCAGTTGCAAAGGAGGTTTGCTGGGCGGCTGCTCGTGAGCGTGGTCGCTTCATGGCTGTTGTGTTGTGTTGCTGCGACAGCGCAACACAGTCATTCGCCCATGAGGTTGTGCCCGCCTGATTGGGAGCCCGCTTGCAAGAGAGCAGCCGCCTGGCAACCCCAAAACAATAAACCATCCCCCCATAATAAAGCCCAAGCCATATTTTGTAGGTAAAAAGAAAATAAGATATATATATCCAACTGAGAACAATGCTGAAAATATGTTATGTAACTGTTAAATCCCATGTCTAATAAATCAGTATAACAAGTATAATGGGAAGTAACGGCAGGAAAAGAATTGCAAAGCACAGTAATAGCCAAACTAGGTGAGACACTGGAGATTAGATTTTGCAGTTCTTTAAATATTTTTAAATAAAAGTGATCACCTCCACCTAAGTAAGTTGCATTTGCAACACTAGGAAAATAGCTAGCAGCTTTATCAGTGAAAATTGGCCCTCTCCCAGTTATTTGTCTGGTTAATGGAAACTGAACATGTTTGTATATAGTAAATTTGAATGTCCAGGGTTTCAAGCTCTCCAGGCTCTTCTGTGGTTAGTGAGCATTTATGGAATGGGGAACTTTGATAGTGGATCAGCTAACCATTCAGAACTGAGAAAGCAGCTTTCATGGTAGCTTCCAAAGGCTTTGTAGGGAAAAATTGCATAACCTGTTGACATCACCATGATATGAAAATAAAGAGAATAAAATGTTTCTATAAAACATAGCCAGATATATAAACAAGAGAAATTTCACACTGGATCTCAATTTGAATATAATATCAAAGCTCATTTCTTGGCTGGTGGCAGGACCTTGACTCTCCACAGTTGTTGGAACTACACCTAAAAAGTCTAGGATTTGCTGTCCAACATATCTGGAGGCATGCTGAATGGGAAGACTAATGTTAAGAACTGCCCTCCTTATTGACCTACCATTATGCGGCTCAGGTGCCAATCACCTTACTGATTCTTCAAGTGTTCACTGTTCCAAGTGAAATAACTAATTCTCATGCATTAGTGACAATGAGAGAAACAAGAGCAAATGTGGCTATTTAAGAAGACAACAAAAGTATTACAAACAGAAGGCAGCTAAGGAGTGGAGCAACCTCTGCTCACAGCGAGAGGCTGCATTCACATGTGGGAGTTAAACGAAACCACAACTATTATTTAACAGAAATTGGCTTTCTCCTCATCTACAGAAAATATGTTAAAGACCATTTTGCCTCAAGCTGGCTGCTGGGGATTTTCTAGGCATTTCAACTGGGATATCATGGGCTTCCATTTACTTTTTTGTTTATAATTTTAAAAAGAGAAAAAGAAAGAAAGCAGTGAAAGGGAGATAAAAGATTGAGAAAACAAGCCCTATTTATTTCTTGAAATTGCATCCCAACCAGGTTAGAATTGAAAAGATGAAGGTCACTGAAGCATGCTAAGTATTTGCTGTCTCTTCTGGAACATCTTTCTTCCTTTCCTCTCTTCCCTGTAGCTTTTTCTGTTTTACATAGTGATCATTAGGGGTATTTTTATACTATATGTTCTCCAAAAATGGATATCCTTATTATAATTTGCTAACCATTTCAAGTCTTAAACCAGCCTTTTGCAAGCTGGTACTCTTTACCAATTTTCATCTTCTAAACGACATGCTCGATGGAAACTCCAGAGTGAAATAGTTCTTACGTGAGTTTGCCCCATTTTACGACTTTTCTTGCCACATTTGTTTGTTTGTTTTTGTTTGTTTGTTTGTTTGGATTTATATATAGACCAAGTGCAAATCTGCTTTTAATATTAGTCACATAATATTCCATATTGTACATTTTCAGCTTGTGATACTGCACTGAGGTTAGACTATGTGGATAAAGCCCTATTCCATGTACCTGTCAAGGTAAATTTACATTATTAATGAAGGTGAGAGTGAAAATCCTTTCCTGGTAATTCTTGTCTGAATGATTAAGAGTACATCTAAACTTATTTTTAGGAGACAATTGCTTTCAAATAGTATGCCATATCCCTTGGACATCTACCAAACTCCAGGGGGAATGGGCGTTGGTTCTTACCTGATACGCTCATTCTCTATTGAAGTGGAGACAGCAGCCAGAATGGGTTTGCTCTGTCAAGTAACCAATTGGACTAAGTCTACACTTATGATGTCATCGAGCCCTTGGTGAGTCCTCCCCAGTTTAGACGAAGCAGACTGTAGACTCAAGTGGGAATTGTGAGAATCCAACATACATGTATCAAGCCCATACTCTCTCTCCTGCGCACAAAAAGTTCTGAACTGCGTGATACACCCCAGGATGGGGCTCGTTGCTGCCTCCACTTCAATAGAGAATGAATGTATCAGGTAAGAACCAACACCCATTCTCCTATGATTGTGGAGACAGCAGCCAGAATGGGACGTACCAAAGACTGGGCTATCCACTAGGGTGGGAATACTAAAGAAAGTCCATTAAGGCACAAGGATTTGTTGTAGCACCCTGCGCCCAAAGGCTGCGTCAGCCGACGCATACTTGTCTAACTTGTAATGACGTATGAAGACTGTGGGAGACGTCCATGTGGCTGCCTGGCAGACTTCTTGGCTTGCGTGGACCAAACAGCAGTTGTTGCAGCACTTTGTGTAGAATGAGCTGTAATGTTTAGAGGTACCTGCAAGGACTGAAGTTCATAAGACAGTTTAATACAGGTCTTGATCCACCGCCCCAGACTCGACGATGAAGCCTTGTTACCCAAGGAAGCTCGGTGAAAGGATACGAAGAGAGCTTCCGAGTGGTGGAATGAAGCGGTGTGGTCGATGTAGATTTTGAGGGCACGTCGTGCTCTCATGACGAGGAGACGGACAGAAATCAGGTAAGGTTAACTTTTGATCTCTGTGGAAGAAGCTATTCACCTTCGGTATGAATGTCAGGTCCAGTCTTAAGACGACTCGGTCTGGATGGAACATGCACAAGTCATGCTTGACTGAAAGGGCAGCCAAATCAGAAATACATCTGGCAGATGTAATAGCCACAAAAAACAATGTCTTAAAAGACAACAGTTTCAAAGAAGTGAACCTCATTGGTTCAAAGGGCGAGGAAGTCAAGGCCTCTAGGACACGAGGTAAGTGGGATACCTATGGATAGCTGGGGGATGGAGATTGGAGGCTCCATGGAGAAATCTCCAGATCAAAGGATGAGAGGATAGATGCTCAGAGGCAAGACCGTCTAGGACAGAAGCCAAAGCGGCCACCTGTCGACGTAACGTATTACAGGTAAGGCCCTGATCAAGTCCCCTCTGCAAAAAGTCCAATATCTGAGGAATGGATGCTGTAAATGGGTCAATAGTTTTGTTGGCATACCAAAGTGCAAATGCCCGCCAAGTGGCATCATAAATGCGGTTGGTAGAGTTTTTGCGTGATGCTTGAATGGTAGCAATGACGTTGAGGGAGATGTTATCGGACGTTAAGGCTTGCCGCTCAATCGCCATGGGGTTAATTGTAGCCACTGGGAGTCGGGGTGACAAACTGACCCTTGGTGTAGAGAAATGAGAGACCATGGAATGTGCCATGGATTGGAGATTGACAGAGTCACTAGATCGGCATACCAAGGCCAGCGTGGCCAATCTGGCGCCAGTAGTAAGAGTTCCGCCTCCTGCTCCAACATTTTCCGAATTACCCTCTGAATGAGGGGAAGGGCCGGAAACGAGTATAGGAGACCTTTGGGCCAATGGCACCTGAGGGCGTCTACTACTTCTGCCATGGGATCCATGAACTGTGAGTAATATCTGGGTACCTGGTTGTTTTCTGCTGTCACAAACAGGTCTAGCACCAGGAGGCCGAATCGCAGTGTCAGTCAATGGAAGAGATTCAGATGGACGCTCTACTCCGCCTGATCTATCCTGGTCCGGCTCAGCCAGTCTCCCTGGACGTTGGAGACCCCTAAGATGTGCTCTGCCCTGAGAGATGACAGGTGAGATTCTGCCCACCGGCACAACAAGGTGGACTCCTGCATCAGGGGCCAGGAACGTGTTTCCACCTGCCTTTATGTGCGCCTTGGTCGTGGTATTGTCTGTTAGAACTAATATATGTCGGTCCTGAACTTTGTGTTGGAATTGTATGAGGGCGAGGCCAATTTATGCTGTTTTGGTTCTCTTCGAAGGACCACTGACCCTGAGTCACTAGCTCCTGCATGTGCGCCCCCCACCCCATCAGACTTGTATCCATCATAAGTGTGAGATGACTCGGATCCCTAAACAATGTTCCTTGCAAAATTGCTGGGGACTGCCACCATTTGAGGGCCTGTAAGACCTGACTGGGAAGGAGAACCCTGAGAGGGGAGCAGCTCCTATCAGCCTTTTGATGTGGTAGCATGAACCATTGAAGGGTCCTGCTGTGGAACCTGGCCCACGGAACAACCCCAAAGCAAGACACCATTTTGCCCAAAACTTGGGAGAGAAGAAGGGACGCCTTGCGTAGGCGCAGAAGCTTCCTGGTAATTTCCTTCAGACTGAGTATGTAGTCGTTGGACAGAAACACCCTCTCCGCCACGGTGTCTATTAAGACCCCGAGGTGAAGAATGTGAGTTCCGGGTACAAGGTGACTCTTCTTGAGATTCATCCTAAACCTGTGATTCCGCAGGGTGTGAATGGTAACAACGAGATCCCTTTCTGCTTGAGCCGGTGACCTGGACAACAGGAGGATGTTGTCCAGGTAACAGAGAATCTGAATTGGAGATGACCTGATGTGGGCGGCTAGGGCTGCCAGTACCTTTATGAATACCCAGGGATTCGAGGACAGTCTGAACAGAAGAGCTCGGTACTGGAAGTGCCTCCCCCCCATAATAGAAACGGAGATATTTTCGGTGGTCTATGAAGATGGGAATATGAAGGTAAGCTTCGGTTAAGTCTACCGATGTGAGAAAATCGCCTTTTCTGACTCCCTGCAGGATGGTGTGCAGAGAATGCCTCTTGAACCACCGGTAGACAATATGGCGGTTCAATGATTTTAGATCCAAAATTGCTCTCCATCCCCTGGAGTTCTTTGGTACTACAAATAGGCGGGAATAAAAACCCTGCCCTTCCTGATGAGGAGGAACCGGTTGGATGGCCCGGATCTCCAACAGGTGCTGAAAGGCCTGTTCCATCAGTGACCTCTTGCGAGGACACTGAGAGACTGGGCATGGCACAACGTGTTCCTGGTGGGTGGAGAGGAATTTCAGCATGAGGCCAGTTTTGAGTAGCCAATTGTCTGTTGTGGTCTCTTCCCAGCGGTGGGCAAAGAACACCAGGCGACCTCCGATTGGAAGAGAGTCCAGATAGTCATTTTCGTCGTGAAAATTGGTGGTTGTTTCCTCCACGGTAAGACTTTTTTGGGGGGGGAACACTGTGTGTTCCTGTTAGATCTGTCCTGGTGAGATCCCTGTCTGGGAGTGAAGGATTGTCGCTGTGGATGGGAGAAAGAAGTTTCCCCCATCCACCAGCAGAAAGGGCAACCTCCTGTAGTACGGAGCGGGACGACTGTCCTGTTTCTTATAGTTGGATGAAAGGACTTTGCATTTGTCTTTAGACTCCGTGAGGTACGGATCCAAAGGTGTACCAAATAATTGGGTGCCACTGAAGGGGAAGGCTGCTAGGCGCCGCTTGGTACGAACATCCGCCTGCCATGGCTTGTGCCAAAGCAGACACCTGGCCATGACCGAAGACCCATGCCCGTGGACTCCCACTGCTTTTGGATCATGTTCATGAAGATCTTGGGAGCAGGGATCACCTCCTTTTCCACAGTAGGTTCAGTGAATGGGGTACAGGGACCCTCAGGTGTAGCCGATTCTGTCAGTTTAGCCTGTGAAGTAGAGACTGAAGCAGAAGATGGTAAGTTAGCAGCTTTTATGGCCTTAAGGAGAAGGGACTTAAAGCGATCGGTTTTGAATAATCCGGCAAAGGCCAGGGCATCCAAGGTGACCACCTTGTTGTCAGACAGATCTGAATCCCGTAAGTTATCCTGCTCTCCACCAACTGAAGCCTGAGAGGTAGAAGCAGAGGGATCCAGTTGTTGAGCAGCTGCAGATGATCTATGCTTGTGGCTATGTGATAGAGAAGGCTGGGGGCGCTGTTGCAGGCCAGCAGCCATGACCTGTTTAATGGTTTCAGCAATTATGGTTGCCATGTCTGCAGGTGAGGTGAACATGGCCTGGGGAATCCCACAACCATGAGCAACAGGAAGGGAAGTCTGTTCAAAGGTGTGATCCCTATTGAGAGAGACATCAAAGAAATTGCCTCTGTTGTCAGGTTCTATACAAGAGGAAGACTCTGAAGAAGACAATTTCCCATCTAAATCAGCCACTGAAGGGCAAGGACCCATGGGAGGTAAGACTGGTGGATCTGGAGGAGCAGCTTGGATCCCTTCAGGAGGAGGGGAAGAAGGCTGAACATTTTGAATTTGCTGCTGCTTTTGGACCCTCTGAAATTCTGCCTGTGCTCTTCTGCTCTGGTAGCCACTTTAGAGACCTTGGGGTTCACCCCTGAGGAAGGAGCCTCTTTGGCTTGCCTCTTCCTACTGCTCTTTGCCCCCGATGGCCCTATCTCCTCTAAACCTTTATCTGCAGCCACAGCTTGGTCAGCCATCTCACAAGACATAAATCAAAGCCATAATAAAGATAGGCAACAGTCTCACCCGTTTGATGGCCAGGCGCTCCTGATCCGGTCCTCCTGGGATGATCCTGGGTTGCTTGGCACTTCCCACGGCAACTGCAGAGTTCGTGCCTTTTTTAAAGTGTCCAAAATGGCCGACTTTTTTCCTCTGAGGCTTTTCTGACCCTCCAAATGGCCACCGCTATCTTTGCGGGCTTTTCCGATCCACAAAATGGCCGCCAACACTCAATATGGCCGAGTGATCTGTAGAATGGCTACCAACGTCGCTTGGAGCCACTGCGCGTGAAAGGGCTGGTCGCATGTCCCTCCAAGTGCTCAGAGACGAGGAGCGCCTTGAAGAAACAGCTCCGGAGCCAGAGCTCGTGAGCTGGCCAATCTGACTGGAAGGCAGGCTTCCTGAGCAAACTTGTGGCCACAGGCAGTCAGACGGCAGAGAGGCAGCCTGGGAGCAGTTTTGAATTTTCCTCCAATTTGGTCAGAAGAAAAAAATCATTTAAAAAGCCAATTTAAAGGAAAACAATTTGTAAAAAATCACCAATTAATGCTATAAGGTTAAAATTTGGAGGAGAGATCAATTCTCACAGCTAGTCCAGGTTGGACTGAGTCTAAACTGGGGAGGAGTCACCAAGGGCTCAATGACATCATTAGTGTAGACTCAGTCCAATTGGTTACTGGACAGAGCAAACCCATTCTGGCTGCTGTCTCCACGATCATAGGAGAAGTGAACACCCAACCTCCAAATATTTTCTCAGAATGACTGTAAAGCTGTAGCAGATCACACAGTTAGCATATCAATGTCCTTGGGAAAATGCTTTATATCTTCTAATCTAGATAGTTGCCTCCTGTGTTTCTACAGAGTGCTGCAAACTATTGGGAATGTATTGCTGTGCTCAAGCCAACCTGTTGAGGATGAAAGAAAGAAGCTTTCACAATAGGATGAAACTAAGTACTTATACAGGTGTATATAGTTTTTGAGATTTAAAGATATATTTTTGAAATCAACAGCATTTGTTTCCTTTTCTGTCTGGCTTTTGACTGTTGTCTAAGGATGATTGCTGTAGAAAGCTAGAAAGACCAAATACAAGAACTATCCTAAAACATCAGATAACAAAAAGTAATTTGTTTTTGCTTTTCCAGAATTTCAGTGCTTTAGGACATATTTTTACAAATCCTCATAACTTCAAAAGAATGAAACAAAAGTGAACACAAATAAGAGAACTTGGAAGACAGGATCTTGAGTGTGGTTCATTATACACATGATACAGGCTGTCATTAAGTATTTCTGCTGAGGTTAGGCTGTTTGCATTTTGCCTTTTTTCTCCTGCCAGAGTTATAGTATCTCCTAAAAAGGAAATGTAAACCTTGAAGAAATAAATGCGGTAGAAATAGAACAGGTAGGAACCCAGCCCCAGTCTTCTTGCTATAGGAAAACAGCCTTAAGAAACCTGAAGAAGGCTAGTGTTTAGGAATTGATATTTTGCATCCATTCAAAAAAGCTAGGCCACTGTAGTCATTAGCAAAAAGCAACCAGAAACTCCAATTAAGCAACACAATAGGCAAGGAGCCAAAACTGACAAGATTAGATCAGACAAACAAAACACCTAGGATTTGCATTTCCCCTTTTGCCCATAGAGCCACCCATGACCCATATATGACCCCAGAGGGGGCAACAGCCATTAAAATATTAAGGGACATATTCTTGCATAGGAACTGGCATCTCAATCACAAAGCCCCAAAGAATGTATGAAAGCCCACCTACTCTCAACCCCATTTTGTCAGCCACCCCAGGAACATGCTATTACCAGGGACGTGCGGTCAGGGGAGGCAGAGCCTCACCGCTCCCATCATGAAAATAAAAAAAAGGGAAAAGGCGCTGAGGAGCCTTCTGCACACGTGGTCTGGGAATGGGACCACGTGTGCAGGAGGTTCCTCTAGCCTCAGCCTCCCTCCTGCACACGTGGTCCCATTCCCCACCTTCCTGAGTCAACATGAAGGGGACCGCGGAGCGTGAGCCATGGTTCCGCGGAGCGCGCTCTGTGGTCCCCTTCATGTTGACTCAGGAGTCGGGAAGGAGGGGAATGGGACTATGTGTGCAGGAGGCTGAGGCAGCTTCAGCCTCCTGCACACGTGGTCCCATTCCCCGCCTTCCTGAGTCAACATGAAGGGGACCGCGGCTCGCGCTGATGACGTCACCAGCCTCACCAGCCATAAACCTCACCGCACGTCACTGGCTATTACCACTAGTTTCTGGCTACCAAATAAATAGAGACCTCCTTTCCTGCAGCCAGCCTCCAGATCTGATTTTTCTTCCAGCAGGAAAGCCAAATAATCAGACACATTAACTTCCCTGAAACACAAACCTGACCCAATTGTAGGAGGGAGGAACTGGGAAGGATAAGTTTTAACTTGTTGAAAAAGACCAGACCACTATGAGAAATTTGACTGAAGGAGTCTGTCACACTTCTGTTCTTGGAAACTTGCTATTATGGAGCCTGATTAATCCACATATTGGTTTTCTTCGCATCAGTCTTCATGCAAAAAGAAACAATAGCCCAATCTACCAAAAACATAACTGTAAAAGACAGACTAGAAATTAAAATTAAAATAAGCAAAAAAATGGTAAGAGAACACCTGTCTGATCTTGATGAATATAAATCACCTGATGGATTACATTCCAGAGTTCTAAAGGAGCTGGCAGATGTCATCTCAGAACCACTGTACCACATCTTTCAAAAATCCTGGAGCACCAGGGAACTACCAGAAGACTGGAAAAAAGCCGATGTGGTTCCCATCTCCAAAAAAGGAGGGAAAAAAACAACAGCCCCAGGAAACTACAGATCAATCAGCCTAACATCACTACCTGGGAAGATACTGGAAAATATAATTTAAAAAAACAGATGTACACCCTTCACAGCTGGATTCTGACTAGCAGTCAATGGAGAAGCTGGCAGTAAATTCACAAGTCATGATCACATGATGTCTCACTTAACAACTGTGTCCCATTTATGAACATTCAGTGAGGACAACCGAAAATGTAAATAGAAATATTATGTTCATCAAGATGGATTTTGAAAAAAGAAAATATTTCTTCCAAAAAGCATTAGAAGAGAGACGATTCCTTTTGTTTATGATAAATATTTTCAACCAGCCATCGTTCTAGCCATGTTTTGTAGGTATAAAGTAATAATATTGAAGCTATTTTTTCTAATGCTTAGCCTCTCTAAGTGTTATCAGATAATTCCCCAGCAGCAGCATTCAGCCTTAGCCTTCCAGGATGGACATGGATTTAATATACAGGTGACCTACCTGACAGTCATGAGGACCTTGACTATTTACATAAACCCAACGAGATCAAACAAGCTGATTATGATGCTGTCATTATATCACACTATGCATAGAATTGAATACACTTTGTTGCATTTGAATTTTTAAAGGTTTGGTAGCTACATAGGATCAGGCCTGATTTGTACTTCATTAAGAAGTCTTCAGAAAATGCTGGTGTTATAGACTAGATTGAAAAATTGAAAAGCACCCTGATAGAAGATAGTGACATTCCATCCCATATAACTATATGGTTGTTTCCACACAGTGGGTCTACAGGTGCAAACAAGGTGAACTACACTTCCCTGAAGAATGGGGACAGCATTACATCTAAGATTGACAGCCAGATGGTGAATCCTGATCTGCAAGGTCTCTCTGAAGAAAGGAAAGATTGTGAGATTGCCCATATGTACTCTAGACAGCTAGTCCTCATGAGTTTACTGCTGGAACTGAGATTTTTGCAGTCAGCTTGTGAGTTGATGGCTGAATACTAGCTATGCTTATAATCATAATGTAGCTTATATGGATAAAAGGTTGGTTGAGTCTTATTAATTAATTAATTAATTAATTACTGGTATTCAAATATTTAAAACCTTAAGAACATCGTCTTATGGTATTCGCAGGGTGAATTTCTTTCAGTCATTAGTAAAAAAAAAGTTTTTAAATGCACGTTTAAGAACTTAGAATATTCGGAGTATTTTCAATAAATAGCAAGAAGGTGCTTAGAATGTTGATTTTGGAAAGTCATTGATGAATTAAGGATGCAGATGGATTTGAAATAAGATTTTGAAATTAATTATAAGAATCCTTCCTGTGAAAAACTGCTGTTATTTTGAATGCTTAAAGAAAATGATAGGATGGAACTGTGAAGCTTAGACATTAGAGAACCATGAAAAAAAAATTGCAATTAAAGGAAAAAACACATAAATTCAATTTGCTAACCCAGAATGGAGCAAAATATTTTAACACTGGGAGTGCTGAAGAATATTTGTGAACTCAGAAATTAATTTTAGGAATGTCTGTCACTATAAATACATTGTGCGGAAACTACGTTATGGAAGAGAAACAAATTCTACTGGACAAGACTGAAATTTACTTGAATGCGAATTTTAGAAATGAAAAGCTACAAAAATGAAATGGAAAAAGATGATTTGTAGGTACACAAATGAAACCAATTAATGTCCTAATAATTAAGAGGACATGTTTAAAAAAAAACCAAAAGATTGACTTTCTTATATTGGATTTACAAAAGAGAGATTTTGTGAAAAGGGACAAGGAATATATTGAAATTAAGTTTTAGAACATTTAACCATTTGCTATTTTCTAAAGTGTAATAATTATCATATTTACATTATTCCCCTAATGATAGAATTGGTGTATTTGGTAACTAAATTGCTATTGGCATAATAGAGCATTTCACCTTTATTTTATTAAATAGCTAATTCATTTTACCCATTCAACAAATAATCTGGGCAGCCAGCAAGGTTTTAAAATGTTTTTATTTTAAAAAAATCCAGTACTATTAATCATATATGGCAAAGTTATTTATGCAAATAGAGACTTGAACACAGATTATATCCATCCATGTTGCATTGCTTTCAATAGTTTACACATTCAAACTATTCAAACTGTTCAAATAGACTCAGTGAGGGAACAATGGCTACTTGATTTAAAAGACGTATAAGGCTACCCTTCTTTATACTAGATTTTAGGGCAATTCACATCAGCATAAATTCAGGAAAATCAGATCTGCTTAGAATTGGACTCCAGTTGGACAAATATAATTCAGGTTTCTGGGACACAGTCTTTTTGGTTTATGTGGAATAAGTTTGAACCTGTTACTTTTGATGAAGTATACGGGATCCTTCAAATTTCACCATGGTTAAGGTTGCCTCAAAAGTGATCTGAAATTGAATCCAGTGGTGTTGACTTCTTTAACAGAACAGGTGGTTCCTATGACCTCAAAGGAGATAGTGGTATGCCCCCTCCAATAGTGAGGTATTGGGACCAGGGGTGGGTTCCTGCCAGTTCTATAGAAGAGGTTCCACAAATCTACATCCCTGGGGTAGATCAGAAACAGAAATATGGTTTGCTCATTGCACTACACACATCATAGCATACAAAGTTGTGTTTGTTTTTGCTTGTTGCTTCACCACCAGCACATATTATCTCTTCAGCCTTAGAAAATAGGGCCAAGACCAGCCTTAAACAAATCCAAGCCAAAGATATCTAAATAAAGAAGCGCCCCAAATATTGGCAATTGTCATCCCTGTAATAATATTATTACTACCTCAAGACCATTGACTTTGCTGATGCATTCTTCCCACATCACTTGTACTCCAATAATCTTCCAAACTGCATCTAGCATGTTGCCTTACAATTTTAAGACTCAGGGAAGGGGGTACTGAGTAAGCAGCCATTTCAACAGTAGAGGATTGCAGCGTTCAATCTCCTCTGCCTCCTTTATTACCTCCTGTTTTCTATCTACAGACTGGATACAGCTGCAAAAATGTGCCTGATTTCCCCAAACTGTCTTTTTCTTTCTTTTTTTTTGCTGAATAATAACGCCACACTGAATCTAAAATATATAAACTATGAGGCCACAATCATCCTGATGTGGAATTACATGACCAGTGAAGGTATATGCCACCAGCGGTATGGCTCCATGAATGAGGGTTGGACTGAAGCACAGTGGAAGGAGTCTATCCCTCAACTTAAGCAAGAAAAACATCTATATAATGAGAGGATCAAAGAAAAGAGTCCTTGCCCACATTTTGCTGCTAGGTGTGCTAAGTGGCATGCTCAGCCAACACCACACATTTTCACACCATTTCATTTCTTTTTTGGAAGCTTCTGAACTTCAGTCTGCCTGCCAATCATTGCACAGGCATTGTCTGAGATTAAAACCACATACTTCTCTAGGTTTAGTCCAAAATAGGTGCATTTTTTTTCAGTTGTACTGTACTTTCAGCATCTGCATAGCTTACTGCGGTCACATCCGCAAGATGATTCCTAACTATATCTTATAATCTTCAAAAACGTGCATGTGAGTTTCTAATCGCCAGAACTCTGATTGCTGCTGTCCTGAATGAATGGATAAAGTGACTGTCTTTTGCACACAATATCTGGATACATGTTTCTCAGTTACCTCATTTCTGGAAATATGCCACCAAGCTTATTAATTTAGATTTGCCAATGGTTTTTAATTTTTTTTTAATGTAGAGGGAAATCTGATAAAGGAGAATATTTGTAGCTCATGATTGAAATGAGGTGCTGTCTGAGCTTGTTTTCTTGCAGACATTTCATTACCCAAACTAGGTAACATCATCAGTGCCAGTTAGGAGTCAGGTTTGCCCTCAGTTTATACTGTATTCTAGTGGCTTGCCCTATGAGTGTTTGTGGGAATGGTCTTGATGGTTCTACTGCCCAATTCCAGTTGGTTGGACCATTTACTGTTACCGTGATTGGCATTTTTTGATTGGGGTATTTTTGCTTGATTGATGGTCTGATCTTAACCTTGGCTCATCTAAGTGTTGATTGTTGGTAGAGGTGGTGGGGTACACTGCTGGCTCATATTTAAATGTCTGTCTACTAAGACTCCCAAGATCCTTCTCATAGTTACTACTATTGACCCTATTCTACACCTGTGCATTTGGTTTTCTATATTTGAATAGGGATAGAGGAGAAAGGACTTTTTGTCACTCTGTCTCCTAAATCCCCTTATTTAGAATCCCACACTTGGTGGGCATGTCAAGCTGGTCCCTTCCACAAGATTCCAAAAGGACTTGGAAAAGCAAGAGAAGCAAGCGGAATAAGTCCATGCTTAGCTTCCATTTTCCTAAAACATAGTGCAGTGAAAAGAAGATTATGTGGAAGGAATCCTCTTTTTTCTTCATTGTCACAATGATTTCTTTACAGTTATTACTAGGATCTGGCGGTGTCCTTGTAAGTCATTATCCCAAATATCATTTTTCATTAAACAGTAAGGATGACCTCTTAGCCTTTTATCTTATGCATCGCGAGGGGCAGTGGTGACAAGAAGTTGAAAGAAGCAAGTAATCGGTGCTTTAAAGTTTACAAAATGAGCAACAGTGTTATCTGCATCATGACATAAGTGATGTACATTTTCCATGGTATACAAACTTTATTGCACTGAGATCACATTATATAAGTTCCTTATTCTCTGGATAATGTGAGGAACTAAATGTAGTTCCCTGATATTTTGGCCTGGATATCTTTTTAAATATAATAGTACAAGAAAATTTCAAAAATACAGTGCTATTTGGGGTAATCAAGGACAGGCATTTTAACAGATTTTGAAACAAAGTATTATTGTGAATAAAATAGATAAATTGACTGGATCACTAGTCATTTCTGAAAATAAAGTACCATTCTAAATAAAATGCCATTAAGCCCAGCACTTAAAACCAAAAACGAAACAAAACAAGGAAAAATCACTAAAGATGTTGCCCCAAAACAATTCCATCTCACCAAATAGCAAGCTGTCTAGCAAAAATACTTGATTTGGAGATAGAAAGTCCTGGGTTCAAATCCCCATCTGTTTCACAACATAGGAAGGCTAGCAAAGAGAGGAGGGCACTGAGGTCATTCAGGACAGTCCACAGTGGACACTGATAGTATGAAGCAGATCTGATTCCATATAATGCTCTTACTGTACTCATTTTTTAAAAAAGATTACATTTCTCCAACTTCTAACCTGTTCTTCTAGGAATTTATCTAATCTAAAATGGATGAATTTAATATTTCTGTTTCTCTCCACCTACCCCAATTACGCTAAGAATAAATCAATGTTTTTGTGCGTGTATGTTTATGTATAAACTGTGAAAAATTGACTTCATAAAGCTTGCATAAAACTCAGCAACCATTAATCCAGTAAAATCTCTTTACTGATGATTGTGGCAGTATGCAATCACATTTAGAGCCTTTTCCCCCTTGTCCCTAATCATGGTGCAAACATAACTCTTTTTTTTTTCTGTTCCAAGGACATTGCCTTCATCTTATTCCCAGCAGGAGAATGCAACACTACTATCAGCATTTTCCACTGAATGAATAACCGGTACTATCCAACAGCAGCCCCAAGATGTAACATCAGTTATGTTTTGCTACCCATTACATTGGAGGCTTCAAGTGAATAGCAGATTGCTCAGCCGATAATGCTGTAAATGCCACAATTCTATGGTTCTTACCAGTTTAGTGGGAGGCCAAGGGTCATTTACAGAGCAATCAAGGTTCCATTCTTAATGAGACGAATTTACTTTTAAAAAGTGCAGCCCTCACCGCCTCTCCTTGTCATACCCCTTGGCAATGAGGTATATCAGGCAGTATTGCTGCAATACATCAAAGGAATGTATGGAAGACCAGCATTTAGCTTTCCACCAAATGACACACAGAACACAATTGCTGGATGAGATTCTGTTCTCTCTGGCAGCCAAAGCTTATGGCTATGGAGACTCAGACCTCAGCAGCCAGTGGAGAAGATGGTCCTGCACTGGACCAACAGCAGCCAAGCAGATTGCTGTCCTCTAAATGCTCTTCTTCCATCTGACTTAAAATGCCCATGTGGGAAAGTATCTTCCGTTTTCCTAGGGGAACTGCTTCTTTCAAGACAGACCACCTGGCTTCAGACTTCTAGCTGGAGGTTTCATTATGAGAACATAACCACAACTAAAAGTTAGAGAGGTGTTCTCAAGCAAGAGCAGGGAGATTAGGTGGATAAGCCCACAAATAGCACAATAGGAATGACCATTGGCTTACCTGAAGGGTACTTTTCTGTGTGCTGAGAGAGAGTCCAAGCAAGCAAGCAAGGGTTAAATTCTTCCTTCTGCCCAGTGGACTGGATTGAAATTTCTGACCATACCTCCTAGTCTCTTGTTACAGTCAATTTTTCAATGAAGGCATGGTCCTGTGATAGGTAAGTCAATGTCAATGTTCCATCCATCTCAAACGTCCACAGAGAAGAAAGAACAAATTCGTGGGAAGAGAGGGAACCCCAGGGTGGGGGTTGGACTCTCCCACAGCACACAGAAAAGGACCCTTCAGGTAAGCCAATGGTCATTTTTCTGCTTGGAGAATCCAAGCAAGGGACATACTCAAGCAAAGTATGTCCAAGGGCGGGAACAAAAAAACAACAACAACCCAACCCTATTGTGGCTCTGAAACAACTGCCTGCAACACTCTTCTGCCAAAGACAGCTTCTGCGGATGCAAATTTATCCAATTTGTAGTGTCTAACAAATAATGATGGGGATACCCAAGTCACCGCTTTGCAGATCTCCTCAACTGACGCCTGAGTGGCCCAGGCCGCCATTGTGGCCGTGCTACGTGTGGAGTGCGCAGTCACTCGAGAAGGAATGGGTCTGCCCTGGTGTTCGTAGGCAAGAGAGATGCAGGCCTTGATCCATCTCCCAAAGGTAGATGAGGTGATCTTTCAACCCAAAGAGGCCGGTTGAAAGGCGACGAATAAGGCCTCCGAACGACGAGTGGAGGCCATGTGTTTGATGTACATCTTAACTGCCCTCTGAACATCGAGGGAGTGCCAACGATGCTTCCTTGAGTGATTTGGGTGTGGACAAAAGTCTAGAAAGATAATTTCCTGAGCACGGTGAAAATACGAATTAACCTTCAGTAAGAATGATGGATCAAGACGGAGGACAACTGTCTGAGTGGATGGTACACAAATCGTCACGGACCGACAGAGCTGCAATTTCCGAGATCCTGAGGGCTGAGGTAATTGCCACAAGAAAGGCAGTTTTAAGAGTCAGGTGTCGCAAAGATGAATGACGTAGTGGCTCAAAGGGTGGTGAGGTAAGCGCCCAGAGCCAACTCCCATTGTTGCCATGGGAGAGCACGGTGGACAAGGCTGCTACTTGGCGCTGTAGGGTGTTAGCAGCTAGCCCTCTATCAAGGCCCTCCTGTACAAAATCCAGACTTTGGGGCAGGGACGCGGCTGTTGGTTGAAGACAACGTTTCATGCACCAGCTAGCAAAGGTGGCCTAGGTGGCGTCATAGATCCGAGTGGAGGAAGGTCGTCTGGAGGCTTGAATGGTGTTGATGACCTTGGTGGAATACTTGGCTCTCCTCAGGAGGTCCCTTTCAAATGCCATACGGTTAACTTGAGCCACTGAGGCTCCGGATGAGTAACCGCTCCCTGGCTGAGAGAGATCGACTCCTGAGATATCCTTCAGGGATGTGCGATGGAAAGGCAAGTCAGATCGACAAACCATGTCCGCCGGGGCCAATATGGAACCACCACAAGGACCTCTGCCTACTTCTCCAGTATCTTCCTGATCATCTGGAAATGAGCGGCAGTGGAGGGAAGGTGTAAAGTAGACCCGGTGGTCAGGGGCATCAGAGAGTGTCGACCCCTTCCGCCTGGGGACACTGGAACCTGGTGAAAAACTGGGGGAGCTGAGCATTTTCCGGAGTGGCAAACAAGTCAACCAGGGGATGACCGAACCTCTGAGACAATTGGTGGAAGAGGCGCGGATGGAGGCGCCACTCTGAGTTGTCCAGGGTGGTCAAGTTCAGCCAATCTTCCTGGACATTGTTCACCCCAGAGATGTGCTCCGCCTGAATGGATTGTAGGTGCCATTCCACCCATCGGCCAATCACCTCCGCCTCCGCCATGAGGGACCTAGACCTGGTACCCCCCTGGCTATTTATGTGTGCCTTCATTGCCACATTGTCGGTGAGGACAAGGACATGGCGATGCTGGATACTGTACTGGAATCTGCGAAACGCTAGTCTGATCGCCCTCAGCTCCAACCAATTTATGTTATGCGAGAGGTCGTGAGCTGACCACTGTCCTTGGGCCACTAGGGCGTGCAGGTAAGTTCCCCAGCCGAAGAGGCTGGTGTCAGTTGTAATGGTCAGTCTGGGTGGTTCTTTGAAGTAAGTCCCTTTCAGGAGGGCTGGGGACAGGCACCACCGGAGGGACTGAAGGACCTTGGCAGGTAGACGTACCTTGACTGGTGAATTGCTGGTCTTCGCTCTCTGCATCGGCAGGAGAAATCATTGCAGATCTCTCATGTGGAGCCTTGCCCAAGGAACGATCGAGAGACACAAGATCATCTTCCCCAGCAAATGCAACAGGGTGACGATACGAGTGCTGGGGGAGAGGCGAACTCGTTGGACCAGTTCTCGAAGACTTTCGACGTGGTCTGGTGACAGGAAGACTTGGCACGATGAGGTGTCTATCACGGTCCCCAGGTGTAGAATCCTGGTGTTGAATCATTTTGAGGTTGATGGTAAGCCCGTAGTTCTGCAACATCCGCATGGTGATGCGCAGGTCTCGTGCTGCTTGCACTGGCGGCGCCGACTGAATCAATATGTCATCAAGATAACACTGCAGGCGGATCGGTCGCATTCTTAGGTGGGAAGCGACAGCAGACAGGATTTTTGTAAACGTTCTTGGGGCTGATGACAGGCTGAATGGAAGGGCCCTGTACTGAAAGTGGGACCCGGCGTAGTAGAATCTCAGGTAACGCCTGTGCTCGGGTTTGATGGGGACATAGAGATATGTCTCCTTCAAGTCTATTGATGTTAAGAGGTCCCCATGTCAAATGCAGCCCAACCCCCTTGCGGTTGCGCCTCGCGCCTTTAAAGACCTTCAGCTATCCCCTGGGAGATTGCAGTTGCAATGATCTCCCTCATTTCTGCTGAGAGACCTGGACCTACTTTCAATGTTAGAAATCTGAGGGAAACCTCCTTCAGAGGTTCAAAGGGAGCCTTAGTCAAGGCGTCAAGAACCTTGGGTAGATCCCAGGAAGGGTACCTATGGACCGCAGGAGGTTTGAGGTTGGACGCCTCTTTGAGAAAGCTGCGCACCATAGGCAGCTGAGCCAGGGAAGGAGAACCCCCACATGCCAAAACGGAAGATATGGCTGCCACTTGCCTCCTGATGGTATTTGGGGCTAGTCCCTTATCTAATCCATCCTACAGAAACTCTAGCAATTGACGTATTGTGATCCTGATAGGGTCTAAAGTCTTACCAGAGCACCAGGAACAGAAAGCTCTCCAGGTGGCGTTGTAAATTCTGTCTGTGGATGGCCGCCTAGCGGCCTGAATCGTTTTGATGACCTTGGAAGAGAAATTGTCCCCCCTTAGGATGCTCCGCTCAAACGCTAGGCGGTCAACTGGAACCACTGAGGGTCCGGATATTCCAGTGACCCCTGATGGAGGGAGATCCTGTCCCAAGGGATCCTCCAGGGTCTGTCCACCGAAAGTGTCCGCAGGTCAGCGAACCAAGTCCTGCGTGGCAGTGCGGGTGACCAACACAACCTCGGCCTTCTTCCCCAGAATTTTCTGTATAACTCTGGGGAGAAGGGGCAGAGGTGGGAAGGCATATAGAAGGCCAGAAGGCCATCTGCATCTCAAAGCATCCACCCCCTCCGACCGATGTGCTGGGTACCGAGTGAAAAACCTCAGAAGCTGGCTGTTGTGTGGGGTGGTGAATAGATCTATTACCGGCATGCCAAATCTGTCCACTATGTCCTGAAAGATTGAGGGGTGCAGTTGCCACGCGGCATAGTCCAGAATCTCGCAGCTGAGCCAATCTGCCTGCACATTCGCCACCCCAGAGATATGTTCCACGGTGAGGGAAAGCAAGTTCTTCTCGGCCCAAAGACCCAGCCTCATGGCTTCGTCTATGAGTGATCGTGATTTGGTGTCTCCCGTTGGTTGATGTGTGCCTTTGCAGACACATTGTCCGTTAGTACAAGCACATGTTTTCCCGCCATCCTTGGGAGGAATTGGCGGAGAGCCAGATGGACTACCCTCAACTCTAGCCAGTTTATATTGTGTGTACGGTCCACCTGGTCCCACTGGCCTTGTGCTACCTGTGTCTGAAGGGTGGCACCCCAGCCGAAAAGGCTGGCATCTGTTGTGACAGTCAGAAATTCCTGGTCCTTGAAAAGTAGACCTTTCGTGATGGCCTGAGACATCCACCACCTGAGAATGCTTGCCCTCCGCCGGGATGTGAACCTTGGCCAGGGAACAGCTCAAGAGCTTCCTCTGAAGCTGTAAGAGGAACCATTGGAGGCATTGTGAGTGTAAATGAGCCCACGGAACAATCCCAATGGCCGAAACCATGGTCCCCAGCAATTTAGACAGTGAAGCCAAGGAGCACCTGTGTGACCCGGCCATCTGACCTGCTAAGGCCCTAATATTGTCCTGCCTCTCACGAGATAAGTATACTTTGCATTCCTCTGTGTCAATCAACGCTCCCAAGTGCACTAATCTGGTGGATGGATGTAGATGGCTTTTGGGGACGTTGATGGAAACCCCATGCTCCTGAAGAGCCTGGATGGTGAACGCGAGGTCCCTACGTGCCTGACTAGGGGAGGAAGACTGAATGAGTATATCATCCAGGTAAGCCTGAAGTCTGATAGGCACTTTCCTAAGAGCTGCGATCAAGGCCGCTAGGACCTTTGTAAATACACGAGGAGCTGAAGACAGCCCAAAGGGGAGGGCAGTGTATTGAAAATACTGCCCTAAATATGCAAAATGCAGGAATTGTCTATGCCAGGGCAAAACAGGAACATGGAGGTAAGCCTCCGTTAAGTCAATCAAACACAGAAAATCCCCGTCTGATGGATCCCAAAATGGAATGCAAAGAATGCATCTTAAAACGCTTGTAACAAATGAACTTGTTTAATCTTTTAAGATCCAAAATAGCTCTCCAGCCCCCCGAGGCCTTTGGTATAACAAAAGGGATAGAATAAAACCCCAGCCCACATTCCTCTGTCGGTACCGGTTGTATGGCCCTAATGTCGAGGAGATGTTGGACCGCCTCCAGCATGAGGCGCCTGCGAGCTGGGTTGGAGGAAACTGGACAGGCCCTGAAGGAACTAGGGGGGTTGGAGATAAACTCAAGGGCAAGCCCCTGTCTAACCGTAGACCTAACCCAAGTGTCGGAAGTGGTAGCATCCCAAACGTCAGCAAACATAGCTAGCCTACCCCCGATGGGATAACTGGCCCCAGAGGGGCTAGGTTCTGCGATAATAATGCCCCCCCTCCTCGAAAGGGACGTTTGGAGGATTTTCCCTGCTGAAAACGGTCAGGCTGGGGCCTCTGTCTGGAAGCATAGCCTCCCTGCTGCGTATATCCCTGGCCCCCATAGTCCACCCCCCGAAAGAAGGAATCATAGTCCTGGTTCCAAAAGGACGAAGCAAGGTCTTGGCCTCGAAAGGAAGAGCACCTGGAATATGACGACAGACGGTTGAAGCCCGTCTTTGGGGCTGATGGAAGGACCTTCCTTTTCTCCTTGTTTTCAATCAGGTATGGATCCAGGGCATCTCCGAAAAGAGAACCTCCCTTGAAAGGAGCGGAGGCCAACTTCCACTTGTGGAGAACATCGGCTTGCCACTGTCAAAGCCATAGCAATCTTTGGGAAGCCACGGAGGAGGCCATGGCTCTGGCAGCGAACCTGGCGGATGTCAGGGTAGCATCTGACGCAAACTGAATCGCCGCCGCCAGTTTGGCAATGTCTTGGTCCTTATGTCAGAGATAGGAACACGCTGTTGTAGTTCCTGGAGCCACAGCAGACATGGCCAGGTGAAGGAGGAGGCGGTAGTGGCGGCCTTGACCGCCCAGGCTGCCGCCTGATGACCTCTTTGCAGAGTTAGGTCTGCTTTCTTCTCCTCCGGTTTAAGGACGTCCTCCGGAGCCCCTGGCATGTGAGCTGGCGTGTAGAGGGCGATCACCAGAGCATCTATTGGAGGAATGGCCAAAAACTGAGCCAATTCGTTAGTCACATTGAAGAACTTTTTATCAGTGGCCGATGGACTTGGGCCTGTTGTGGAAGCAGCCCACTGCCTTTGGATCAAGTCTACAAATATCTTAGGCATTGGAATTGTCTCTGCTGGGGGTGCCTGTTCAGAATACAAAGATTCTGCACTCACCGTCGCTGGCCGAGGCGCGGCCGCAGCCGGTTAAGGCCCTATCTTAGAAGCTGCTTTGGCCTTATACAAAAGTGATGGGAAAAACGCAGGAGGGAATAGGCCGGAAAAGGATTTCTGGTTGGGCTCCCTTCCCTCATCCTCAGATAGTTCGGCCTCCTTCACCTCCCCTTCCTCTGATTCTGAGGATTGATCCAAATCCTCTTGGTCAGACACCACCGGTTCTGTAGGCAGAGCTACTTGAGCTGGTGTAGTTGGAGCTGTGGTTGTGGCGGTCACCTGTTTGAATGACAGGGCCTGTTGCTGTTGAAAACTAGCTGTGATGCCCTGAGATATGGCAGAGGCAATAATGTCCTGAAAATTTGGCAGGAGCATCAGATGTGATTGGCCCAAAGGGATAGTGGTAGATGTGGAAGGCAATGAGTCCAGTCTCTGGACAGCTGGTGGTAATTCGATCCCACTGCCAGTCATGGAGACCAGTGGCATCTGGGATGACCCCCATACGTTGGAGACATTGATAGGAAAAATGGGGTTAATAGGGATGTCCCTATTTTGCCTGTCCCCAGGAGAAAGCAGCAGAGATAATTGCCCCTGTGGCTTGCCAGCTGACTTGGGAGAAGAGGCCTTTTTGCTGGCCGCCTTTTTGTGAATGCGATCCAGTGCTCTTTCCTTCTGCTTTTCATAGCGTGAACTGGAAGGCTTCTTGGGCTTTTTGACATTGTCTGCCTTCCCAGACTTCTTTTTATTAACACTGGAGCCCCTGCCCTCAGCAGTGCTAGGCTCCGGGGGTGATTGAGGCACTAAAGATCCTGCCCCTGGTAGGGTAACTTGTGCCTCCTCAGCCCTCTCTGCTGCTATATCGGTAGCTTGAATAGTGGCGGCCGCCATTTTGTAAGCCACTGACAGCTCTTTGAATAGATGTCGATTCACGCCTTTTTGCAACTGCTGCGATCCCGCTTCGTGAAGGGCTCTGAGGGACGCCTCCTTGCTGTGCTCCTCTGAATCGGCAGCCTTTTAAAAGTTCTTTTCTTTTTGGGTTGCTCCGCGGCTGTTTAGAGTATTTTTTTTTGAATTTTTGTCTTTATTTTAGTCACAGCTGCAGTTCGCCGCTCGACTGTTAACAGGAGCGCCGGAGCATTCCCCAGCTGAGCTCACGGCAAGCCGAACAAGAAAAAACTGGCGCAGCAACTGATATGTCCAATACAATAGATGGCCCCTTCTGACACGATAACAAGCGGCGCAGATCGAGCGGCAATAGTTTTCCTCGCAGTAATGGTCACCCTTGCCACAACGCTAGCCTACGTGCCCTAACAGGGCTTAGAGGCTCCGACCACCAATGCCTGGTCCCTGCAAGACCTTAGTGCCGTCGGGTCGCTGAAATTAACTTCTTTCCTTCAGAATTCAGCCAAGTACTCACAAATCACCAATAATCAAACAATCAATTAGATCAATAAGACCGGAGATAAGCGATGACGCAGCCGTCCTCATCGAGGGACTGAGTCGAAAGCTGGGTCTACCTAGCAACAGGAGCGGAGTTTAAAGATGTTACCAGACTCAGTCCTCAATATGATTGGATGAGAGTTAACCCAGATTGGATGCTGCCTCCACCACTAGGGAGAACAGCAGGTCAGCATTTCTTGTTTATATAAAGAGTGTAGGAGAAGGAAGGGAATCATAAGTAAGAGAGTTATGTGTGACTCCAGCTTTCTTCCTGACTTTTAAAAACCTCATTTATATTTTGCTTATGGTAGAATGTGGTATAGACAAGGTACAAAGAAAGATTAGAGTAGGAACTTAGCTGTGGCCCTATGATTGACAGATGTTTTTCTCACTGACTGTGACATGCAAAAGAAGGAAAACAACAAAGCCAAAGGAATCAACCAGTTGTTTTGCTTATCACAAGCTGCATATGCAAAATTTAAAAAGCATCTTTTGTCTAGGAGTCTGAACAGAGGTAGTTGAGGCAAGATAGAGATTGGAAATGGGGACAGCATCTTTGAAGCAAGCATACTTTTCTGCCAACTCAAGAATGTATGGCTAGCATTTTAATCAAGCAGTGGGGGAAAACTCTTGATTCAGGAAGAGGAGGAGGAGGAAACAGAAACTACGGTAGGAATACAAAATCTGCCTCCTTTCTCCAGAAAATGCTTGGTATTTCTTTGAGCTCTTGTACCATCAAAACGCTGGCAAGGGGTCTTGAATTCATTAGCCTATTCCCCTTGGTCAAGCAAACCGCAGCAGCAAAGGCTTAGCTGCTGCAACAGATTAATATTTGGGAGATTTGGCTTTGTTGCCAAGCGCTGGCACTGAGTTCTGTAATAGAGAGGCTTACTATTCATCCGTACTTTCCCTCCAGCTCTTTTTCTTGGAGGACCATATAGATAAATTAATGACCTAGGTTTCCATGTTCTCACAATGACTGAGTAAATAGAGATAGTTTAACTATGTACATGACTAGGTCTATTTCGGGACAAATATAACCCATTGTGGTTACATTAATAAATCAATTAACCCTTCACTCTACCCAGTTGAGCATGTTATAAAGCTTGTTATAATGGATATTTTCTTAAAATCTCAGGAACTTGTCCATGCAGTCACCAGAAATTAATCCTGATTTGAAGGCTCCAAAATACATGAATGAATGTATGCATGCATGCATACATACTTACTTTCATACCACCATCAGAATTTTCTAGGCCAGTTTTTAGGTGGGAGGATTTGACCTAAACTGTGCTTGTTCTGACTAAATTGAAATTCTGGGAAGTTATGGTATGAAAATAATCAAAATCTTTCTGCTTGTATTGTCAGGAAATTGTCAAAGTTATAAAGCTGCATTTTTTGAACATCAGAGCTGACTTTCTTTAGATAAGTAAGTCAAGACAACAGAAAATACCACCAATTTCACAATAAAAAGCTCAAGAGATGAATTGCTAATATCGACCAATTCACAAAGCTCCTTACGCACTGTGGATCCAGGTGTTTGAAGGTTTCTGTTACATTACTGCTTATAAAAACATCTGCAAAGATGCCAAGAAACTGTAAGTTGAAGGGGGATAAGGAGGTGACTGAAGCATCTGCCCTGTCTCCCTTGGCTATTCCCTTCCAGCTGGCAGTTGGCATGGACCAGACACCTATACTGCAAATTACCTGTCAGGTGAACCAAAGGATTCTGTCAGAAAGGACATTGTTGGCCACACACAAGAGTTTTTTCTGAGACTAGGTTTCCTCGTAGAAATGGGATTGCTATCTTGCATGCAAAATTGATGCCAATAACTCCTCTAATGTGGATAATGCAGTGGAATCAAGAAGCTGAGGTAAAACATTTGGATGAGAAGTCCTGAGATAAATGGAAAGAAACAGAAATGGTTCTGGGGAGTTAAATGTACAAGCTGCCCAGTTTTATTAGTGAGATTGGCAGGACTTCCACCAGGGACCTTGTGCCTAATTTCAAGTGCCTTTGTTGTCCTTTCTGATTTCAGATCAGAATTTCTTCATGTAGAAATTGGCCTTCCATCCCACGAAACCCATGTTTTGCCTCAGTTAACCAATCCGTATACTAAGTGGAAGAAACAATCTAAATCAAATTCAAGTCCAACTCTATAAAACTGGCATGAGTCTGTCATTGGAAGCCTTTCCAGCTAATCTTTATTTCATGGAGTAAATACAGAATTGTTATGCATTTCTTGCCGAGTATCTACATTTCTTTTTTTGCAGCAAGGAAAAGACAGAGTAACAGCATGTAAACACTAACGAGTCACCCTGAAAATATAATTTATAGATTTAGTTACCAACTTTATTTTGCACGGTCACTGTAACTGTGACTATGTGGAAGGTAGCAGTTCGAATCTCTGTTGAAAATACTTACATTATAGGCGTGTACCTATATAGCTCCTTTTGCCACGCCTTCCTGCTATTCCTGTCGTGGATTGCTATTACCCTAAATTTAGCTGTCCTCATGGTATGTTCATAACCATGTATCTGGAACTAGATCATGCTGCACTGCAGTCGCCAAATTATTCCACTTTGAGTGGTTGATTGGAGACAACTGGACTTTCTTGTTTTTTTTTTTCCTTGAAAACGATTCACTTCTCATCCAAGAAGCTGGATGAAATGAAATGTTTTCAAGGATAAAACCAAGAAAGTCCAATTGCTTTTTGAGGAACAACCTTCCAGACAAGTTGAGTTTATCTTTCTTGACTATGGACAACATGGTAGGTCACTCAGTTCTCTATTGCCCCACATGCAACCACTGAATAAGCATTCTTGGGGATTGGGTGTTTTAAGGGATTTATTAAGCTGCAAAATGATGTCAGGTTCATCTACACTGTTTTTTCCCCAAATCATTATCAAATGGTCATTGATTTCACATATCACATAGAAACCACCTCTTGGCTTCCATCTGTTGGTTGGTTCAGATTTAGGCAGCTTTGATGCAGCTGCTGAACAAATGAGGAGCTGAGGCTTGAGAAAGGGGGTTTGCTATGAACGTGTAGATAGACAGATCTATTATTCAAAGTGATTTGAGTATTCAATCACTGAGTTTAGATCTGTTTTAATTTTTGTTCCCATTCAAACAGAAAGCCTTACAAACCACACTCCAGAGCATTGCACATAGAAAAATTGTGAGCTGAAGTAGTGAGTATGTGACTGTCTGTTGGTAGGTAGGTAGGTAGGTAGGTAGGTAGGTAGGTAGGTAGGTAGGAAGGTAGGAAGGAAGGAAGGAAGGAAGGAAGGAAGGAAGGAAGGAAGGAAGGAAGGAAGGAAGGAAGGATCTCTATTTCCATTTCCCTTGCAGCCAGAACAGAACCCGTCAAGAGGCATAAGTGAGCCCACAGCTTTTAGGAGGTAGTCCTATAGCAGTTCTGCCAGACCAAGCAAATTCAAGCAGATCACCAATCCTGTCTGCAACTTGAGTTTTCTCCTCCATCATTCTAAATTTGTTATTCTGGCATAACATGGAAAACACTTCTACCAAAACATTTAAAACTGTCATTGGGCTGCCTTAGCACTGAGGTGGCAATGAAATGGAGTGACCTCATGAGACATGTAGTTGCCAAGCAGCATGTAGGGTTTCTTCATATCACAGCAAAGAGCCGTGTGGATAGGTTCATAATCACTACTGGTAGGAAGGCAACAAAATATTTGCCCTATCTTTGAGGCACCAATACTGAATTTTTTAAAATTGCATTTCTTAAGTGCATTAATTTTGCAGGAAGAATGAGTCATACTAAACAAGACACCTTACCTGAAAGCATGCTCTGCTATTTCTTGGGCTTATTCTTTTTCCTAACCAATTCTTTTTATATTTGGTCTTGTCCTAAACCATCTTAAAAAATCTGTGGCCCTTTGGATGCAGCTGAGCATCTCTCAGCCTCTTTCTCCATTGTTTATATTGTGTAGCTGACATGAATTGTTGTTCAGCAACATTGGCAGCACAAAGATTTCCTTTTCCTGGGCATATATTTCCTGTTTCTGGGACTGTCTGCTCTGCTCCCATATTCATCAGCCTTTCAGGTCCTCTCCAGATTCTCTACTCTTCAAGAATGATTAAGTGAATGCAATTGACAGGGCCTTCTCGGTGGTAATGCTGGGATGCTGAAAAGGGCTCTGGCAGAGCCTCTTCACAAAGTCCTTATTGTTTTCTAGACAGGAGTGGAAAACTTCAAAACGTTATCCTGTTATTTAGTTTTTAATAATTGTATTTTTTATGATTTTAATACTATCTTCCACTGTTTGCTGTAAAATGCTTTATGCACAGATGAATAAGATAGAAGCACAATTACTATTACTGTATTACAATTAGTGTTAAATTGCCTCCCTCACACCTCTCCTTTAGAATAGCATTCCCCTGAGAGCTGGATAGCCGTTTCCCAGCATGATTTCGCAAAGGTCATTAAAATCTGACTTTTTCAACAGGCCTTGGGGGGTGGGAATGTTTAAGTTGTTCCCTCCTATAATTTGGAGATTAATAAATAGTTTCATTCTTTTCTGCTCTGACATTTGTTTTAGACTCTGTACTTTTTAACCTTATTTATATAAGTAGGATACATAAGCCCCTCATAATTACAGCATTTAAGCCCTATAAATAGGCACATGTGCATATATGTGGCACATGTACAGTTGTACACACACATACCAAGCAATAAGCTTTTCCAGAAACACCTATCTAATTCAAAACAAAAGGCTAAACAGAAATACTGCTACCCTGCCACAAAATACGTAAGACATATGAGAATAGCTGGTGCTGGATATCTTGCTTTCTAATGATTAAGAAATAGTCTAAAACAGGAGGGAAAAAAAAGAAATCAAAGTCACCAGTTCAGTTAATCTCAAATTACAGCCCAGAATACTGTATTATATTATATATAGGTATTGTGAGGAATACATAATGTCCCACAGTTTAACTAACTCAAACTGAGAGACTATTAAAATAAATGATCAACAGCGGAACCACAACCATGTTTAACTTGGAAGATTATGGACAGGTGACCAGGCTACCTGCCCATAATCTTCTTGCTCCAATTTAAACCTCACTTTTTATAAAGCTCTCCCTATCATTTCAGGACATTTTAGAAAGTAGGTCACTATGAGTACGCTCACGTTACATCCAGCAGTTACCAGTCTATCAACCCTAACCCTTTTCAGCCAAAGTCCTTAACTTACGAATATTTGTTTGATGATGATTTAAAGTTGTTTCAACCTTGAAAAAAGTAATTTACAACCTGTCCTTAAGATTACAACTGTTGCACTGCCCACTCAGTCACATGATTGAAATCGGGATGCTTGGCAAATGGCTGACATTTAAGATGGTTGCAACATCTTGTGGTCACATGATTGTGATTTGCAGCCTTCCAAGCCAGCTTCCAACAAGCAAAGTCAATTGGGAAGCTGGGTTCACTTAATGACTGCATGATTCATTAACAACTACATGTTCACTTAATAACTGTGGTGATATGCTTAATGACCCTGATAAAACAATTGTAAAATCAAGTCTGGTCATGTGAAGATTCGCTTAATAACTGCATTGCTTAGCAACTAAAATTCCTATTCCAACTGTGGTTGTAACTTGAGCATTATCTGAATTATTTATTTACAAGACCTTACCACTTCACGCTTGATACCAAGCGGGGGCTCAGCCAACAAATAACACCCTGCATTATTCTATCATCAATTTCTCACCAAAAATAATCCTTTATATCTCATCAAAGAAATGGAAGGAAAATAAATCCATCTGGTGGTGATGCTGTATATCCCTGATTTTTTCTAGTTTACTAAGAAGGAGGGTGTGGTCTATTGTGTCAAATGCCTTACTGAAATCCAAGTAGACTATGTTTACTGCATTTTGCTAGTCCACTAATTTAGTCACTTTGTCAAAGAATGAAAAAAGATTTGTTTGACACAATCTATTTTTGACAAACCCATGCTTGCTTCTAGTTATATTAACTTTGCTTGCCTCTAGGTTTGGCTGCTTCTAGGTTTTAGGTTTTCACGTAAACTTTGTCCAAGCAACTTCCAAGAAATTCCCATGACTGAACGGAAAAAAAACCCAGCTTAAATGTATATACTGTCTAAACTGTCTTTTAAAGAAAAAAAACTGTAACAAATTGCACATTTGTAAACAGCAGAAAGTGACTCTAATTTCATACAGCTGCCCCCTCCAGAACAGTCTATTTTAACCCAGAGGCAGCTTCAGAATCACTTTTAATTTGTTTAAAAATACCTCAGGATAAAAAATTACTCTATCCATTTATCAGTCACTCTCATCACTAAAAAGCAATGATTATATGGGTAGGGAAGGAAGGGCTTTCCTTGCATGTATGAGTGAAGAAAGACAGGAATGGAATCATCACTGCACTAGAATTCAGTCCAAATTGCTCTGCATATAAGTTGCCCTGAAGTGATTCAGTCCTGCCTGGTCTGGCATGTGAATTAGCTTCTTACCCTCCTTTAAATTCCATCTGACATCTTTATTTCACCCTGTGTCCAATGTTACAGAACTATAGTGCTGATGAATCCTATGACTGACCTCAGTTGACCTCCCATTACTATGGTCTTCCCTTCGTCACTGCCCCTTCCTTGAGACACTACCCAGATCTAAAAGCTTCATATAAAACTGAGTAAGAATTAATCAATACCAGACAAGCTGGCTCCTTCACTGCCAGGCAGCCCTGCAACCAATTCCCGCACACTCATCTGCAGAACCGAAGGGAGGGGCCTCATTTCTGCTGCCTTGAGAGAGGCTGGCCATCATTAATTCTGGGTAAATTAAATCTGCAGAGGCTGAGTTGAAAGAGTTTTTTTACCCTCTGCTAACTGGAAATAAGTTGTTTGTATTATTAACTGGTGTAAAAGTGGGGATGATCTAAAGCATCCTATCACAACTCCTGCCGTCCAGTTACATTGGATTGTAGATCCATTAACCACAGCCAGTAAGTGCCAGGTATTAGACCACATTAATATAAGGTAGTCCTCGGTTTACAACCACAATTGGAACTGGAATTTCTGTTGCTAATGACGCCGTAGTAAAGTGTGATGTCATGTGACTGCATTGCTTAGCAACAGCAATCTCAGCACTTCTCATTGCCATCATTAATGGAATTTCACTAGTAATTAGCTAAGGACTTACCCCACTCCAAGCCATTCCAGGGTGGATCCCTCAGTCTCAAGTCTCAGTAAGTAAGAAATTGCCTCTAATTCTCCGTATCTATCTTACCCCCTCCCATCCCTGCCCTTTTGGTCACCCTGCACCCAGCAAGCAGTCCCAGAACCACATGACTCTTAGGTTTCTTGCCTCACTGCAGCTTAAGGGCTTCTTGGCGCCCTGCAGCTCTGAGGCTGGCTGCAAAAAGCCTCTGAGCTGCAGGGGACTGGGAAGACATAGCTGCCCTAGGCAACCACAATTACCCCAGTCAAATTCCAGCCTCAGCTGTCCTGCGCTCCACCACCCTAGCTGATCTTCACCATCTTCTTACTCCCGCTGCTGAAGAGGCATTCTGGCCCTGGGGCTTTATGAGGCACCTTCTGGCCATATTTTCCAGGTTCTCACAAGGAAACTGCCATGCCCAACCTTGGAAAGAAAGTAGCTTATCAGCAGGTAAAGCAGGAAGATGACAAAGGTCAGCCAGAGATGGACAGTTGGGGGTTGTTAAAGATGGACAGTTGGGGAAGTTAAAGTGCCCCCGAGGTCCTAATTGTGGGTGGGCTGGTGACCCCTGAGGTTGTAAGTACCTTCATTCAGCATTATCCTGGTATTCCTCTCTATCCTACTCAACTTTTTTTAGAGCAACATCTCCTTTCTCCAGAAACCATTTGTTCAAAAGTGATGCCACTCACTCTCAAATTTCCCAAGGGGTCATATGAGCAGCCACACCATCAGAGAATGTACAGGCTACAATCCTTAATGGAATCCTCACTAAAAATGTACAAGTTGCAAGGTGAATTGCTCCCAAATGCTAATAAGACCCACTTCTGCCTAAGTGATAAAACAGTATTATTATTTTTTTTAAAATCACTCCGCCTTTCACTAGCCTGTTGCCCTAAAGAGATTTAAATATTGTGAGAGGAGGAGTATTGCTAGGCATTCGTTTGCTAAATGACTCTCTGAAAGAAACCCTAGGGAAAACCAAGATATACAGAGTAATTGGTAAACTGTGCTTGGAAAAAATCCACTAAGCCTGTATTCTAGAAAAATATTGGTCCTAGTCCAGACTGGAGAGCAGCAGTACCACCACATGGTGCTTGGCCCATTTTCAAATATTCAGCCTGTTTTTTTCATCAACAAAGTATGGAGAAATGACCTTGAGCCAAACAGGCATATGTCTAAAGGGTGAATCTAGAATTCGGTAAGTCAAGGCAGGTGTGGTCAGAAGGTAAATCTGGACCTATTAATACATCTATTACTATTTGCAGAAGATCTTTGGATTTCTGTACTTGTTCTCGAACTATAACAAAACAAAGAATCCTAGTCCAGAAAAGAATATAATTGCAGAAACAAAGAAAGCTTTAAAAAGCATGTCTTGATTTTTTTTTTAACGACAGGATTATAAAGCCCGATTATGGATTTGAAAACTATCTGTCAGGGTTCCAAGTAACACCCCCAGCAAAAGTAAGACTCCGAGGCAGCCAATTTCCTCAAAGTTCCATTTTATTAGAGATGTCATATTGGCACATCTGGGAAAACCCGAATCTGAAAGTCTCCCAGGTTTTCCCCACCCAAAGGAAAGTCAAAGTTCCTTCCCCTGCACCCACATGTCCATCACATGGTCCAATCAGGTCACCATCCTAACTGGAGTTGTCACGCCTCTCCAGGTGCGAGCTGAACATCCTTGACTCCCAAGGAAAGAACGCTGTTATGGCTATACATCTCACCCAGTCTCCATCCAACCCCCGCTTCCATTTCCCACAGCATGACCATCAACCAAGTGTGGCAGCCCTGAAGATCCAAAGAAAAAGATAGCCTCCAGGGCTGACAATCTTTGGGCTGAGCATGTACAGTATATGCTCAGAGGTACTCTGTTCCTTAATTTTATGTCTATGTACTGTGCCTATAGAACTATTTTGAAATGACTCCAATTACTCTATCTTGAGAGTCAGGTTGAAAAACAAAGCAATTCCAACAAATCTGAATTCTACACATTGCATTTGTAGAGGATTGTCTACATCAGTTCCTGGAAATACTACAACTGCTCCTCATAAACAGCATTATCAGTGGCTTAGAAAGCCTCTACGTTTCGTCATTCAGTAGTGATTGTGAAAACTCTGTGAATGTTGTTATTAGGAACTTTATATTATTTGAAACTGAGAAGCGGTAGCTAGCTTGAATCTGCCTACTGAGCTTATGACAGAAATGACATTTGTATTGCAGAATCTGCTTTTTATTATTTCTTTTTAAAAAGAGATTCTGGAGAAAGAACTGTTTGAGTGCATGTCACATGTACCTTCGCTCTCAGTCCCTCATTAAACAGCTACGAATTTTCCTATGATGTTTTCACTTGACAATTCCTCCTTCAAAAGACAGGCTGGGAACTTCACTGTTAATAGGTGAGTACAGCAGCCAACTACAGATGTGGATAGAAAGCTGGGGGTTTTCTAGTACCTGTAGAGATACTCCGAAGAAGAATCTTAAAACAGTCATTTGCCCTCACTCTGGTCTCTTCCTCATGTTCTCCTAACTGCAACATGGGCATGCCCTGGTTCCATTTTTAAATGACATGTCCTTGTGACATTGCCTTTATCGCATCCCAGCCCAGGGATGGAGACAGTTTAAGCTGTTCTGCTTTTGTAATAATGCCTTATCACATTGACATAGTTTTAGGTTGCTGTGAGCACACTCTCTCTCCATGGCCATTTTGCCTATGTTGCAGGGAGGAATGGAGAACAGAAGGGAAGCATTTGCCCATATTAGGCCTAAACTGTGCTTCCCAAAGCATTTTTCAGTTCTTAGGCAGCCTCTTAATAGACCCAAATTTAGTGCTTATCGAGAGTGCTAGATCTGTGGTTAAAAATACATTCTTTGTGCTATGCACAGTAGCAGGAGTAGCATTCTTTGTGCTGCATAGAAGATTGATTTAAACTGAGAGAGCTGGGTTCTGCCAACTGTATATTGCCAGTTCGGTCACCTATAAGTACACAATGGGATTTTCACTGCTTTCATGGACAAGGGTTTTCACGTGGCCATTATTTTTATTGCTTGTATAATGTTAGGTTTGGAGAAGCACTCTTCTTATTCCTATGCCATTTTGTATACTGCACAGAATACTTCTAGGATCTGCCTGCCATGGGGTTCATTGCTTTGCAGCAATACTTACCATATTTTTCGCACTATAAGATGTTCCAGACCATAAGATGCACCTAGCTTTTGGGGAGGAAAACAAGAAAAAAAATCTGCCTCTGACTCTCAGAAATTTGCCTCCTTGCAGCAAACAGCCTGGTCAGCTTTAGCACAGCCTGATTTAGTACAAGCAGCTGATTGGCGGTTGGATCGGCCTCCTGGAATACTGTTGATCAGCTGTTCCAGACTGCGGGGATTGACGCCACCCATCGCCATCATTGCCTCCATGCATTCCATTTTCGGGCCTCTGCATAACTCATTTTCAGCCTCTGCGCATCCTGTTTCTAGCCCATTCGAGGCAGCAGGGATTGCTGCTGCCTATTGCCGCCACTTGCCGAAAATGGGATGCACGGAGGCCAAAAATGGGGCACGTGGAGGCCGAAAACAGGGCGTGTGGAGGCAGCAACGATGGGCGGTGGCAGTCCCCAAAGCCTGGAACAACTTATCGGTGGTATTCCTGGAGCCTGATCCAACTGCCAATCAGCTGCTCCTGCTAAATCAGGCTGTGCTGAAGTTGACCAGGCTGTTTGCTGTTTACTGCAAGGAGGCAAATTGCTGGGAGGCAGAGGCCAAAGGGGGCCAGTGGGTGTGTGGGCTTCATCAACATTCGATCTATAAGATGCGCAGACATTTCCACCCACTTTTGGGGAGGGAAAGTACATCTTATAGATTGAAAAATATGGTAAATGCAAAAAAGAGAAGCAGCAGAATAGAGTATGAATCAGAATAAAATAATATAAAACCTAAATCGTCATTTCTTCAGTCCTTCTCCCTGTCCTTCAGCAAGTCAGACTGGAATAATTAACTGGTACAGAGGAATCCTGGAACTTTTGATGAAGAATTTTATTGTAGAGAAACTAAATAGTCATCCCGAATTAATTGCAGCAACTGCTGTGAATAAGATAAATCTTATATAGAAAACTGAGAGCCAGTTTGGGGTAGTGGTTAACCTACCAGGCTAGAATTGGGGGATCGTGCGTTCTAGTCTTGCCTTAGGCATAAAGAAAGCTGGCAGCCCTGCAACTAACAACTAACTTACAATTTGCTAAACATAACACCTTTGCTAACGCTAATAAACCTGGTAGGTGGTTGGCTTATACTTTGAGAAGGAATACGAATGACAGAATTATTGATAAAATTGAGTATGGAGGGAGGATGGTATATCAACAAGATTTGATTAAAAAATCATTTGTGGACTATTATACTAAGTTATATATACAGGATAATATACAGAACAAGTTAATAGATGATTTTTTGGAAGGAAAAAGGGTTGCTAAAATTTCTGTGCTTCAAAAGGCAAATCTGGAACGTCCGATAACTGCTGATGAGATCACTTTAGTTATAAATCAACTTAAATTAGCCAAGGCTCCAGGGACTGATGGCTTGACTGCAATGTATTATAAAACTTTACAACTGGAAATGATTGAATATCTTACACAACTATTTTGTAATATACAACAAGGAGGTAAAATACCCTCCTCATGGAAAGCGGCTTTTATCTCATTGATACCTAAAGACAAAGAGGGCCCTAAGAAACCAGAGGATTACAGGCCGATATCTCTTCTGAACACAGATTATAAAATATTTGCTAAGGTACTAGCCAACAGATTGATGCCGGTTATTCAAGAGATTATTCATCATGATCAAGCAGGATTTATTGAAGGTAGACATATGAAGGAGAATGTAAGGCAACTCATAGATTTAATCGACTATCTTGATAAGAATAAGCAGATCTCTGCAGTGCTGGTTTTCTTGGATGCAGAGAAGGCCTTCGATCGAGTGAGTTGGAATTTTCTAACCAAGACTTTGGAAAAGATGGATATGGGACCACGATTTCGGCAGGCGATTGGAGCAATTTATCAGCAACAAAATGCACAACTTATTATTAATGGAAATTTGTCAACAACTTTCGAGATACAAAAAGGCACAAGACAAGGTTGCCCATTATCCCCATTGTTATTTATTTTAACTTTGGAAGTCTTGTTGAACGCAATTCGGGACTCAAAATCCTTAGATGGCATAACTATCAGGCAAAAGGAATACAGAACTAGAGCATTTGCCGATGATCTGGTTGTTACCCTTTCACATCCTTTGAAATCAATAATCCAGATGAAAAATATCACAGTAGAATTTGGCATGGTGTCTGGATTTAGACTAAATCAAAACAACACGAAAATGATGGTTAAAAATATGACAGAGACTCAAAGAAAGAGACTTGTAAGTTTAGCAGGTTTTGAAATAGTTTCTAAAGTCAAATATTTTTGAATACAAATATCAGAATCAAATACAAAACTTTTCTTAAATAACTATGAAGTGTTGTGGCAAAAGATACAGAAAGATCTTGAAGTGTGGAAAAAGTTACAATTGTCCTTGCTTGGAAGGATCTCAGCAATTAAAATGAACATTGTACCTAGATTTATCTTTCTATTCCAGATGATACCGGTGCTTAAGTCAGATAAAATCTTGTTAAACTGGCAAACAAAATTAAATAAATTTGTTTGGAAGGAGAAAAAACCGAGAGTAAAGATGAAGATTATGCAAGATACTCGTGAAAGAGGTGGCCTCAGACTCCCAAACCTTTGATTGTACTATGAAGCTGCGGTACTAACGCATGTAGCAGATTGGTTTGGGAAAACAAAAATGGAATTGCTGAATATAGAAGGCCATGATCTTGTTTTGGGATGGCATGCATATCTTTTTTATGAAGAAAGGGTGGATAAAGTGTTTAACAATCATGTTCTCCGAAGTGCCTTGATGAGAATATGGAAGAAGCACCGGCCCAATTGGGATTATAAAATACCGCTTTGGTTGGATCTTGCAGACACCATGGGGATTATGAATACTAAGTCACTCGGGGGTTGTTTATATAAAGATGTGCTTATCGCTGATGGGGACGAATGGAAGTTAAAAACTTTGGAACAGCTGTTGGAAGAAGGAATTACTTTAAATTGGTTACATTACATACAGCTACAGAAGAGATGGGAAGAAGATCGTAGGGTTGGTTTTATGGATAAAGAAGTGGAACTGATTAAGCAGATAAAAGAGACTGGCCCAAAACAAGTTAAAAGAATATATAATGTACTGTTAGAAAGAGACTCAGAAAGTGAATTGGTTGAGGATTGTATGATTAAATGGGCTCAGAATTTTGGTGAAGTGGTAATGTTGGAAACGTGGGAAAAAATATGGGTTCAGAATGTTAAATTTACACAGTCACAGAATTTAAGGGAGAACTTTTATAAAATGTTTTACAAATGGTATTTAGATCCTAAAAAATTATCATGCATGTACCCAAATGTTCAACCAAAATGTCGGAGATGCGGGTGTTTAGATGCTACCTTTTTTCATGTATGGTGGACTTGCAACAAGGTTAAAGCTTTTTGGATAAAAATATGGTGGGTTATGCAGAATGTACTTAAGAAAAGAATACAATTCACTCCGCAAATGTTTTTATTGGGTATAGCTAAGGATTTCACCAAAGGGGAAACAAAATTGGTCTTGCATATGGTCACAGCAGCTAGGTTGTTGATTGCGCAACATTGGAAAAAAGATTTTTTACCGACAATTGATCAATGGATTCAGAAGGTGGCGGGGTTCGCCGAAATGGCAAAAATTTCAGCTTTCTTAAAAGCTCAGAAACAGGAGGATTATACACAGGAATGGATAAAATGGATTGATTATATACAGAATAAATACCAGACTAGGAGTTATTATGTAGCCTTTAGGTAAGAATGTTTAGATTGATAGATGATCAGAGTAAATAATATATGGGATGTTTGGAATTATTAGAGTGGTATACAGCGGAAGTCAGGGGGGTGGGTTTGTGTGGGAGGTGGGGGAGGGTTAGGGTGGAGGGCGGGGCAATATATATGTATGAATAAACTAGAAGATGGGATTAACGAAACATTGTTATTTTAGGAGAAATTTATATTAAGAGTTATATATGTTAAATTAGCTTAGAAGATGGGATCAATGTGCTATTATTAATCTAAGAGAAATTTATATTGTGTTTGCTGGGAGGAGATGGGCTACAATACGAGTAATTTACTTTAAGATGGGGGGAGGGGAGGGGGTAAAGTATTTGGTATAATATTTGAATGTGAATTTTTGCGGGGGGGGTTGGGGGGGCATAGCATTTGTATGAGATTTACATTGTATGGCGGGGGGGTGAAAAGGGGGAAAATCTGTTTGTACAAAACTCTTTTAATAAATAAATAAATAAAAGCTCGGGGACTTTGGGCCAATCACTTTCTCTCAACCCTAGGAAGGAGGCAATGGCAAGCCAGTTCTGAAATCTTGCCAAGAAGGATGCAGGGACTTGTTCAGGCAAAGCTCCAATAATGTAATGTGATTCAACAGAAGAAATAGAAGGAAACTGTGGTTTTTTCCAAAGATGTTTTCCATCCAATTGCAGAAATGACAAAACTTTTTTTTCCCATTCTCTCCTAGCTTAAACAAGAGGACAATTTTATCTATTTGAATTCAATTTTTCTCTTTCCAAAATCAATATCTCCTCCATAGGAAACTCCACAGGAAACTTCCTTGTCAGTCATTTTCCACTCCCAAGTTCTGGAGTAGGGGAAGAAGATGAAAGAGTTTTCTTATCAACCCTAGAATTGAAGGAGGGAAGGAGGGAATCGGGGAAGGAGGGAATTTCCCATTCCCAGGCCAATCTGGGACAGGACAGGATTCTTGTAGGCAGTCAACCCTACAGCTCTCCCTTGTGGTCTCAAGGAGTGCTTTCCCCTTTAGTCTGAAGAATCATTAGTGCTTTAGGCAAACTGAAAGATTATTTAAGAGGCTTGGATTTTGGCAGATTATGCAAATGGAATATGCAAAGCAAGTGGGGACATGGATATTTTCTCTGTTTCCTAGGATCTTTCTGTGTATTCCTTCAAGAGGATCATGTGTTCCAATTTGTTCTTTTTGTATCAGGAATCCAATATATATTTCACGTCATATTTTTCCTCCCCCAAATGAGATTGAAGAAGAAGATGGGGGAACACAAGTGGCATGGAATGGATTCAAGGATCAGAAATATAACAGGGAAAATCGGGTTTATTTTCATACTAGATGAAGCTGCAGGCAGAAGGCAAGATCCAGCTGTTTCCCAAGGAACCGATACACTGCCTGAAGTTCCTGTAGAAAATGTATAGCCTCAGGAATGTGAGAGGCTAGGGCAGAATTCAGCAGTAGGTAACAGCCATAACTTGTCAGAAAATATGACCTGTAAATAGAAAAATGGATGGAGTTGTTACGTGCTAACTCATCCATAAGCAGTTGTCTTGCTGGTAGATTAGATAATAAATAATAATGATAGCAGGCAAAGCAGACAATAAGACCTGGCAATGGCTAAGAGCAGAAAAGTTGAAGAAAGAGACAGAGGGGCTAATTCTGGCTGCACAAGACCAAGACTTAAGAGTACATGAACACAAAGCCAGAACTGAGAAGACAGCAACAGACAGCAAATGCCTCTTCTGCAAAGAAGCTGAAGTAACAGTAGACCACTTGGTTAGTTGCTGCAAAAAGATCACAGATTTACTACAAACAATAGCATGACAAAGTAGCAGCAATGGTGCATGGGAAGATTTTCAAGAAATACCATTTGCCTGCAAGCCAGAATTGGTGAGTCCATAAAATAGAGAAAGTAATAGAAAATGAAGAAGCTAAAGTGCTCTGGGACTTTTGAATTCAAACAGATATGCACCTGCTACCTAGTACCCCAGGTTTAACAACTGTTGTTAAGAAAGACAAACAAAAGTCTGGAGAGTGGACATTGCAATACCTGGTGACAGCAGAAGAGAAGACAAGGAACTGGAGAAAATCACAAAATATAAAGGCCTGCAAATAAAAGTAGAATGATTGTGGTAAAAGAAAACAAAATAGTAATTGGTGCCCTGGGTACAATTCCAAAACATCTGGTGTGCCCTTCAAACCCCAACAGCATTGACACAATCACCATCAGTCAATTATAAAACTGCTGTTGAATAATCAAGTGTTATTTGGTATAGACAGGAGGCTCAACATGGGATGTGAATGAAATCGTCTCAGATACAGTGTCCTAATAGATGGGAGGCTAGTAATAAAATCCAAGCTACTTTCCAAGTTTTCTCTGTGAGATAAGGCAAGGGTGCAATAGATTGCCGGAGTTTTGCATTAAGTGCTTGGCATGCTGGCAGGTGTAACAAGCAGGCTTTGACATCTGCGCAAACAAAAGCCACCAAAAGTTCAGAAACAGAATTGAGCAGTCTTAAATATGCCAAATTGGCTCCCAACCACACTATTGTGGTAGAGTTTCAATTATTCAGGGAAAAGGGAGTACAAGTCTTCCCATTTCCAGTAAAAGCAAGAGGGTGAATTTAACAGAGCCCACAAATATAAGTCTTACTACTGTAAACAAATTCACTTGATGAACTTAGAATATGCCCTCTCATCACCAAGAGTTGCATCAATCAAGGCTGGTAGCAGAGGTGTGGGAGACAGAGTTTTCAGATTACAAGACAGATTCAGGGACTGGCCCAGACCAAGAGAACAAAGCAGAATGAAGTCAGTTTTGGTGTCCTACCTCGTAGTGTCCTCAGAAAAGGTACTGTGTTCTAAAGAATCCGAAACAGGCACACTAAAAGCACATTTCTCAAGTTTAGCATATGAGTTGTGCTGGCAAAGCTGTTCAATACTATTTGGATCTATTCCATGTGGGTAGTGAATCTTCTAAATAAATCAATATATCTTCTAAATAAAGAACCAACAGTACAAAATTTCATGAAAAATATTGATACATTTTGTATGTATAATCTTTATTGTCACAGTACTTAAATACAACAAAATTGTAAAGGTTAAAGGGACATTAATAAACTATTGACTGTTACTATGATCTCAAAATGTATCAAAGGCAGGTAAGAATTTGTGCCACTCCTTCATGCAAATCAGATTTAAATTCTCTAGAGATTTAACTTAGTAAAAATATATTTCTTGTGTAACCTTTCCAAAATTCAAAAATTGGAGGGAGGAAGGGAATCCCTTAAGGAAATAGAATTCAGAAGCCTAAAATCGTAAATTATTCTGTTTTTATTAATTTTTATTAAAAGTATTTACATAGTTAAAAGACAAATACAGAAGTATGAAGAAAAAAAGGGCAAAAAAGAAAAATAATTTAAAAAGTAACTTCCATCCTTCTTTACAAAAGTTGCATTCAAACTCATTATCCCTCCTTTACATTACAGTAATCCCTTCAGCCCTTATTAAATCTTTTTTCAATTGTCACATCAGACATTATCATCTCCAGAAATCCAGCAATCACCAGTTAAAGCCATTAATCACTTTTTAAAAATCATTCTCTGTCCACAACTGTCTCTAGTCTTTTATTAAAGTACTTATTTATTTTGTCCCTGACCAAACGGGAATTTTGCCATCTTTGCCAGTTCTGCTCTCTTTACAATCTATTCTTCCATTGTGGATACTTCAACATTTCTCCATCTATCTACATAGATAATCTTGCTGTAGTTATTGTACTAATAAAAACTCATGCCAACCAAATATCAGGTAATGTGCTTCTAATTCTAACTTTTTTTTTCTCAGCAAGATACACTTTTGTCATCCAAACCAAGCTGAAGGCTGCAAAAAAATTTTTAATAATTTTAAAATCAGTCAATCTCTTCTTCTTTTGCAAATAGAAGTTTTTTTTATAGTTAACCCTTGGTTTCGTATCCTGACATAAATTTGGATATGTCTTTTTGCCATTGATTGAAAGATGCATCATTTAGATATTGTTTGAAATAAAATATCTCTCTAGGTAACACATTGGTTTTTTACCACAGGAATACTTTCAAACAATGATAACTGCAACTTTTCCCATCTTAATACATATTTTTAAACTTCATTTGACACCTTATGGAGAGAGAAGCTTGGTCTAGTGGTTAAGGCAACAGGCTAGGCAGCAGAAAACTGAATTCAAGTCCTGCCTTAGTCACGAAAGCCATCTGGGTCTCTCTCAGTCCAACTTACTTCACAGGGTTAGTGTTGTGAGGAAAACAGGAGACAGAAGATGGGTTGAATATGTTCACCATCATGTAAGTTATTTGTAAAAATAATAAAGGCAGGATACAAATAAATAAATAAATAAAATACTGGAACATAATTATTTTCAAGTAACATAAAACTGGTATTAGTCATAATAACACTTACATATTTTACTTTTTTTCTCAATCTGAAAAATCTATTTTTGCAATCAATTCTTTTTTATCTTCCATCCTCACGTTTTTTTGTTAACATCTTTGTTTTTCCCTTATTAATTTTAAATCCAGCAACACATCAAATTTCTTTAATTTTTCCATTAATGTATCTGTTCCTTACATAGAATTTTCCAAAATTAAATTAAATTGTCCAAAAATTCCCTTAAAAAGTATGTACTTTTTAAACCCTAATTCAGCTTGTCTTTCATCTTGTCTGATATCTTTGTTCAAAACTCCAACTGCCAGAATGAACAGAAATGGCAAAAGTGGGCATCCTTGTCTTATCGTTGTGTTTTGCAGGGTTAATTCATTACCTATAATTTGTTTTTGTAAAAAAAAATGATTTTAGCTATTTTAAAAAAAATTCTCCAAATTCCATAATTTCCAAATTTTAGACAAGAAAACCCAGTTCAACTTATCAGATACTTTTTTTGCATCAGGAAGCTTCAATGCATTTTTTTTCAAATATTATAAAATATTTTCCAAATATTATAAAACATTAAGAATACTTGTAATATTGTTTCTTAGCTGTCCATTAAACAAAAAGCCACATAAATCTTCATGGGTAAATTCTTGCAAAGACACTTTTCATCTGGAATTGTAACTTAATTTGCTGAGAGATTTTTTCCTTTCCTGGAGTCTTCTTTAATTATACTGCTTTCATTATCATCTACATTTTGCTTTTGCTTTTTGCCTTTTCATTTATTATTTTGCTGTCTAAATTGTCCTTCTCATTAAAGCTTTACTTGCATTTCAAATGGGCTTACATCCATGCTTTTATTTAGATTCATCTCAAAAAAATATTTCAAATTTTTGCAGTTATCAATTATTGATTCTTTTTGTAGCAAAGCTTAATTTAGCCTCCATATGTAAATTCCGCCTTTCCCTTTATACGGTAAAGTCACTGATTTATGATCTGAAAAAGTTTTTAGCAACAACTCTACTAGTTATTAGTAACAACTAATAACTAGTAATAACAACTTCCTTAGAAATCTAAAACATCTGTTTTTTGGAAAGATCTGTGACTTTCAGGAAAATATGTATGCTCTTTTGAATCACCATCTTTAGCCCCCCCCCCCCCCAACGTCCATTATTTCAAAAAATATTTTCATAATTTACCTTGTTATTGATTTTATTCCTTTCAGAGATTCCTTTTTATGAGCACACCACTTTCTAATCTCCCTTAAACACCAATTTTCATATGACAATTCTATCAATTTTTCCAGAAGTCATTTAAAAAACATGACTTTATTTTCATTTGGAGCATATATTTCCAATGTCATAATTTTACCGTAGTTTCATTCCAATTAATTTCAACCGTTACATCTGCCATAGTCATTGTTCCTCATCAGTTTTGATTGTAACTATGGGTTTATATATAAAACAATTCCATCATTTTTCTTGGTAGTCTCTGTTGATACAAATTTTTGTCCAGTTTTTTAAATCAAATATCTATCTATCTATCTATCTATCTATCTATCTATCTATCTATCTATCTATCTATCATCTATCTATCTATCATCTACCTAACTACCTACCTACCTACCTACGCTTTTTGTAGACAAATTAATCTTGCTTTAATTTTTTTAAAGAATGGAGAACTTTCTTTTTTTTTTAGTGGGGGGCATTTATATGTACACATTAGACATGTAAAGTCATGTTTATAAATCTACTGAAGTCTATGCCAGTAGTGTCTGATGTTGTAGACTCTTCTTTGTCTTCTTTCTATGCCACCCATCTCATCAAAGTGACTCTAGGCAGCCTGCTATATTTTGTTGTATGATTTTCTCTTTTTGATATAATTGTGTTTTGTCAATCTCCTTTTTGAACCTTTACAAGCATCTCTCATCTTTTGGACTGAGTTGGTATCTTTTTTGATTAAAAGTTAGGATTACTTCTTCCAGTTTACCCCAACAAAATTGTATCCTTCTGTTTAAGTTTATCTGTCAAAAAGTATGTTTCTCTTGCACAAAATTCTAGTTGGTATTTCTTTTAGCACAATTATTTCTGAGTTACTTATCAATAATTTTCTATTTAAGTTATTGTGGAACCTGGTCTCCTGTCTTATTTGCTTTTGTTTTAATTATGTAAGTTTATTTACTTCTGCATTCATATGTCCTTCATCCCATTCTCAAAATGTTAGGCATTCTGCAAATCATTCTGTAATATCTTCACCAGATTTCTCTGAAACTGCTCTTAATTTTAAAAGAAAATTCTTTCTCTCTTAATTTCAATAATGCCACATTTATAAGGATGTAACTTCCTTTATTTCTCTTGTTTATTATTTCTGTATTATTCTCTCCAATTTCTCTTTTTCTATGATTTGGTTAACATTCCACTGATATGGATTACAGATTTTTTCCAGGTTTTTATTCAACTTCTCTTCCATATTTGCTATTTTTTCCTTTATTTTCTCTTCAAAGATAGTCAGATCTATTTTAAGTGATGCAGGCATTGAAGCAATTGCTGACGCTGTACATTCTTCCCTAATCCATAGAATCATAGTGTTGAAAGGGACCTTGGAGATATATTCTAGTCCAATCCCCTGTCCAAGGCAGGAGTCCATCCAGGACCAGTGGCTGTCTAATCTTTTTTTTTTTTAAACCCTCCAGCGATGGAACACCTACAATTCTGGAAGGCAAGCTGTTCTTCAAATATCCTTTGTAAAGACTCTGGCCTATTAACAGTAAATATTGAGGATTAGTCATAAATTAGATCAGAAATCCCCAAATATTTGGCAATTGGGGACATTTTGAGAGTTATAGAATCATAGGGTTGGAAGTCTTCTAATCCAACACCAAGTTTAGTGCAATAATCCTCATATCATCCCAGGCAAATGACTGTCCAGCCTTTTGTCAAAATCTTCCAACAATGGAGTACCATGATTTCAAAGGGTAAACTGTTTCATTGCTTAATAGCTCTGTGTCATGTCAGTTTTGAACCATTTATCAGACATTCATGGAGGAGGGGAAAATCATTAAGGAAGAGCCTGCAATGGTGCTAATTAGCTAATATTTATGGTTCTAAGAAGACTTTAAAAACAAGTAAAGGAACCTATGTTTATCATACTTATACATCATATACTTAGATTCCTGTGTGCTATTAGATTTATTGCATCATTTGTGGTTAAACTACTCTAAAATATTCAACCAACAGTATCTTATATGTTCTAACTCCCAAGAATGGAAATGTGGACTCCTCTTTTATATAGCATCACAAGCCAGTTATCATTCTGTTTGCTATAAACTTGGAAGACACTACTGTGCTTATGTCATGGCTTATGAACTTCTTAGAGTTACCTAGTTGGACACTGTGGTAACAGAATTTTGCCCTAGGCTATTAATCCAGCTCAGCATGGTGCTTCTTTTCTCCTCATAGCTTTTCTCCTGTATTAGCTCTGCCAATTAGCACCATTGCAGGCACTTTGTGAATGATTTTCCCCTCTACCATGAATGTCTGAAAAATGGTTAAAAACTGACACTATTTCAAGCTATTACTAACATTAAAAACATTCTGATTATGTCAGAGTTAATTATACTACAGATCGGAGCAGCCCTCAAGGTATGGAGAAAGCTGTTTGTATGTGTAAGAGTGCATTTCTCAAGCAATGCAAGAATGGGCTACAGTCACAGAAGAACTGGGCTGTGGGTTTCAATTTTTCATTTTACAGGCCCTATATTTCAAATCAATTCAAGCATGGTAATGAAACTAATTGTTTCCAAACTTAACAGATACATTTTTCTCATAACTCCAGAGCAGTTGAATCCCTGAAGCAATACTACAATAGATATTTCTATGCCATGCATATTCTACCACTTCAAATTTTGCAGAATATTGGTGTTGAACATTTGTGGGGTCAGATTTTTGGCAAGAATGTATTTTAAATTTGCATTTAAAATCAAAAGGCTATGGCAGGAACCTCTCTCTTCCAAAACATATAATAATTCACCATAAATTGACTGCCATCATCATTCTTCTAAAAATCTAAGACAGTTGTGAATAAGAAATAAGGCATGGCTTGTGTGTCATGCTGGCAGTTTAGGCTTTTACTTCATTCACATCTTTTATGCTATCTCATTTTCATTCTTGCTGTTCATTCCCTTCTTTGTCCACACCCTTTTTTTTTTTTGCTCCATATGAAAGCTAGATGGGCATATTTCGGTGAGTTAGAATCAAAGCTGAATAAACCATACTAAGCATTAACCTTGGGTGGGGGGTGTCGCTTGCTAAGGGCTACAAAAGCAAATATCAAAAGAAAATATCAAGGCTTCTTGAAGCTTGAGATTGTTTTAATAGATGCCTTAAATCCTGGGACTGAGATGCTAATTTTGCCCTCTTAAACTCTCACCTTAGGGATCCTCTAGGTAGCACAAATGATGCTGTGATAACCTGCAGCCCATTGGCTGTGAAATGCCCTCACCTTGGCTTAGTACAATAAACAGATTCACAATTTAGTATCCATTTCAGCTGGCTTCCAAGAATTAGGTTCTATGTCTTACTGCAGTTTTAGCCCTTAGGAAATATGTTTGAGATGTGCATTGTGTACTGCTAATGTATGTTGTGATGGGAATATATTATACGATTGTATGATATTGGGAATATGGGAAAATGCATGCATGCATGCATGAATGTCCAAGAAGCTTCTTCACACATTACCATCTTATTTGTTGTGAGATATTAATTGGTCTGCACATCTGCTGTCTAACCACTTACTGACAAATATTATAGACCTGCAGTGTGTCTCTTTTAGATGGCTTTTAGCCACAAGCAGCTTCGCAAGGCTGCAAGGTTTTGAACCATATGCCTTGTCGCATACTGTTTCTTTTATTTAAATTACCTTAAAAATAGATTTCTAATGTAGCCTTAGTCTATTTTATTGAGTTGAATTTTTATGTTAAGCTCTCCAGGCAACAATTGGTACAGGTGGGGGCTGTATAAATAATACAACAATTATCTGCTACCGCAAACACTACAGAGGAATCTCAAGGTTTCTCTGAAGATAAGCAAGATTATTTCGACTATTAACATAATAGGAACACACCACAGGAGGATGCAAATGTGCATATGGGAAGCATATTTGCATGCTAGTGCCTGTGGGCATGAATATATAGAATGGGCAGCTGAAAACATTAGCAGAGGTACACAGAAGCAAGGTTAGTTCGTGTATTGCCTATATTACATATGTCTGTCTAAATATTCCATCTGGCATATGTTACAAATGTATGAAAACCAGATGGAACCCTCTGTAAACCTTTCCAATATCCTGCCCTAACTGAGCCCCAGCCCATATTCCGTCTCCACAAGTACTGTAGCAAGGCAAGGACTCCTTCTGCTCTCTGCTGGTGAGATCATGAAACTGACATGAATGACACTGCAGACAGGCAGAGAATAGGAGCCAGACTCATGAGAAATATTGCCTCTGACAAGTTTGACAGCTGAGATGGCATACGTGTTAACTCACTGTGGAGCCAGGGAATGGCTGGTAGCAAGTAGGAATTCAAAGTACCCACAAATAAACCTAAATGAAAATCAATTAGATGTATTTGTGAGTAAGCAGAATCAGGGTTGGATTGAAACTTGTAAAAACCCTTCAATTTAGCAGTTTCATGCTGTCACACTAAGAACTGGGACTGTAGGATGAAATTCAGCCAATGTCAATGAAGCAAACTTGGTACTGGACAATTCAGCCGTACATAAGTGTGCACCCATAATGTATATATGCCATGTAAATATATAGCAATAGCACTTAGACATATACTGCTTCACAGCGTTTTACATCCCTCTCTAAGTGATTTACAGAGTCAGCCTATTGCCCCCAACAATTTGGGTTCTCATTTTACCCACCTTGGATAAGTGGAAGGCTGAGTCAACATAAATACTATACTTGCTGGACTTAAAAAGATCAACCTTGAACTTCTGTCATTTAGTTTACAACAGTGATTGGATTTGTGTATCATGTTAATCCATGGCTTGTTTATCTATATCAGCTGGAAGCTCACAAGTAGTATTAAATCATAAGTTGTATTTTCCAAATTACAATAGATGGATTTATAGTTCACACTCAAGCAAAACTAAACAAAACAGGTTGCACGAAGGCCTCGATTTTATCTATACAAACATATATATTATCCCCATGTGCCCCACACTCTTTCATTTATAAATTCTCCTGTTCCTAGATGGCTCAGCAAAACAGGATTTAGTTTATCATACTACATGTACATATGCAAAAACACAACAAAGTAGAAGGGATGAGAGTTTCCTAATGGATTACCCAAGCACTGATCTTAAAGACCTCAACTATAAATTGCCATAACAAAAAAAGAATCTCGGATCATATCATGGTAAAATTACTTCTGAAACAGAACTGCTGTTTTTCTTAGGACAAATTTTAAATTTGAAGTAAAGCCTATGGAAATCCATGTAGAATTTAACAACTGTTGCATTGTTACTTTAAAATAAGATAAATATTCCCACATTTGCAATTTTAACATACCAAGGACAATGTAGTCTCAGCATATGCTAATACTGAATATGCTATAAATGGCATATTAAATATGCCAAGGCCCATGCATTTAGTATGCTTTCGTTACAGATCTCTCTTTAAATCAATTCCAAATTAGAATATATCTAAATCAATAAACTGGATACATTTCCATAGGAGATAACTGATAAGCAGAGTAAATCAATTATGCACTTTTTTTTAACATAAAGGACAACTATACTTAAGTCTAGCATACTGTGCAAAATCCATTTGTTAATTAATTTAGGATTTGTTGTGTTATACAATTGTGGGAAAACTGGTTGGGTTAAGCCATGCTGTTGTTAGTAAAGCTATTCACTGACATGCAATGAGACATCCATTTCTCTCCACTCAGAATTTGGAATATAGAAATTTGAATAACATGAATACTATTGTAACATCTTTTTGAAAGCACAAATCTCACAAGTAACAGTCAACATGATTTTAGCTCTCCAGATTCTCTGACTTTTCAAGTGGAAGCAGTGAGTGCCTCCACCTGAAGCAGGCGATACAGCATTCTTCAAACCCAAAGTTTATGTATGCTGGGAAAGTATAATCTATAGGAAATGTTTTTCAAGAAAATGAACCTGGGCTCCTGTGTATGCAAGCATTTATAGAGAATAAGTGATCTTTCCTGGAAGCAAAATGGAAAGTTGAGGATTGATGGGGTTTTTTAAAAAAGCAGATTACCCACATCGTAGCCTTAAGACTGTTACTAAGTGTTGCCTTATTTATTTGGCTGCTTTTTTAACCTTTTTTAATCCATAGGATTGTTCCTAGCCCTGAGTAGGAATGGGGTGCTAGACTGAATCTGTCTGACCTTAAGAGCTAATGAACTAGACCAAATGAGATATGGTAACTTTTATTTTCTTAGCACAGGAAAATGTCAAAAGAAAATATTCCCTCTGTGAAAGGAAGGTCCTGAATAAAGAAAGGGATACCATCTTTATTTTGATTTGTAACCAATCAAAATGTAGCTTATAACACATGCTGACCTGCTTGATCATGTAAGCTGCATTTTGACAAACCTGAGCTGCCCTTTTCTTGCATCCTGCCCAGAACATCTTTTCTCTTAGAATGAGGGAGGACCCTCATAGCATCTTTGTGAAGAAGTTAGACAAAATATGCAGTTATCCATAATAGCTGCCAGGTGTATGGTTCTTTTCATCCCTTGGAATGCCCCTTTTCTTTCTAGGAAATTCTTTCTTAAGAGACATCCTTTTGGCTTTGGTTCATGTTTACATCAATCTAACCTCTAAAAGTGATACCACGAGCGATGGAAGAAGGTCCACAATGGGCAACAACATGGTAGACAACAGAAGAGCAAAATAATTCCACAAACAAAAAGTTATTGAAGCAACTATCAGTTGCCAAACCAATTAAGAGATGGTAGAGCCAGGGATAGCCATGAAAAGTTAGTGAGGACATGCATATTGCGAAATATTAGCTAGAATAAATCCATTTGTTTCAATGATGCCTGAATGATTGTGGTAGGCACAGCATGTTCGATTTAAGAAAACAAAAACTCTACTTTGAGCTGCTAGGATATGGTCCAAGGCTAATCTATTCTGAAGAACCTCTTGAGCTACTGAATTAATTTCATCTTGTAAGGCCAAAGTAATATTCATGGTGGTATTGGAAAACAGCACAAATTCTTTAAACATGTTCTGAATAGCATATTCTAATTCCTGTACTTCCATCCAAGAGAATAACACTCTAAAGGAAAACAAATATGGGCTGGTCTCTTCTAGAAATTGATTTGAAATGATCTGAAGTGGAATGTAGAACAATATAAGGAGTTGTCAGTTCTAAAGACTGGTAATGCACACACCCCAGACTATTGTTCCCCAAAATACAAGTACCAATCCAAATGAAAGTAAAAATGATTCAGGCCAAAATTCACAAATCCACAATGCTCCCAGAGGTGCAAGAGATGTGCTTGCAAACCCCAATAGAACAAGTATTCCTTCTGTTTAGTGGCATTGCGTCATCTAAAAATTGAGTGACTAATAAGAAAGGTTTACTTTGCTATAATTTTGATCACATTTATGAAGGATGTATGAAATAAGGCATCAGGAAGAGATACTTACGTTTCTAGTTAAATGACTTTCATATTGTTGTTGTTCAGCTGCTATGTCATGCCCAATTCTTCGTGACTACATGGACCATAGCATGCCAGGCCCTTCTCTCCTCCATTATCTTCCAGAGTTTGCCCATATTTATGCTCATTGTACCAATGACACTATCTAACCATTTCATTCTCAGTCATCCCCTTCTCCTTTTGTCCTCAATCTTTCCCAACATCAGGGTCTTTACCAATGAGTCCCCTTTTTTATTATGTGGCCAAACTATTTGAGCGTCTGCTTCAGAATCTATGATTTGAAAGAACAGTCAGGCTTGATTTCCTTTACGATTGACTGATTTGGCCTCCTTGCCACCCAAGGGACTTTCAAGAATCTTCTCCAGCACAATTTGAAAGCATCAATTCTTTAGCATTTGGACTTCCTTATGGTCCAACTCTCACAGCCATAAATTACTACTGGGAAAACCATATCTTTGATATATAGACCTTTGTCAGCAAGGTGGTATCTCTGCCTTTTACTATGCTGCTAGGTTTGTCATATCTTTCCTCCCAAGAGCAAGTGGCTTTAATTTCATGGCTGCAGTGATCTTGGAGTTCAAGAAAATAAAATCTGTCACTGCTTCCATTTTTTCTCCTATTTGCCAGGAAGTGATGGGACTGGATGGGACCTTAGTGATTTAATTACAAAAGGGATCATCACCCAGAGGATTACCTGGACACTGGATGGTGCTAGCAGGTTGATTTTGTTTACTACAAAGGTAAGCTGGGGGAGAAAACCCAGTACATATATGAAGTGGGAAAAATAATTGGGAGCATTACCAAGGGAATGGGAATATTGAAACAGACTAATAGCATTTAAGGGAAATATCAAGGAGGTTCTTTGGTTTTTAAAAGAGCAAATAAGACTTCACTGTGGGGAAATATAGGAATTAAAGATAACCCTTGGTTGGGAGGCTGGAGAAGCATGGCAAGAGGGTAAGGCAGAGGCACGAGGGAGCTCATGGAAAGGAAAGCAGAAGTAGACAAAACGTAACAGAGTCAGGAAAGGAGAATGAACAGTGTGCGTGTGTATGGCAGCTTACTGGTAGGCTAAGGAGACATAAAGCTAGATCAGACAGTTTATAATCCAAAAACATTTACTATCTTGAAAGTATTGGGGGAAAGTATTAGTCAGGTTAAGGTCAAGAACAAAACAAGAGTCAGAAGGAAGAAAAAATGAAGCCAGATGCCAAAGTTGCTTCAAGCAATGGAAGGATTTCAATGCATGGTTTAAATCCTCAGCCATTAAGCCCACACAGCTGAAACTTTTATTGTTCAGTAGTTGCAATAACGAGATACTAATTTTGCCTGAAGTATCAGCAGTTTGCCATTTATTCAGAAGGGGCATAGGATTCCATAGGCTGGGGTGATTTCCCACTCCTTGGCACCATATTGGCCAAAGAGGTATCAGTGCTGGCTGAGCAAAGACCTGAAGAGATATCAGTATTGATGAAGGGAGGGGCTGCATTGATGAATCTTAGGTACAATGCCCAGGGGGACCAGATCGTAGAGTCAGTCCTGGAACCATGACATATAATATTGGTAGTATATTATATTAATGCATTTAAAATAGCAATACCCAGTAAATAGTCTGTGATATATAAGATTAGTACAGATAATAATTGTGCATTACTTAGAAACGTTATAACTAAGGGTGTATGAACAGAAAAATCTATATATAATACTGCATTTTTCACATGGTTCCCTTGGCTTTCTTTTCCCTTAGTGCCTGAGTCACTTCTTCTGGAGTTGAATTACTGGTATCAAAATTGTGGTGCTTTTTTTTTCAGGCACTATTGTCTGTCACCTGGGTACCATATTACCAGGCTTCTTTCCTTTGCACTTTTATTGCAGTCTCAGTGGTAAACTTCGACAGGGCAAGACATGGACCTTCCCAACTAGATTCAACAGGTCTTATCCTGGTGTCTGTTGAGGAGGACCTAATCCTCAGAATGAATGATTATTGAACCGTACCAACTGGGCTTCTCTGCACTTCCAGAAAGCTGGAAAAGGTCTGGAGTTTAGTTTCTTAACAATCCACCACCTCAAAGCAGAGTTATAAGCAACAGGATGGGTCTATTTATTAGCAGAGGTCTCTCAAATGAAATCTTAAAATAGGTCTAATCAGATTTCTGATTATGGTGACTATATGGATATAGAATGACACTTAGTCGGCCATCTACTCAAATGACCTCCAATTCAACATTGAATTTGGCTAGAAGTGTTTTCAACCATCCATTAAGTAATTTTACCTCCTCACTAGATTCTGGATGGCAAGGGGTATAGAACTGCTCAGTATTCAAAGCCTTAGATATGTATTGAAAAATTTCTCCCATAAAATGTGAGCCACAGTCACTCTTAATTATATGGAATGACTACCGTATATTGGAACAACCTTTTTAGTAAATAATTTGCTAGTGCTGTTATATTAATCTTAGAGGTAAAAAAAAGGCTTCAGGGCATTTTGAAAATGTACATATTACAGTCATTAACTAGTAATATTCCTTGCAAGGTGACGAGTCCATGAAATAAATTTGTAAATTCTGGAATGGTTTATACAACTGAAAGCTGTTAAGACTGGATGTGGATTAAATTTTGCATATATCTACAACTGTTGCCAACTTGCCTAGCAAATGGAGTTGAATCAGGGACACAACAAAATGTGTAGTATAACCCCGCTCTTTGTCCCTCTTTGCCTACATGACCATGGGAGTGGACAAGCTGAACAAGATGATAATAGTCATAATGAGCTGTCCATTGGGAGCCTACCAAATGCTATCAGAGAGGGAAGCCAACAAGTGTTTCCAGATCGTAAGTACAGGTTCAAGAACATGAAGGTAAAAGAAGTAGAATAAATTATCCCTGACAAAGGGCAGATCAGAGAGAATAAAGCCTAAAGTTCAATAGTAGAAAAGTGGAAAGAAGAAAATTAAAAAACAGAAAGAGCAGCAGCTTTTACTGCAATATCATCTAAGTGTCCAGTAATAGGAAACAGAAATGGTAACAGGCAAAAAAAAAAATTCTTTCAGATTATAAGGAAATAGTAAAATCATTAGCAATGCAATGTCCAGACAAACTAAAGAACCCCCTTTCTTTCCAAAAGTGGTCAGTTGATTGACAAATATCAAAAACATACCTAAGAGTCAAAACAGCCAATCACTGGAAAGCCCACAGCCAGTGTACAAGTGCAAGCCAGAACTGTTCAAGTTCTGCAACCTGAACAGAAACAGAAAAAGTGATAGCATAGGAGTCTAGTGTGAAGGTATAGTAACAACAGAATAGGAAAAGCACCTATGACCATCCTGATTAATGAAGTCTGATCCATCTTTAAACAGTTTCCAGTCACATGATCATAGAGGATCATAGAGGACAAAAGGTAGGGTTAGGGATAAAATTTTACTTTTCTCTTCCTCCATTCCTGGACCATCTTAGAAATATAGCATGTTTTGCTTGCACAAAAGTATCAACCACAAAAGGTGTGAAATTCAATCAATAAATGAAATCATAAAATAAAAATATCCAAAAAGAAGTATATGCATATACAAGTAAAACATAAAACAGTAAAAACAAAAAATCACAAATACATTTTTAAAAAATTTCCATAGTGTGGAAAAAGGGTATTTAAGGATTTGGGGAATGTTACTATATCTCCTTTCTGATATAACTGATGCATGGTATTAAACCTACCTGGAAGAAAGATTTTCAATGTTGCAAACTCAAGACGTTATTTAGCTAGGAGTGGAGTGGAATGGAACTCCAATCATTTTCAAGACGGGATTCCAAGAAACAATATTTCAATTCCAGATGAATTTATTTCACACTGTTAAACCAGATACAAAGTTTAACAAACCAATACTATACATCTGATAGTATTCCTTTCTTTCTAGCTGTTTGTTAATTATCCAAAAGTTAAAGCGACAAAAAAATCCCAGAAAAAAATAGGTTTTCACTGAAATGTTAAGGGCCCCATATAGTCACATGAGGCACAACAAAGCACAACAAAGAGTTAGGCACACCAAGGAGCTGGAAGTATAGTTCTTACAATTTTGTATTGTACTTTTGCAAATCTTAAATCTTTGAATGTACAAATTTATGACACATAAAGCAGGAATTTCATTATGCTAGTTTTATAGATGCTGTATAGTGGTAAAGACATAATTACTACCTCTGCTGCCAACCTTGAGGGGCTAGCCAGTAACAGATTTGTGTGTTTTCTCGAGGAAGCAAGGGATTAAAAAAATAATTCTCAGGCATTTGAAGATCTTAGCTTATTCCATATAAATTTTATTTATTTCCCAGCAGCAGGTATGACTAGCCTGGCTTTTGGTTAAACCCATTACCTTTGTTTTGGAGTAATTAACATTTTTTTCCTCTCTACAATATAAAGCTAGAGCTTGGTGGCTTGTTGCAGAGAAGATAACCCCAGCATCCATATACAGTACTGGAGGACTGAAATAGTTTTATTAGCCAAATTGGGAAGTTGGAATTCACTTTTTCAGATCATAGAACAGATATAAAACTGAATAAATGGGGAAAAGTAAAAGCTTTGCTTTACTCCCTTTTGAGAGGGGACTGGGACCTATCTAATTTGCATTAAAATGTTTTCATTATATTTCATGATCAGAAGCCAAACTTTCTATCAGTAAACGAGGAGATCAGTTGTGCCCAGAGGCTGTCTCTAGGAATTGAATCAAAAGCTGCTTTCAGGTCAATTAAAGGACATACAGTATATCTCTTGGATATTAAGAATATGTTTCTGCTCCATAGCATAGCACTAAATGTACTCCATAATGCAGCACTAGGCCTAATATAGTTCGTCCTGAATTGTACTAGATTGCTTCTCAGACAAAACCCTATACCAGGGGTCGGCAACTTTAAACACTCAAGAGCCACAAAGGTCCTAACCATTCAATTCTGGATCCGACCGGAAGCCCAGTTCCCCCACCATAGAGTCTCCTCCTAGAATGGCATCCTTTCCTCTACCTGTTCTAACTGAAAGCCCTATCAATTGTGGAGCCAACCAGCAACAGGGAGCCGCAGCAGAGGGATGAAAGAGCTACATGTGGCTCCGGAAGTTGCTCAGCCCTACCCTATACAAGGTTGTTCAGTCTGCTAAAATACTTGGTATTGTTTATTGAGATACTTAGATAGCTCCAATAAAGGAGAATATTTGTAGCTGAGGGTTGAAATGAAGGGTCCTTGGTGCTCTTTAAGCTTGCTTGTTTCCTGGCAGAGGTTTCATTACCCACTGCACTGGTATCATCAGCTGATGATATTACCTAGTTTGGGTAATGAAATCTCTTCAAGAAAACAAGCAAGCTCAAAGAGCACCAAGGACCCCTCACTTAGAAGGCTGACTGGATGGAAATGTGATGGACTGTCTTTCAGCACTTCAGCTTTCCCAGTTGCTTTGTCACCAAGTATCCTAGATAGCCAGTTGCTCTGTCACTAAGAACTTGGACACCAAAGTCAGTCTCTGCAACATGTTCTGTATAACACAAATAACCCAAGTATCGTGATTAATTGCTTCTTCTAGTTTACTAAAGTCACACAATCCCATTTGCATCCTTCCTAGTTCTGAAGAAATTCCTCCCTAAGGCATTGTGCCCAACAGGGCTAGAGTCTGACTGGCTTGGTTTATGACTTTAAATCCCCAAATCCTTACAAAAGGAATAAATGCTCTTCCCATCACCATCTCTAGCATTCATTTTAACCTTCTTTTGAATATGCATTTCATCTTCAAATAAGTTAACAGCAAAGGAGTATCCACATCAACTTTACACTCTTAAGCTGTTCCGCGGTACTTTTTATTCTTCAAACTGCCCGCTCCGATCCAACAGAAGCGAACAGGAAAACAAATTGTTACTTCCAATGTTATGTTTAGAAACCAAATTTATTCACCTGATTTTTTGGCATCCCCACTCTTATTTTACACTATTAACCCATCTTTCTAGTTTTAAGCCAATTGACTCATTATCTGTGCTAGCTGCCGCTGGGGTTAGTTTTCAATGAACTAAAATTTAGTTTGTCTTATGGAGATTCTTAGTCATCCAGGTCATGGTTGTCCAAAGGTGCTTTTACAAGAGGCAATTGGACTTTCTGGTTTTTCTTTGAAGAAGTTTTGCTTCTCATCCAAGAAGCTTCTTCAGTTCTGACTGGATGGTGGGGGAATGGAAGGATCTATGTCAAAATTGAACAACTTCTCTCAACATAGGGTGAGAGATATGGTATCATCTATCTCCAATGTCCTTTCAACATTCCCAAGAAGGCTCCACACCCATTTGCACCACTCAGGTGACCCTTATGACACAAATAAACCTTGTTGGTCTCAATGACTTTCTAAAAGAATGCAAATGACCAACTGTCTGCAAGGAATGTAAACCCTTCCATTCTCCACCATCCAATCAGAGCTGAAGAAGCTTCTTGGATGAGAAGCGAAGCTTCTTGAAAGAAAAACAAGGAAGTCCAGTTGCACCTTTGGGATAAAATTTAGTTTAGTTCATGGCCGTAAAACTAGATTCTGTGGGAGGGAATAAATACTAAGAAATCTATTATGGAGGACGGGGGAATCTTGACGGAGTGCATGGTGTTCTCTTGTACTTGCCCGTTCGCTTTCACTGATTCTCCTGGCTTTTGCCCACACTCTAAATACCCACCCACCCACCCCCCTACTCCACAAGGCCGTTAGGAAGTCTTGCTGCAAAAGCTGCGTATGAATGCTTGAGTCCCTTCCCTTAGGACTCTTCCTTCTAGACCAGAGTACAGCAAAGAAAGGCCGTGTGCGGGGCGAAGTTTCGAGTCAGCTGGTTCACATCCTCTTCGGTTTGGCCACATACCATAGAACTGAAAGCGCCAATTAGCTATTAGCGTTTGAGCGTTCAAAACAGACGCAGCGCCCGGGCCTAGGGCCCGAGAGCGGGAAACCCGAGCCCAAAGACGGATTGTTTTAGACTGAGCTCCCGCCGGGGCCAGAAAGAGAAAGGCGATTGGTGGCCGGGAAGGTGGGCGTGGCTCTCGTGGGAGGAGGTAGGCGGATTAGCTCAGGCGCGAAGTGCGAGGATTGGCTGCGGCACCAACTGGGACGTTGAGCCAGTGGCGCGCGGAGCGGGTTTGGGAAAGGAGCCCGAAGTGGGCGGGACAGAAGAGCGGAGAAACCAGCCAGCCTGTCATGGCGCGAGTGTCGGTCTTGGGAGTTTCACTGCTGGAGAACCCGAGCCCGTTTGACCAGCCGCTCCGCTTCCAGGTGCAGTTCGAGTGCGGAGAGGCGTTGCCCCACGGTGAGTACCGGGCATTGGATTAGGAGCGGCGCGCGAAGTCTCTACCTCCAACGGGCCGCGTTTCTAGGAGCAGAGATGCGTAACGGGCGGGAAGGTTTGGTCCTAGGATGTTCGCCCAAAGGAATTAATTACTAAGTGGCCCTGGTTACACTCTCACTCCGTAGCTGCCCGGCCTCTTTTTACAAAGTGGCTTTGGGGACCAAAAAGCGGAGCCTGCTACCTTGAGTTATTGGGTTTAGATGAAACTAAATACACCTACTGTTTGGTGGGGTGGGGAGGAATGGTTGGAATCGCGATTGTAGCCTGATAACTTTATCCCAATCTCTTCACAAAAATAATTTTGGATGCTTCTGCCTCCAAGATTTAATAGCAAGTTCTTCGTACAGCAACAAAAGAATTTCTTTTTTTTTTAATTGGATGGGGGTAAGGGAGGAAAGATATAGACTCAGAATAGAATAGAATTCTTTATTGGCCAAGTGTGGTTGGACACACAAGGAATTTGTCTTTGGTGCATATGGTCTCAGTGTACATAAAAAGACAAGATACATTCGTCTAGAATCATAAGGTACAACACTTAATTATAGTCATAAGGTACAAATAAGCAATCATTTAATGGACATTCATGCTGGGGATGTTCACAAAAAGTTTACAACACTGCAATGGGAAATGAGGGCTTTTTTTTGCTTCAGAATATAAAATGTGTTTTTGGAAGGTAGGTGGACTTTCAGAGTACTGTAATAATCATGAATTCCTTCAGATTTCAGCTGAATGTTGCTTGAGGCTTATTATCGCTGCAGAAAGCTTTCAGATTATTTTATCAGACAGAAATAGTATTTTGTTTACTTTTGGACTAATTTACAGAGCTTACAAAAGCATTTACTATCAGCTCATTAAAAGCTTTATGCTCTATTTTGTTCTATGGTTTTTGACAGTTGTATTAGCCCTTTCATGCAAGGCAACACTCCCCCCCCCCCAGCTTTAAATTGTCAAATAAATGCATCTGCACATTACACTCTGGGATGAGTTAATTTCGCTGCTGTTTAGCATTTATTACTTTTTCTTGTATTCCTCCTGTCATAGATGCATGTATAATTCTTAAAGGGGCAAGTCTACTTAACTATTCAAGTAGAAAATGAACTAACAAATCCATTGCTGTATTTGGAACAAAGTGGTAGTGGTTTTCTTAGTAACATCAAGATGACTGTCTGCCCTTAACATGTAAATTTACAATCTGTTACAGGATATTAGAATCAGGAAAGACACATATGGGGCATGATGTCTCTTTTTCTATCAGTCTAATTCTGTATCTTGTACTGAGAAATTTAAATTTGATCCTCTTGATTTCTACTTCTTACTGATTATTTCAGAGAATTTTCATTTGTGCTATGATTTAGAATGATCTTGAGGAGAAGCTATTTTCTTAACCTGGCCACACACAAAAAATGCAAGACACCCTCTAATTTAAACTACTGATTTATTTACATACAAATACAAAGCATGACTTTATCCAACTATAGACTTTTTGGAAGAAGCAATTGGGAACCAGTCTTTTCTTGTAGCATGACTTATCAAGTATATGACTCTTGTAAAGAAGCCTAGGAAGTGCCACAAAGAAAGGGTCTGTGAGAAATATGATAATGTTCCCTGTTCTGAATTGTTGATGTTCTTATGTGATTCTGTTTATATATAACTATAAAGTTAATATCATGTAGTTCAACATAGGGCCTAGTTACCTGCGGGATCGCATCCTCCCACATACATCCCTGCGGCCAATCCGCTCTCACAGGGAGGGCCTTCTCCTGGTGCCGTCCACGAGGCAATGCCAACGGGCGACACCGAGGAGTAGGGCCTTCTCTGTGATGGGCCCAACCCTCTGGAATGACCTCCCCCCCGACATTAGAACCACTACTGACCTCCGCTCCTTCCGACAGAAACTGAAGACACACCTGTTCCGACTGGCTGGTTTGGCATAATTTATAACGTCTACCTCCTGGCATACACATTCTTACTGGTTTTTAGAGGGATAGTGTTTTAAATTTAACCTGATATTTTAAACTTTTGTATTGATTTATTTATTTAGCTGTACAGTTTGGCATATTTTATCCTCCTCTCATACATGTATTTATGTAGTTATTTCTATGTTTTAATCTGTTGTATTTTGATATGGACTGTACACCGCCCCGAGTCCCTTTCGGGAGAGGGGGCGGTATATAAACGCTAATTAATAATAATAATAATAATAATAATAATAATAATAATAATAATAATAACAACAACATTCGTTAATACCATGTAGTTCACTTGTAAACAAACTTGAAGGGAAAGATCATGATGGCTCATGTGGTTAGGACACTGGTATGATAATTGGTAGGCTCACGTTCGAGACCCAGTTGCTGCAGGATGGGGTAAGCTCCCTTCACTTGCTTCAGCTCCTGAAAGCAGTTTGGGTGACCATGAGTAGATAGATGGGTACCTCTTCAGTGGACAGCTTAGCGGGGACATGAAAGGAGTCTTCAACAAGGTGTTCTCTGAGCAACGGTGATGTTACCAGTTAATCCTTTCATCCTGGGAGCACTTCAGCACTAGTATTGAAAGCATGAGGAAAATAAATAGAAAAATCTTAGAATCTAGTACTATATTTTCTTTATTTTCCACATTTTGCTCTGGCCACTACTACATCATATTAAACATACTTTAAAATTAAAGTAAAGGTAGGCTTCACTCCCTTCATAATCTGATCTGTCCTACCATTATTTTCATGGTTGCCGAAAAGATATATTGCTAGATCTTTAATCCACATATTACGCAACACTATCTCCAATTGATAAGGTGAAACATTCCAGGTGCATTCAGAAACCCATCTAAATCAGAGGCAAAATATGTCTTCTGTAATTGAGCGGTGATTTTGATGAAAGCTAGAGAAAAAGGACTAGAGCTGGGAGTGAACAATTTATAATCCAGCCTGCATGGAGCTCTTGAAAACATTTTTGTAGTTCTGAAGTCACATCCAATCATTCCACCAAATTTTGGTGATGCAATTGTAAAAACTGATGGTGTGTTTTCCCAACATTATGAGTTTAAAAACATGGGAAAATCCTATATATATAGATTCTTGTAATTAGAGTTCCTGCACTATATGAGTCAAATGTCATAGCTGCATCGACAATCTGTCATAGACGTTTATGCATACTACAGGTAGTCCTTGACACAACATTTCACTTAATAACCGAAGTTACAACGGCACTGAAAAAAGTGACTTATGACCATTTTCACACTTATGACCACTGCAGCATCCACATGGGCACGTGATTTACATTTGGATGCTTGACAACTGACTCACAATTATGACAATTGCAGTGTTCCAGGATCATGTGATTACTTTTTGCAATCTTTTGACAAGCCAAGTCAATGGGGAAACCAGATTCACTTAACAACTGTGTTACTAACTTAACAACTGTGGTGATTCAGTTAACAGATGTGGCAAGAAAAGTCGTAAAAGGGGACAAGACTCAATTAATTTCTCACTTAGCAACAGAAATTTTGGGCTCAATTGTGGTCATATGTTGAGGACTATCTGTAGTTATTGATGGTTTTCACTGTTGTAAGTATATAGAGTCACTTAGCTGAAATGAGCTGCCATACAAATAGAATAAATATTTTATCCAAATAAAATGGTCATAATGACAGAAGACAATGAAGTACATTTTTGGCAGTAACTGAGAAGAATCTAAGAGTCAAAGTGGATAGCCAGTTAAGTATGAGTTAGCCATGGGCTGAATCTCCAAAAAAGCCAATGCAGTCCGGGACTACATCAACATAGGAATGCTGTTGTATCAATATTACATAAATTATTAGTACTGCTATATACTGCTTTTATAAGACCACACTTCGAATACTGTGTTCAGTTCTGGTCACCACAATACAAAAAGGAGTTGAGACTCCAGAAAGAGTGCAGAGAAGGGCAACAAAGATGATTAGGGGGATGTAGACAAAAACATATAAAGAATGGTTGCAGGAACTGTATGTCTAGTGAAATGAAGAGAAGGACCGAGGTGGCATGATAACAGTGTTCCAATATTTGGGGGACTGTAAGAGAAAAGAGGGAGCAGACATATTCTGCAAAGCACCTGATGGCATGACAAATAGTGAATGGAAACTTATCAAAGAGAGATCCAACCTAGAACTAATGAGAAATTTCCTGATAATGAAAACAATTAAGTGGAATGGCTTGCCTTCAGGCATTGTGAATACTCCAAAATTGGAGGTTTTTAAGAAGAGATGGACAACCATTTGCCCAGAATGGTATAGGGCAGTGATGGCGAACCTTTTTTGGCTCACGTGCCATAAGGGGGAGGAGTGCAGGGGGGGGCGTGCGTGGGCGTGCCACACCCATAATGCAACACACGACACCCCCCCTAGTGTGCATGCGCGCATGAGAGGCACTCCCCCCCCCATTTTTCCATGCTTTTTTCGCCCTCCCCAAGCTCCAGAGGCTTTATAGGAGCCTGGGGACAGCGAAAACAGCCTCTCCCCCTCCCCCCCCCGGAGGCCCTTTGGAGGCTTCAGAGACCTTCAGGAGCTTCCCTGAAGCCTCTGAAGGGCAAAAAACGACTCTACGAGCAAACTGGAAGTGACTTCCGGTTTGCTCGTAGAGTAGGTTTATGCCCTCCGGAGGCTTCAAGGACCTTCAGAGCAAACCGGAACTGAACCGCCTCACGTGCCCTGACAAATGGCTCCGTGTGCCACCTGTGGCACGCATGCCATAGATTCGTCATCCCAGGTAGGGTCTAATGCTTGAGCAGAGGATTGGCTATTTCCCCAGTTTGGTTTCATCTGTAAATTTGATGAGTTCCCGTTCTATTTTCTCATCTAAATCATTTATGAAGTTCTGGGCCTAAGACAGAACCTCGGGTACCCCACTGCATTCTTCCCTTCATGTAGATGTAGTTTGATTGAGGACTGCACATTGAGTGTAGTTGGTCCACCTATAATGAAGCCATATGATGGTGATGCTGTCCATCCTACATTTTCTATCTTACCAAGAATCAAATGCCTTACTGAAGTCAGTAAGAGCAACATCAGTCTTGTTCTTGCATACATGTATAACATCTCCAAACATAATCAGTGATTTATGTCAATATTTTTTCACATTTCAAGGGTGGAAGATAGTATATTTCTCTTAGTGATTTAATATTGCAGCATTTATCCTCTTACAATTATATTCGTTGTTTTTATTTTTCAGATTTGGAATGGAAGATCATCTATGTAGGATCGGCAGAGAGTGAGGAATATGATCAAATTCTTGATTCTGTACTGGTAGGACCTGTTCCAGCTGGGAGACATATGTTTGTGTTTGAAGTAAGCTCTATTTTTTTATGTGGAAAAAGAAAGCTGGTCCACAGCATGAGTGGAGAAAGAAGTCTAATTACTTGCAATGCTTTTTAAAAGTGGGATTAAAATATTCTACAAATACTTGAAAATTAATTTCCTTTAATATTTCTAGTAGTAATGTTATAGATCTGAGTTCCCCAAATTTTTTGGCTTCACGTACCTGCGTGGGTTGGGGATACCTGTTCTAGATGAGTCAACCTAGGAACTCTTGGGCGTTTGGGGGGTGATGTATGGCTTGCTGTTAATAAAATGGAGAATTCATTTATGCTTCATATTCTTTGGAGAACAGCAAGATACAAATGTCATTGATATGTTTTCCATTTCTTCTGTAGGCAAATAGTCCCAACCCTGATCTAATCCCTGAAAGTGATGCTGTGGGAGTTACAGTAATACTTATTACTTGCACCTACCTTTGTCAGGAGTTTATCCGCATTGGGTATTATGTGAATAATGAATATATAAATCCTGAATTAAGGGAGAACCCACCTCTCAAGCCAGACTTTTCCCAGGTGAGACACTAATAAGAACACACTCATTCTATTTTTTCAGTTTAACACAACCTCTTATCTAAATTACAGTTCCCGCTCCCTAGAAATTAAGTGAAGGAAAATTGGCTGGTATACTTTTTTGAAATATGAGGAGTCAGGTGGGAAATTATAAGTTGTTTTGCTTATCATGATATAAAAGGGCCACTGTACAAATATATAATAGCTATTTGTATGTCTGTATAGATAAGTATACGGAACCAGACAACCCCCATGGGTCAAGGTTGAGTGATGAAATGCAAGAAGAAAGGGACTGGTGGAGTCTGCAGGAGTTGGGGAGACTTATCTGAGCCATTTGCAACCTTCCCTGCAAAGTTCCCTTTGGCTTTTTCCCTGCAAGCTTCCCAGAAAGGAAATTGTAAGGCCAAGCCCACTACTACGCTCCTGCCATTAGCTGTGGGCACATGATCCCCATTGACATTCACTTTGCAGGCTTCCTAGCCTTCCCCTTTTTCAGAGTATCAGGAACTTTGTAAATGGGGATCATATATTACAGTTTCAGAGAGATTTCCTTACCTAAAAAGAGAAACAGAATGATCACAGGTGGGCTAACGGCTTGTTGGCTTACCCATTGTGGGAAGCTGGCAGTAAGCATTGGAAATCTTCCTTCCATCCTTTCCTTCCTCCTTCCCTGCCTTCCCAGCAGATAGCCAAGTTGCCCAAGTTGCTGGGAAACTGTTACAGCAATGAGGATCACATGACTGCAGCAGCAGTGCTGAAGCATCCACAACTTTCCCAAATTTCATTCCCTCGGAAGTAACAAGACAGTATCCTCTAAGTTAGCACATTTCAGATATCCTTGTTGAAAAGAGTTTTGCCGTATGATGCACTTTTTTGCCCTGTTACAGGTTACAAACACAAGAGGTTTGATAGTATATATATTTTATTAAAACAACATGTTTGAAGAAAATAAAGTTCACACAGTCTTCAAATAGCAGCTGTACCTGGTCAGTAATTCTTGAAATCAGCAGTTATGTAGTACTGGTGAATATAAGCTATAGAGAAGCTGTTCTACAAATTAGGATCCAGAATTAGGTCAGAGGTGGTTACAATGATTTCAGTTCAGTATCAGTTTATTATATGCTTCCTAGACAAGTCACTATGTCTTGAATAGGATGCAGAAAAATCCATAGTCCTAACGATACAGAATGAACCTAGATATTTTTTGAGCTACAGGAAATAATGTGTGTGATTAAATGATTTTGCTTGCTGAATATTAAGAGAAAGATCTTTAAATCTTGAAGTTAATATCAAGTGTTACTGATCATCTTAACAAAGTAAAGGAATGTAGTAATTTAATTGAGGAAAGGACATATCTGACAAAGACATTTAAAGCAAATTAACTTATTGGGATGGTGTTCAACATTCAGAACAGAGAACTGAATTAGTGTGCAAAACATGCAGGTCTCTTGCATAGAGATTACTTTGATGAAATACTGTAGAGTAGTAAGAATTATTCATAATCTGTTTCTATTAGTATTTGTATCTCTATTTAAAAATATATGAGAATATTTATACTTCTGTGGGGGTCCTTGGTGCTCTCTGAGCTTGGTGAAGATGTTTCATTATCAAACTAGCACAGTAGCACTCATGATATTACCTAGTTTGGTAATGAAATGCCTGCAAGAAAAAAATCACCAAGCTCAGAGAGCACCAAGGATTCCACGTTTATATTTATATATTATTCTACATAATGCTGATTATTTTTCTGCTGCTTTTCTAGTTGCAGAGGAATATTCTGGCCTCCAATCCCCGAGTCACCCGTTTCCACATCAATTGGGATGGTCCTAAAGATCAGATGGACAATATTGAAAATGTAGAGCCAGAGCCTGATGGTTTCCTGTCTTCCAACTGTGCCTACATCAAAGGATTGATCCCTTCTGTAAGCTTGCAACCTGAAAATTCAATGGACTGCATATAAAACAGGCAGAAGAATTTAAAGATGCAGAAAATTGCAACTAAATGAATTATTTGAAAAATCTATGAAGAGATACGGATTCTTATGGCCAGTAAAGCAATGGGAGTCCTAACTGTTATATCTGTGTAGACAAACATATCAGAGCTCTTTTCATATCTGGATTTATAACAAATGTGTCTTCCCGATTATAGATCTGTAATTCTGTCATGTCATTTCTTGAGTGAAACCTGGGTCCACTTTGTGCTGACTGCTTTTGAACACTTAGTTGACACAGAAAAATCTTGTGCCATAATTCCTGAAGACTCAGAACAGTGAGAACTAACTTATTATTCTGATCATCCATTTCCTAAAAGTTGGCACAGCAAGCACTCTCATTTCTGAACAATTTGAATTTCTGTCTCTTGTTAGTACAGAGAGCTGACTCTTGAGGACATGCTTTTAATAAATGACCAGATACATCATAGCTGTTACTTGGTTGTTCCTGTTTTATAACCATTTTCTCCTTGGTTTCAAAGATACTTGCCTTGCATCAAAGATTAGAAAAGTTTAGTTTTAGAGGAAAAGTCTGCTGGTTATATAGAGTAGCTGTCATAACATTTTTGAGAGTGTTCTAGCATGCCACAACTAATTTACTAGTAATCTCAAAATGACTTCCAATCTCTGAGTAGCAAGGCCAGTGCTGAACATATGTATCTCTTTGTATGCATCTTCATTTATGGTCTTTATTTATTACTGCACTCTAAAAAGCTATTTACAGTTTATACAGACATTTGTCATTATTAGATACTTGTCCTATCAAAAATGTACAAACAGTTATGTATGCACTTACCATACTACCGTACACTAACTCTTTGCACCTCTTAGGTTGGAGTTTCCTTTTTGATAGGGCAAGTTTGTATTTGTTGTTTTTTTACCTTGCTTACTTGCTTTCAGGGATTACATTCTTTAGTATTTGACTATTTACCTGATATATGATAAATCTATCCTACACAGGAGTCTTTTATGGAAAGGATTTTCAATAAAAAATTGTACAAAAACTACATAATTTACATAATAGTGTTTGTGGCATAAAACATGGACTGTCTCCTCTTTGATAAGTTAATATTTAGTAAAATTAAAGCTGATGCTGATAGGTTTTGTTGCTTTAAAGCAAGAGTGGTGAAATATATTTCAATTATTCTGGGGAAAGCTAACCTACTATATGTGGGACTTAGCCAGTTGTCAAGTGGTATTGATTTAAGTCAGCTAAATGAGGACAGGTTTTCCCTTTGAGATATTTAACTTTCTATAGCAAAGGTTCTTAGATCTCCAGAAGTTGTTAAAAACAGAATATTATGTTCAAACTTCAGTCAGAACTGTTAGCCAGGTTAGTGCCTTTAAAAAAAAACCCATTTGCCTACAAACATAATCCAAAATTATATTTTGGATATAAGCTAGTCTGTTTTATACAAGGACACTAAAAGCATTTTATAATAAAACTATAAAATATGATTGTTGAAAGCAAATATAAGTAGTAATATAAAATGAAATTTAAGAAAGATGAACAGAACAAAATAAATATAAGTATAATCTTTATTGTCATGATATTTAAATACAACGAAATTGGTTTGTTTAAAAGATTTAAAAGAAGCAGACATGAGGTCTCAGAATAAAATTCCTGATTTGACAGATCTATCTATTAAAAATACTGAAATGTCATTATGAAGATTTCTGTTCTAGGTGCTACAAAAAGTTGCTGAAATCAGATATGTCCCTTAAGATCAATTGGGACATGAACCTCCATTAAACTCAAGAGGTACTTCTGTATGAAATATAACATGTTTTTATTTTTGTGACCAGAGTTTGAGAATATCAGCATAATTGAGTAGATAAATACTGAGTTTTAATTGAGACAAAAAAAATGCAAATACAGAAATTGAAAATCTTGGAATTAGTATGTTTATTTAATGCTATGTAAATCTTTTAAAACAGAATCATAAAAAGTTTGTGACAAAAATAAGGTAGAAATGTGAACCAATGTAATTCATTGTGGAATAAGCCTCATCTTTGAAGTGTTTAATGTTATTTTGAACTCCAGAGATTCTAGGATTTTATCTGCCACAGGCTTTACTATGGAACAAATATACTATATGCCCGTGTTGGTGAATCTGTGGCAAGTGGAGCCATATCTGAGCGTTGTCCTATGTCAGCTCCAGCATCCATGTCTGCGCTGGACAGCTGATTTTTGGCCTTCCAGAGGGCATTGGGAAGCCGTTTTCTCCCTCCCCAGGCTTCAGAAAAGCCTCCTGAAGCCTGGGGAGGGCGAAAAACGGACCTAGCAGGCCCACCGGAAATTGGAAAACGGGCCGTCTCTAGCTTACAGAGGGGTGGGGGAAGCTGTTTTCATCCTCCCCAGGCTCCAGGAAACCCTCTGGAGCCTGGGGAGGGCAAAAAACGGGCCCACCAGAAGTTGGGAAACGTGCTGTTTCCTGCCTCCAGAGGGCCTCGGGGGCAGAGGAGGCCATTTTCATCCTCATGAGGCTCCAAGAAAAAACATGTGTGCATGCGGGGGGCGCATGCGTAGGTGGGCATTTAATTATGGGTGTGGGCACGTGCGATAGCACACGCACTTTTCGCACCCGAGGGAAAAAAGGTTCGCCATCACTGCTACATGCTATAAATGTGTTATTTTTCTGTTGTGCTTCATTTTAGGTGTTGTCTAGGTATTTATTTATAGGGGAGAGAATGTCCGTACCAAACGTAATTTCTAATGTTGGATTTTTCCCCTTACAGAGGGAGCCTCCTTGTGGAGTACTGGGAAGCCGTTACCATGGCAATTCCACTGTGCTGTACAGTAGAAGTCAGCACGGCAGTACGGTACAACAGACTGTATCTTAACAGAACACACACCTCAAAGGATGTTAGGGGTATCTTACCCCCACAGTATTTTTTTTTTCCAGAATCATCTCTGTACCAAGTTTGGTTGAAATTGCTCGAGGCGTTCCAAAGTTACGTTGGAGAAACAGACACAAACACATACACACAGAGCTATTTTTCTTTATTTAGAATATGGTCAGAAAGGGCCCTACTCTCAATATATAAAGTGAAACTACTGAGTTCAATTACTGAAAGATTACCAGTCATAGTTTGGCGTTCTGGGTCACTAGAACTGGCAGCGAGCCAGGCCTGCCACGCAGCCGAACTGGTTCTCCCGTAAGTGCCGCCATCTTGTTTTTTGCTCATGCACAGAGCAATTTTTATTGCTCTGCATGCGCGCACAGTGGCCTGCCACAAGCGAACTGGTAGTAGTGACTGCCGGAATCCACCCCTGATGATGAACAATAGTCTGTTAATGCAAAATATAATTATTTTAAAGATTATTCCATATCTCAACAGCAAGGACTTCTCTGTGAAGGACAACTGGTTCAGCCTCCTCAAAAATATTTGAAGAATTTCTTTAGCTCCAAGAAGCTGGATATTCATCTAAAATTATTGCAATCTTTTTTTACTGATAGTTCTTATGTGAAAGTAAGAGAATGCTGTCCTAATAGAAATACTAACTTCTATTCCTCCCTAAAATATATGAATAAGAACCAACCTTCAACACCTTTTTTGCAATTTATTTTCTTTAAGAAATACTTTTATTTATTCAGCCTACCTTTTATTAAACAATGGGGTAAATATATCTGATTTATACCACCTGCAACTTTTATAGTTTCTAGCTTTTATAATGTAAGCAAACAAGCATTGTTTTGGTTTCAATCTTGACAATATAAATTCTGGGCTTTTCCTGAATTTGTTATTCCCCTGAGAGATAAGAACATCTCTTGATAGGATTCTTATGAAAACATTTAATCTTCTTCAAGGTTACTTTCTTTTAATGCTGTTTCCAAATGAAACAACCTACAAGTATAAGGGGAGGGAGAGAGCATTCAATCGTACATCAGGAATGAAAATTGAGAAGTGGAAAGGATTGAGGGGTTTCTGGAAAAGTCTCTTATTTTTATTTAGGTATTTTGCATTCAGCTACAATAATGATAGGGTGGACCCACAGTGCTAGAAACAAGCCAATTATTTTTTCATCCATGTTGCCTACAATGTCTGGGATATAATCATTCTGGAGGTTCTTTTCCCCAAGGGATAAGATAGCATACGCATTGCAGAAAACAGGAGATTTTCTTCTTTATTAGATACTATCTGGCATCATTACAATATATTGTATAAATCTCTCTTGAGCAACAGCAGGATTTCTCCTCCCAATCTTTTTATCCTATAATAAAGACACTTGTTTATCCTACCAAAATATAGTAACTTCAGAAATATATAAAATTTGAATTTCTAAAATGCTAACATTTACAGATATAATACTAAAAACAAAACTTCCAAATTGTAAGGTAGGTTATATCATTTTTTACATGGTCTAGAATTCAGAATGTTTCTGTTACTTCAGAGCAGTATGAGGAATCTAATTTGCTTTCTATATTTCAAAGAAAAAAAGTCAAATTTGCCTGTTTGCTATGTTTAAAACACTTCTTTAAATTCCAATTGTTGAAGATGGATGGAAGCCTCTTTTACATTTGGACCTTCAGGCCTGCCATATTTTCTACTGTGGGAAAATGGAAGAGGGGATTATATAGAGTATGGATCAGTGGTGTGCCCCAGAGTCACCCACATGCACACGCGCAGTGCACGTGTACACGTGCACGGCATGCACATGCATTGTAGCGTCAAATGACACTTCGGCAAGCCTCCACACGTTCCAAGTGCTCGTCGGAGCGTCACGCAGGCACCATATGCACCGTGCACGTAAGCACCAAAAGCTTAAAGCACGGGTAAGGAGTGCGGACGGGTGGGTGGGCCCTCCGGAGCACCCTATCGAAATGGTACCCTGTGCGTACCGCCTGCAACCCACCACTGGTGTGGATGATATATAATCAAAATAACATTCTTTCTCAGAGAGTCAAGGCCACCTTCCCCTGCAGCTGCGATGAGGTGACTGGGAGGCACCTCCAGTTTTGGATGGTGCCTGATTGGATCATGTGATGGACATGTGGGTGCTGGGCAGGGACTTGAACTTTCTTTTGGGTAGGGAAAACCCGGAAACTTTCTGATTCGGGTTTTCTAGATGTGCCATTTCTAATAAAATGGAACTTTGAGTAAACTCAAGCCTCAGGGTCTTCTTTTGTTGGGGGTGTTACTTGGAACCCTGACAGTCCACTCACTAGTACAGGGGTGTCAAACTCGATTTCATTGAGAGTTGCATTAGGATTGTGTTTGACCTCGGGGGTGTGTGGCCAGAGTGGGTGTGGCCAGGTTGATGTCACTCGTGTCGGGGGTGCCTGTGATAGCCTGAGTGCTCTGCCAGTGAAAACGGGCTCCGGAGCTCCATTTTCAGCTGCAATGGCCTCCTGCACCCCTCTGCCAGCAAAAATTCTTACATGATTTCAGTAGTCTGAATAAACAAAACAGTTCAGAATCTTTACCCAGCATCTATGACTGTATTGTTCTGCCTTTTAGCCACTGGGCAGAAGGTAAAAGTACAGGCAGTCCTTGACTTACAACAGTTCATTTAGTGACCATTCAAAGTTACAACGGCACTGAAAAAAGCGGCATGACTATTTTTCACACTTACAACCATTGTAGCGTCCCCACAGTGATATGATCAAAATTCAGAAGTTTGGCAACTGACTCATATGTATGGGGATCATGTGATCTCCTTTTGTGACCTTACAAGCAGTCAGTTGGGAAGCCAGATTCATTTAACAACTGTTACTAACTTAACAACTGTAGTGATTCACTTAACTGTGGCACAAAAGGTCACAAAATGGGCCAAAATTCACTTAACAAATGTTTCGCTTAGTAACAGAAAATTTGGGTTCAATTGTAGTCGTAAATCAAGGACTACCTGCCATTCCTTTTCCGTACAGATACAAATTCTCTCTTGCCATCTGGATGTTTGCCTGGTGCTTTGCTATTCTTCCACCACAACTGTTTTCTATTTGTCTTCTTTTAGTGTTTTCTCAAAACAATTACTTCCCATACCTGCTTTTTATTAGCCCATCCACTTAATTATTAAGCAAGAAGTAGCAGCAGTGTAATCACTTTTACAAGCATTTGGGTACCTAGAGACAGTTCTTATTTGCCCCTGGATCACCAAGTAACATCACCGTCGATTGTTTCTTTGTTTTCTGTATGCACCGTATTTTACAGTATTTCAATAGCAACCCGCTTTTTAATTTGCAGGTGTCTGTAACAGAACTCACTTGCTTTGATGCTGCTAGTGGTGCCAATTTCTTCAGGACCATTATTATCAACATTCCTGCTTTGGGATTTTTTGAAAGATAGGATAGAAATGAAGCTCAGATACCCAAGGAAACTCAACATTTCTTAGCCAGTTGACATATTTGAAATACTGAGAGCATCTTATGGGCTACTCTGAATATAGCCAATCACAAAATATCCACAGACCGGAAGACAAAACTCTGTAATCACTGTAAATGTCCAGAACGCAGCCGCGCGGGCAGTCATGGGGAGTACTAGGCACTCCCACGTAACACCGCTCCTGCGCAAGCTGCACTGGCTACCTGTGGTCTTTCGGGTGCGTTTCAAGGTTTTGACCACCATCTTTAAAGCGCTCCATGGCATAGGGCCTAGTTACCTGCGGGATCGCATCCTCCCACATACATCCCTGCGGCCAATTCGCTCTCACAGGGAGGGGCTTCTCCTGGTGCCGTCCACTAGGCAATGCCAACGGGCGACACCAAGGAGTAGGGCCTTCTCTGTGATGGGCCCAACCCTCTGGAATGACCTCCCCCCCGACATTAGAACCACCACTGACTTCCGCTCCTTCCGGCAGAAATTGAAGACTCACCTGTTCCAACTGGCTGGTCTGGCATAATTCTTAACGTCTACCTCCTGGCATATATATTTCCTACTGGTTTTTTAGGGGACTTAATTTTATAAGACACTGGGGTTTTAATCTTTGTATATTTTAAATTATTTATTTAGCAATTACAGTTCTATTTTATCCTCCTCTTATTTATGTATTTATCCATTTAATAATTTTTAATTGTTATTATGTATGATGTTTTTGATATGGACTGTACACCGCCCCGAGTCCCTTTTGGGAGAGGGGGCGGTCTAGAAGTGCTAATTAAATTAAAAATTAAATTAAAAGATGGGGATTTTGCATATGCTAGCTTTCTATGCCTGTTTATAATTTAAAAAAAAAACACGATCAAGATGGGATGCTTGGTAGATGTACCAAGGCATTGTGCTGGGGCTCTGAAAATGAACAATGCCCTTGACTACCTCTGTGTTGTTGCATCCACTTAGATTGAGATCTTTTATGGGTCAGCTGAGTGCTGTGTTTCCACTATTTTCTTATCATTTGCTGAAATTCCTAATTTATCTTGAAATTCCAATAATGCAAAAAGAAAGAAGGATGTTGGCAATTATTTTGATTGCTAAGTCTTTATCCATTAAAAAAAAAGTGGGTTCAAATATTCTTCACAGTATTTTAACAAGAAATGGAGGTCTGCACTATTTGAAACTGAAGCTGAAGTCACCAAAATTATTCTGATTTAAATGTTTCTCAGTAATCATAACTCTTGAGTAATAGTAATTAGAACTTTGTACTAATTCTAAGATTCAGATATTTTATAACAGCTTTTATCATTATAATCTTCTTACAAATGGTATTCTAAATTATATTTCAAACCTAATCAGACTGCAATGTTGAATTAGTGTCAACATAGGTATCTACTTCCACAATTGTATATGTATTACTGTGTCTGTCCTGTGATACAACAGACAGTCTTCTTAGGGTGGGGGTAATGTGTTAGCACACTAGAAAAGTCAGGGAAGTAGGAAATCCAGGTTGTCCGTAGGCGAAGTACTAAGCCAACTGCTCTAGACATGCCCTATCGGGCAAATGGAGGAAAGATAAGTAAGATCATGCTGAGGATGAGTTTGGTACCGCCCAACTGATAACAAGTATCTCTCATGTCAGTATATGCAATGCCCACATTTTAGCAATGAGACAATTTCCACCCTCAGGAAGCAGCCCTGGCCAGGAAAATTTTCTATTTTCTGGCAGGGCCAGATGGCTTACATTACACAATCCATCTGGTTGGTATATTCAATGGTCAAACTATAATTGAAACTATCTGTTAAGAATCTGAGGTGAGGGGAGGAAAGAGAAAAGTTTCTAACTAGGCTGTGATTGCAAATACTTCGATGCATTTATCTCGCAATAAAAACAATTATGAGAAAGTATTAGGTTGAAAACAATTGGCCCAAAGCAGCTGATGAGTTCCATGGTCAAATACAGCTGTGTGAAAAAGTCCTGCACGCTTTCAATTTTAAGCTCTATTTACATCTTTAATCAACTTTTCACTCATAGAAACCATGCAAAATTAGTACTTTGATGAAAAATTCTGTAGTCAGATTGAGATGCATAATTTTTATTAATCTAATGAAAGTCTTTTTAAGGTTTTGAGTGAGCTAAACAAACACAACTTGAATTTTTGAGAATGTTAGGATCGAAAGTAGCCAATCAGCAGCGAGCTTTGGATGACCAATCAAAATGCAGAGGCTAAATCTATGAACCAATCAATGATGTCATACTCACTGACTATAAATAGGCATGAAAAGCATCGAGAAATTTAACTTAGCACTGCGGGCAAGGACGTAGGCCTTTGCTTTCACCAGTACTGAGCAGCGGCATCGCATCATTGTGCTTCATGAAGAAGGGTTACTCCTGAACAGAAATAGCCATGAGAGTGAAATGCCATCGCACCACAGTGATCAGAGTGGTTGAAAAATACCAAATAACTGGTTCAGTTGACAGGCTCCGCTCTGGAAGACCAAGAAAGTCGACAAAACGGCTCTGATCGGGTTCTGCAACGCATTTCGATGGCTGACAGGAAGCTCACCTCAGATTACAAGAATTTGGGGTGAAACATGTGATGCAAAAGTGTGCACAAGCACAGTGTGTCACAGATTGCTTGCCAGAGGGCTCAAAGGCTGCAGGGCTTAAAGTGAACCTTTGCTCAGATGCTCACTGCTCTCGTTGACATGCTTGGGCCAAGAAGTATGCCAAGTGGACCAACAAACAGTGGGCCAAGGTCATCTTCAGTGACGAGACCAATTTCTACTTGACATGGAATCAGTGCAATAAGTATGTCAGAAGATTTCCAGCTGAAGAATTTAGGCCGTACTGCCTGAATCTATCTGTGAAGCATCCATTGCACGTGATGATCTGGGGCTGTATCGCTGCTTTTGGTATTGACCGGATACAAATCGTGCAGGGAATCATGAATTCCAAGCAGTATGTTGAAGTCCTGGAAAAGACCATGCTTCCTCCGGCTCAGCAACTTGTAGGGAAGGACTTTTACTTCCAGGATGACGACAATCCTTGTCACCGAGCCAAGTCCGTCCAGCAGTGGATGAAGAAGCATGGTGTTCGACTCGATTGGCCAGCTCAGAGCCCGGATTTGAACCCAATTGAGAACTTGTGGGTCAAGACTGGTTACGAAATAAGCAAGAAGCATCCAAAGACCAAGCAGAGCTGATTGAATCCATTATAGCAGCCTGGCACCACATTGTCATCAAAGATCACATGCAAAGGCTTATACAGTCTATGCCGAAGCGATGCCGCCTGGTGATAAGCAATAAGGGCTGGCCAATTTCAGATTAGTAACCATATTTGGTTACCTACACGGTCCTTTTCAGGGCCACAAACAATAAAAATGTCAACAAAACAGTAGCATCGCCCTTAGTAATTGCAACACTGGGTATGCATCAGTTAATCTGTTTTCATAGTTATTGTAAGCATGCATTGTAAGCATGTAAGAAAATTCACAATCCCCATCCAAACAGCACTGAATTGCAAAAAGCTTATGCAAAAAGCTTTCACAACCACCAGTATTTATTTAAATAAAACAATATTTGCATAGCAGTTAGCATAAAATATCATAAAATCAATGGCCTATCCAAAAAATGTCATAAACTGTAAAGCGTGCAGGACTTTTTCACACAGCTGTAGATCATCCAAATCCAACACTTTAAGCCTTTATATATGTATAGGTTAATAATTCAAATTCAGATGTGAGCAACTTGTATAGAACTTGCTTAAAATGTTTCTTTCCTTAATAATCTCACCAAGAGAAAAAAATGTTGTTTCATTTTATGTAACATGCATCCCGTGATTTGAATAATGGTCAGGGATGACAGTGTGATATCTAATACCACATCTTTGGCATGTCTGTATTCGGTTATATGAATGTAGAAACCTGGCTAAAGGGAGAGGATTAAAAAATTCATCTGGATATTTCAACATAGCTAGCTCTGGTTTTAGTGCAACAATAAAATGGCTAATATCAACATTTGAGTCTGCAAAAGAAAATGGAGCAAAAAACTACTGCAGTCATCTGTGCTGTTTTGTAAGATAACTAACAGCAATGTAGTGTGTGTTTAAATATATGGTATATGAATACAGCGGTACTTGTGGCTTATGCATCCTATTGCTGGGGAAATGAAATGGGAGCACTGTGACTCCTGTTCTTTAATGTGTTATGATGGATGTGGTATCAGTCACCTATGTAAATGCAGCATAGTTAATTACAGGGTCTGGAGAGATGCATAACATCTTGGGAACAATGTGTTTGAATATTAGTATCAGGTTGGTAGTTAGGCTGTTGGTTTGAGCTCCAAGCTTGGCAATTTGGTTGCAAACGTTTTGTCACCATTTGAGGAGACATCGTCAGTGCGTTGAAACGCACTGACGATGTCTCCTCGATTGGTGACAAAACGTTTGCAATGAGATTGCCAAGCTCGGAGCTCAAACCAACAGCCTAATCTTGGGAACAATCAAGTTAAGAACTAATTGTGTTAGCCATCTGCATTTCAACAGTATCAGTGGTGAATTTTGAGAAAGTGAAGCACTAGTGGTAACAGTTTGGGAAACCCTGATAGTCCATTTTTCCATTCCTGATCAGACCCACACCTTTCATCCTCCTGACATTGCAGGAACAGGAGAGGACTGTACCAAGCCTTCCCTTAGAAGCTAATGATAATATATGTCACTATACTTTGGCTTATACCAAGCAAGCAGTACAGAGTGTTAATATGAAGTGTATGTAAGGTAAGCCAAGGAAGACTGCTTTGGCCATTCATGCTGACAGAATTTTCCTTCTCTCTTCCTTAGTTTACTGATGTGGATATCATGGTCAAGATAACCTTGTTCCTGGAGAGGGTATTTAGGCCTTCTTGCCATAGTCCTGGTGAGGCTAACCTGTAGGGGTTTTAGTAGAGCAGGTGAACACATACTTTTTCAAGTGAAGAGGATTAATATTCTCCCAACCCCTTTCCCCAAAGAGGCTGGTTTTTAAATGTGGAGTGCTCTCCTGCGGTGTGCAAAGTACCCTTTCTCCACAGGCTCCCGTCACCAAAGCTTCCCCCTTGTGAGCTCTTAAAAGCACATGACATGATTAAGACCACCTGTGGCGTGACTCATCATCTAAAGTCATACCCTGCCCGCATGAAACTTATATATGGATAGTGCTCTGCCATGACGAAGGGCTGATTTACATCCACATCCTAAGCCTGGTCATTTCAGGGCAGTAGAAAAGGAAATAGCAAAGGCAGTTTTATCTGATTTTTCCCCTCTCTGAACTTCATGAAATAGCATTCAGCTCTACCAGTTCTTGATATCACTTTACTTTAAATCTCTAAAGTTATTTTCTGGAAGTGCAGTTTGGACAGGTTTGTATCTTATATGTCATTGGGGAGTTTTATTTCATTTTTCTAATAATTCATATTATTGTATTTTACAAAAGAATCAGTACACCGTATGTTGGAAATTATTTTAAAAACTGGTTCTTCATCACAGATCATTTCAGAAGCCCTCGAGTACAATACGTTACCTATTCAGGGGCAGTTAAGTATCAGGCAGTGAATGAAGGCCAAGAGCTAGCATGAGTAATGGTTAAGAAACATCGAAAATGGCCCCAAAACTACTATCCCCAGCACATTAATTAGGTGGTAAACCCACTGAAGATGGTGAGATTTATGTCAGAGTCGATATGTGTAGTTTGTAATATATATTTCTCTTCTGTAGTTGATGTAAGTAAAGTAAGGGATTTCTAATAAGAATAAATAAGAATAATTAAGGGACTAAAAATCAGGAACATGCAGAATTTCTTTACCCCATAGAAATTCTTAATCTTTCTTTCTTACCTTCAAAACCTACAATTTGTAAGCCAATCCATCTAGCTATCTGCCTAACATATTGGGTAAATCCAACAATTTTACCAATAATACAGCTCTTTACCTGAACAAAACACAACAATTACGAATTGCCTATGTGGACCTGATAGGAGTGAATTGTAGAGCTGACATACAAATATGATCTGCCTTTTTTAGTTATGCCTTGTACTCTATTTTGTATATGTGATCTTTTGTTCTTTATTTAAATTTCATAACTAGCAAACAAGAATAGATAAAGTAAATATCTGCACTTAGAAAGTTAAAGACGGTATCATTTTCAGTGTACCTTACTTTGGTTCCTCTGTCCAGCTCCAGTCCCAAACTAGTAGTGAAAAATAGCCGCAAAACAATGAACATTGACTGGTGAGTGGAATTGGAAAACTTACACTGTTCTTTAATAGTCCTTGGCTGCTGGTAGATAAGGAAAATATAGTAAACTCTTGCACTGAGTCAATACATTTCCAGTAATGCTCTGTATTAAAGTCAGTTGCAGCAGGAAAAACAAGACCAATTAACCGCGATGAAGCGGGTTTCCCACTTTGCGTGCCTGATTTCGTTGAGCAGCTATGTGGGCGTACAACCCTAGATTCTAGAGTGAGTTTTTAAAGCAGCTATAATACTGCATTAAATGCAGCTATAATACTAGTACCAGAAACTAGTAAATTTCTAGGCACAGGGATGAAAGAAGAGAGAAAACATTGTGTAGATTTTTTGCAAAGTCTCCCTTTTATGATGCAGGGAACTTCCAGTTATACAATAGTCAAACCATATCAGTGTTTCCCTTAGTGAATGCTGCCATGAGATCTAAAGAGATACTGTCAATATGCCCTATAGCCTGTTAAATTCTACATAGGATGAATTTATGTATTGATGGTGGCATTCTATGATTGGATGCGGCAGGCTCTCCGAATACTTTTATTTCACCACTGGGGTGGCAATAAAGGAGAGGGCAGTGTTAACCTGAATTTATTTTTCCCTCTGAAATCAGCAGGAAGGAATTGAATTGCGCCCATCATTCATGCAGTGATTTGGGGTGGGGGGAGTTTTTTTTTTTAAGTTGGCCTTGCTGTGCAGTCGAAGTCATTTCAATTCATGTCATGCTTCCTTGGGAGTCCTGAACCATCTTCTTACTGCTTTAGCAATACATTTAATGATTGAATTTGGGGGCAATCAGCAGAAATGTGGCCTATTGCACAGAAACCGAGACCCTGCACGACAGGCCTTTGACAAAATCCCCTAAGTGTTTTGGATACACACAGCCTAACTCCAGCAAGCACAGATCTAAATAAAAATTACCACCCTTAAAAAAAACAAAGAAAAATAAATATACCTAATCTATAGCAGCAATATACTTTTTACTATTACACACAGCAATGTAGAGTTGGTTATTTCTGAGCACAAGAAACAGATGGGATGTGGGTCAAGGAGTTTAATATTTATCATGAGCCAGCCGAATCAGTGGGGGTGGCATGGCATTAAATGCAATATTCTTTCCCCTGTCATTGCAATAACCAATTCCCAGATCAAATCCATCAGGGAATTCTCCCTATTCACATTATACCCCAATCCATAGGATATGAATAAACTAGCATTGGTCTTATCTGTCTTTTCTTATATTTTTAGAAATTATTTTATTGAATTGTTAGTATTGTCTTGAGAGATTAACATAAAAATTTAGGACATACTTTGAATTATCAAATAGCAAATAGCAACTGCCAGAGTTGAAGTCCGGACATCTTCAAGTTGCCAAGGTTGAGAAACACTGCACTAGAGCATTAGTACCTTTATAGTTGAGTTGTGAATCACCACAGCTAAGATTAAATCCCACTGAATAGTATGGCATATCAGTGGTACTGCACATTCCCTATAGGTTCCATTCTTTGTCAGAACTCTGTATAAAAATAAAAGCAAATGAGTATGTTTACCAACTAAAATTTTGTAGGATCAGCAGTGAAATGTCTTATTAGCATATTTGTATGCTAGACAAAATATGAAAATTCAGCTCTATGCTCCAAACAGATCAAAACCTAAAATTCAAAGTAAGGTAAATAATAAAAGAAGAGGTAACTGTACATGCTGAAATATAATATATAAAGGAAACAAGTTGCTCAAGAAAGCTTTGCAGCAAAGTAAGATTTTTGAAGGAAAGAAGAAATGTACATATTACATAGCTATTCTAAGAACCTAATGTGATAAACTTCAAGCAGCTGTTTTACCAGATTTCATATACAGTATGTTCTACTAAACTAACCTCCCTGGCCCTCCTAAGTAAATACGTACATTATTGCAACACAAGTTTTTCATGTGAATATAGATTTGTCCTGCTGCTTTCTGACATTCTCTTGGAGAAGCAGGAGGCAAATAAAAACAAGGCCACCTTCTGTAGAACATTCCAGAAATAAACATGAGACCTGAGGAGAAATCAATCACAATATAACACAAACCAAGCTAAATGCAACAAGAGTATTTGAACCTGGAAGCATTTTTCATAAAATGTATACATTACTCTTGCTCTATAACCACTTGCAGATCTTTAGCTGTAACTAACTTCCAGGGAATGTTTATAGCTGTCTATGGCATCTTTCTGCCTCTCCTGGGACCATCAGAGAACCGAAATTATATTGTCTGATCCTTATATATTTTGCACAATACTTCATACATTTATAATTTTGGTTGCAATATTAGCTTTTTATGGGTTCTCACAGGATAACAAGATCTTGTGCTAATTTTCACCACAGCTAATGAGTCAACAAGAAATAATAGTCCTACCGATAGTCCTGGATATATAAGAGTTCATTTTAATAATAATAATAATAAATTTAAATTTATTAGCCGCTCCCTTTCCAGACAGGACTCGGGGCAAACTTTGTGACCAAAGTTTGATAAAAATGGCTTATGACTGATTTTCACTTATAATCATTGTAGTGTCCCTGACATCATGTGATCAGAATTCAGATGCTTGGCAGCTGGTTATTATTTATGACAGTTAGTGTCCCAGGGTCATGTGATCGCTTTTTGCAATATTCTGACAAGCAGTCAGTGGGGAAGCCAGATTCACTTAAAAATTACGGTATGCCACTAACTTAACTTCATGATTCACTTCAACACTTGAGAAAGGTCGTAAAATGGGGCAAAATTCACTTTACAAATGTCTCATTTGTGAAGTTTGGGCTCAATTGTGATCATAAGTCAAAAACTGCCTGTATTCTAGTGATAAATGGGAAGTACTGTGTGAAATTAGGTGGCCATGAAAGCCTCAGCCTTTCAACAGTTCTCTCCATTAAATGGTCTAATTCCTTTTTAAAGCCACCTAAATTACATCTGGAAGTTTTATACTTTATGTATTGTTTAAAGAAATACTTCCATTTATTACTAAAGTCTGTCTGCAATTAGCTACACTGGATGAGTTTGATGCCAATGAGAAAAATCCAATTATAAATATTAAATATATTAGTGTTTAAGGTGCCACAAGACAGATTTTTGACCAATTCATTTATTTTTATCATGACAATGATACAGAGTTGTCTGTTAAAAGAATTCACAACGATCAAGCACAGATCAATAGAAATGTGAAATCCAGAACTCTCCATAACCTTTACATCTCTAAATAAGATGCTAACAAAAACCAGTAGTATGGTGCAAAATCTACGTATTGCATTACATACATAAGAAAGCCACCTTACATAAACACTGAATCCTGTTCTTCCACTTTACCAAGAATTTTTTTTACATGCTGTAATCCTGCAGAAATGTCTGAATTTATTTTTAACTCCTTCTCATCCATGATCTACATAGTTCTTCCGCTATAGCGAAGGAGACCAACTACCGACTGTTTTTGTAGAATTATAAACACAAGATTGGATGAGTAAACAAGCCTAGATGCACATGTGATATAGGCTTTCAAATATTGTTCCGAAAATCCCTTCTCTGTCCTCTTTAACTGCACGAAGTAAGCGTGCTAGCCGTTAATAGATACAAGACGAGTTTAAAGCACATGGCTCAACCGAACATCAATTGTACTCCGAACGCCGATCGCTTTGACCACCATTTGAAAAATGACCCTACTGCACTGGTCAACTGAGGACACGAGAAGAGCTTACAGCAAACAAACAAACAAAACCCCCTGTGAATCCCTTTTCCCTGCAGTATAATGGATCCCTGCATTTATTTCTGCTCGAAGGCGTCCCGAATCTAGAGAGCGGACGCTCCGCCCCCTTCCTGCGCCTTCCTAAAATACATTCCACCCCCCCACCCCTCTTCGAGCTCCACCCTTTATACTTTGGAACACGGACAATCTGGAGAGCCTGAGCTCTCAGCTGAGACCCTCATCTCTCCCCGGCCCAGCCAACGAGCGGCTCTCCAGGGAAAGGGCGGGTCTCTACGCCGTCACTTAGCCAATCGTAGAAACGCAAGCGCTTCAACCCGGCACGTTTGCGCAGGAAGGAGGCGACCGTATATGAGGAACCCGTCACGATCTGAGGGCCAATAACAGCTCGGGCCATGCCGACGAGACCAGTGAGCGAAGGTGAGTTAGCCAATAGCATGCCAGGTCGGGGCGGTGCCTGCGCAGCGGCCGCTGCCAGGGGGGAGAGGGGGCGGAGGCAACACCGGGTCTGCCGGGGAGGGGGGATTGGGCCTGGCTGGGCCCAGCCGGAGCCTCCTGCAGCCTGGACCGTCTGTGCGGGGAGAACGCCCCCTCCCCGTGGGCTCAGCCCAAGCCCGGCCCCGCCTGGCCATGGGCAACGCGGCCACGGCCAAGAAAGGCGGCGAGATTGAGAGCGGTGAGTGTGTGTGAGTGTGGGGGGGGGGGTGGAATAGCGATTGCTGCAAGCTGGGTTTGGGCGAGGTAGGAGCCACCGGGGAAGCCGGGCCCCAGGGCTCTCGGGGACGAGTCCGTGTCCGGCAGTGTCTGCTAAGCGGGATGCGGGCTCCCGATGCAGCGGACCTCTCTCTCTCTCTCTCTCTGGGGAAATCGGGCTCGGAGAAGACTATGGGGCTGCGGATAAGCAGGGAGTGACGGAGGGGTCTCCCAGGCTGGCAGCTGCGGGGAGAACAGACGAGGAGGGAAAAGCCCAAGTTGCCACCGGAACCCCTTTAGGGCCTTTGCCGAAGCCCTTCAAAGGGTATTTGGCCGCTGCCTTCGCAACTGTGGCCTCCCGGAATTACCCGGCCCGGCTTCTCTGTTTTTAGGCTTCCCGGTCCTTTCAGTTCCTTTGGGATTCAGCTGGAACAGTTTTCCCACATGGAGCCGCTCTTGAGCTTCTCGGCGCAAAGCAAACCTTTCTCTTCGCCAGGATGCTTTGTCTGGCTCTGTTGGAAAAGACAGCCAGTCTATGCGATTTATTTATTTATCTATCATGCGTTCCCGAAATCTGATGCCCGTTTCCTTTGGTCCTATTTCTGCCCCTAAAACTCTTAACGGCTTTTTTTTTTTTTTTTGCTATCCTTTGTTAATTATCTTGCCCTAAGGTGAAATGTGTATAGAAACATTTGTGTGTAATGTTTTATTCAGGTTGCTTAGCTCAGTTTTTCTGATCAGGATTATACACTGCATACTTCTTGCTAACACTTTTTGCTGTTGCTTCTAGGCAGGTATGAGAGGTTCCTGTTTGTAGACAGCTGGCTCTGTTAAAACGCAAATGAAGGCTACTTAATTCAGGAAAGACAGACGGAAGTATTCCTCCCACCCCTAAAGGAAGATGCAGAACTGGACTTGCAAATTGAGCAGGCAGGCAGGAAGGAAAATAGCCCTCAGATGGAAGTATTAACAACAAGCAATGTGTGTAGCATGTGTAAATGGAAGGCAGAGAGTTCGGCGTAAGTTTTATACTGGAAGCAGAAGACAGGATCTTTTAGCCAAGAGTATGTATATTCACAGGATGATGACCAGATCTCAAAGACTTTTTTAAAAAATGTTCTGTTCCCCTTTTCCTTTTGATTGACTTCTTTTATCTGTATTTTAAGAAACGTGGTACGCATGCTGTTCATGAATGCAAATTTGCCTTTTTGTTTTTATCAGGATATTCCAGGTGAAACTTATATTGCATCATTATCTCTTCAATCATGGAACTTTACAGAGGTTTAAAAATCATTTTTATTACTTTTCACCTTATTTTTTTCTGTCAGTTTTCCTGTCTCCTTTCTGACTGGAAAATGTCATTTAAGGAGGAAAGACAGAACAGCTAAATCATAGTTGTATTATATGAATAAGCCACAGCTGTTTGCATTCTCACTGCTAATGTTCTCGCAGTATTTTAAATCATCAGGTGTAATTTACAAATCACCTTGGCTAGCTTCACATAACACAGGGGTGTCCAAACTTGGGAACTTTAAGACTTGTGGACTTCAACTCCCAGAATTCCCCAGCCAGACTGGCTGGGAAATTCTGGGAGTTGAAGTCCACAAGTCTTAAAGTTCCCAAGTTTGGACACCCCTGACATAACACATTGAATCCAAACCTAATAAATCATAGTGTGTCTTGCTATGCTGCATGAACAGATGAATATCTTTTGACTGTTAGCACCAAGAGCTGTTCATCTGGAAGCATACTAGATTAATAATAAAATGTATTTAATATAAATACAGCTGGCAGGTCTCTGTACAATTACTAAATTGATATCCTTAAAAGTAGATTTAATTTAAAGCATGATTGTCTTAACCTTTTAGCTTACCTGCTCTGCATTGAGTGAAGAGGATTTGGCTGCATACGAAATATATAGTTTATATGAATAACAAACTTCATTTTTTATATCATCTTGTGGGACTGTAATGCCAACTGTCCTGGACTGCATACAGCTCATGGGCTGTATGTTGGATATTCCTGATTTAAAGTATCTGGAAAGAACAAGAGAAATAATAACAAGCAATTTTGCATAAGTCTATGTACTCTAGAACAGAGGTCCCCAACCCCCAGACTGTAGCCCACTACTGGGCCATGAGCCATTTGGAACCAGGTTATGGAAGCAGTGGGCAAATGGAGCTGTGCACACAAGCACGCTTGCTAGCCACTCATGTGGAATCATCCCTTTTCCCCTCACCAGACTGCAAATCCAGAAAGGTTGGGGAACTCTGCTCTAGAACAGAAGTGGGGAACGATGACCCCTTTATGATTTGTGGACTTCAACTCCCAGAATTCCTGAGCCGGTTGGGAAGTTGAAGTCCACAAGTCGTAAAAGGGCCATGGTTCCCCACCTTTGCTCTAGAAGATCAGTCAGAACCAGTGGTGGGCTCCAGATCCTGTTCCAACCGGTACGGTTGGAATGGACCCGGCGTTGTGCACATGGACACGCACAGCGCATGTGCGCAGCACACACAGGCATCTTACCACCTCTGCGAGCCTCCGCAACACTCCAGCTGCTCAGCGGAGCGTCGTGCAGGTGCTGTACACACTGTGCGCGGAAGCGCCGAAGACTTAAAAGACAGGTGAGTGCAAGTGGGTAGGCCCTCCGGAGCACCGTACCGGAACGGTATCTGGTGCTACAGGCAGGCTCTGGTACGCCATACTGGGGTGTATCGCCTGCAAGCCACCACTGATCAGAACTATGAATTGGAGTGTATGATAGAAGAGCCCATCACTCCTCGCATGAGAAGATCAGAACCTTTGTGAACGAGCTTATAAACTAGTACTAAAGAACATCTCTTTATGCAGTGCAGTACTAGCCCTGCCTATTGCTTGCTACTTCTAAACAGGTGTTGACTGAGTGTTTGCTTGAGTATATCATCTCAGAATTCTTCCCAGAATTATGGGTGGGGTTCAGATATCTGGCTATTTGTCTAGGAATAAACTTTCTAACTTACTCAATTTACCTAATGGTGCGGAGACTGAAGCAAACCTTGTTCAAGGAGCAGCTACATAATAGGTCACAAATCCAGTATATCATGGGCTATCCTTAGTTTGTTTTAAGAAAATTGTCCTATTTATTACTATGGAATCAGAATGTACACAATATTTTGTTTTTACCCTACTCAGCACTTATTCACTGCCATAAACCAAGTTCAATTCATATTTTAAAAGTTTCTAAACATCAATATCTTGATTCATATTTCCCTTATTAACCTCAAGCAAAGTTGCCAGAGCAAAATAACAAATCTATTAGAAATAAATTGTACAGTTTAATGATATGTTTAGTTATAGTTAAATTTGCAAAGTATATATCTCAATTCTGAATTTGAATATGTTAAATTCAAATGTTTTAATACAAAAATGATTTACAAAGTATTTTATGTGCAGAATTATAGAATATGGATAGATTGGCTATTTTGTGTATTTAAGAAAAAAGCGTATCACAATTTTACCATTGTGACTGCAGTGCTCAGTTGCAGAATTTTTTAATTAGAGAAATGAAGTAGGCATTTTAATTTAAAATGTATTTGGGTTATTGTAACTGAATCCTATACGCCTGTTAGATTAATTGTATTTTAATTTAGTATGAATGTGTGTGTGTTTATGTATACACAAAATACATGTCCTCTAGTTTTCATATTGTAATAACCATTTCCTAATCTATGCAATCAAATCTGTACATTTTTAACATAACCTCCTTTGGAAGTTATTACACGAAGTTTGCAAAATATGAGCGCTTCAAAACTTCTGCATGATAATTCGACAACTTTTGGCTTGCTCGGAGCTACATTACATGCCAAGCAATATAGTTGATGGCCAATATAGGGGAAATGATTGTATACAAGGCAGAAGAAATGTCATGCACATGTGAAAGCAGCTTTGTTTATTTTCTTGGACTTATTTAGGCATAGTTTAAAGAGGTTATTAATATATTAGCTGTAGCTTAGCGCATATATTGTTTTGCGTGTTTTCTGTTTTAAATTGCAAGCAATGGCACTAGTAATCATTAAGTGTGGTTAAACTGGACTCCAGAAACAGCAAATGACACTTGGGAACTTTATATAGTTAGGTTGCTCTCACTGTTCTATATGTTGCTATGCTATAGAACTCTATTCAGTGGATCATATGCCAAGAAAAAAAATGGATTGTACAAATGGACAAAATAGGATGAACTTTCACTGCCTTGAGTTATTTGGAAAAACAAAGGCAAAGTTTTCCCCTGTCCAGTTGTGTCTGATTCTAGGGGACAGTTCTTATCTCTGTTTCTTAGCCAAAAGAGCCAACTTCATCCAAAGACATTTCCATGGTCATGTGGCCAGTATGACTATAAGCCGAAGTTCGCAGGATGCTGTTACCTTCCCACCAAAGTGGTACCTATTTATCTATTCACATTTGCATGCTTTCAAATTGATACGTGGGCAGAAAAAAGGCAAGGTATAACTAAACAAAATATAGTTTATTAATTGCATGTAAATTTTAGCATTATTTGTATAAAATTAAAAATCAAAGTAGGAAGAATTAGGTTCTGGGCTAGATGGGAAAATACTTACATACTTGATCTGTCTGGATTTAGGTTTAATTTGCAGCAGTACAAAGTAGGCTCCTTTATTGACTCAGTACATCCAATTCTGCTCTCAGTAAATTTGAGTAAAGAAAAAAGAATTAGACCCTTCGTTGTTGTTGCATAGAACTTCCTTACAGATGTGCTATCTGATCCAGGAAGGATCTGTACTGATAATCTTTGCCTTTTAAACAGCTAAATATAGAAAAGCCTGAAGCTTTTCAGGGCTTAAATTGTTTCAGTACTATTATAATTAAATGGAACATCCAGATGTCTGCAGTTTTGCCTGCTAATGTAAAACAGCAACCACAGACAATCTCTTCAACAAAATATATTGGTCAGAAAAATGTGCATTCTATGATTGAGTTGATAGTAGCTTTTGTAATGAAATTGCTAGCATGTCACGTCACTGTAAAAAGTGTATTTTATTCTGGATGAGACCTGTTAGCTGTCAAATTCACTGGAAGTCAACTATGATTGTTCTCGGCATGAATTTTGGTTATGCGCTGAAGGACTCATGGAAGTTGCAGTTCAATGTTGAATAGATTTAGAAAGTTAAATCCTACTACATTGTGTTAAAAATAAATATCAATATTATTGAATTAAATGAACAGGTAATAAATATTAAACTATAGCTCACATTCACATTTCCTAGCAGTTAAATCATCTAACCACTAGTGATGTACCCAAGAGAGCTTTTAATTTGCCATCTGAAGACCAAGAGTGTTGCAATCAAATCTTCCTTAGGGAAGCATTCCTTAAGGTTTGCCACCATTTAAACTTTAGGGCATATGTGATTATCTTAATAATCACATATGCCCTAAGTAAATAATAAATGCAGCTTGAAAGAATTGTTTGTGATTGATTTATGCATGTTGTAAATTCTTTCCATACCCAGTATTACTGAAAGATAATCTATATTTGTTGCATACAATCATATTTCACAGTGCTTACAAATTATGCAAATTTAATTGCCATTCATTTTATGTAGTTTTCATAGGTCTGTTGGTAGTGCAGTAAAATTTACTATATGCTTATACTTTTTATAGCTTCAGCAGACTTTATTCTGAGATCAGATTTTAAACATGACTTTACAACCTGCAGGGTGAAATTTTGATTTTAAATTTAAAGAATGGGTTACTAGTCTTTATATTCTTGGATTATTAGTCTTTATATTCAGTCTATTTGGTGGATCTTCGTGCTCTCGTAGCATAGTGAGCCTGGGCAGTAGAGGCACCAATATCTTACAGAACAGAACGTAAGTGCATCTCCTCTTGCACAGAAAAATAACATTCTCCTTTTGTCTTTCCTCACAATGTTGTTATGTGCTATGCTGCAAATATGAAATCGGGCCACATATTTTTAACTGTTTCCTGAATAGGTTCATATGTACCAGAAAGAAGATTGCAGGACAGAGCAAACACTGCCTTCTGTTTTTTTTATCAACCCAGCTTTTTATTTGATAACTAACTAGCTATGATACTATCTACCTGTGACACAGTGGAGATCCAGGTTCAAATTCTTGGTAAGGAAAATATTTGAATGTTTTAGGAAAGCCCGATATTTCATTCTACATCATCCTCCAGGATGATTATGTGAAAATAAAATAGTGCTCATTTACTTCTCCTTTTCAGAGGCCTCCTTTCAGTCTATTACTGGTTACGCTAGGTGCAAATTGATAGGAAGAGATTGAAACCATATTCATATTTTTCTCCTTGTTGCCAGACCTTTTGTAGTATAACAGAGAAAATTCTCTTTTCGATTCTCCCTCCTGTCTTATTACTAGTTGACTAAGCTGGGTGCTGTTACTAGAAGTTCCATGTTCCTCTTCTCAAATAATACTTAGATTTCACTTTCCAAAGGTATGTAGATGTTGTCAAAGTACCTCACATCAACATTTTCACATTCCTATTGTGAAGTGCTTAATTGTGAAAAGTTCTTGCTCTCCAAATATTGCTAAAATGTAAAATTTTAAGACATTGTATATAATAGAAAATTCAAGATACTATTCCTATTATTTACCCAAAAAGAAGAAAAACCTGAATAGGGAAGATGCTCATTTAATATTAAATCATTACAATATTCTCAGCAATTTCAATATGCTATTAAAAGTAAATTTGAAAGTGTTAAACTTTATTTCAAATAAATGTAACACTAAAATAGAAACTACACATTTTTTTTGAACAGATATACAGCATAATTTCATTAACCGTGGTATAGAATTAAGACAATATTGAGATTAATTTTATGTATTTTCTGGTAACTAACATTTTGGAATCAAACATTTATGAATACAATTTAGTCTTTTCACCGATAGGTTTAGCATCACTTTTTCCTTATTTTCCAAAACAGGCAGATTAAGAGCAGGCTGCTACTTGCAGAATGTGTCTCTGTGTGACAAATCTTGCTTTGCATAGAATCAGATATGGCCTTAAATACTTTTGCCATAATTATTAAATTATGATAGGAAGTATCTCAATGAAATGTATTGAGTACTCATCTTTTTCAAACTTCTAGACATGCAGGATTAAAATGGGCCTGTATTAAAAGGAGAGGGAAATGTTCTGCTCACATGTGGATTAGATCAAATGCTACCTTCATTTATAATAGGATGATTAAATAGTTCTATATTTGTGGAAAGTTGGTAGAAATTTTTGCCAGAAAAAAACACAGAATTAGTCTTCTGTTAGCCACTTATGGTCTTTTATGTGGGATAAGGAACATTTCCTTAAAATATGAGGAAACCAGAGCCAGTATTATTAGTGTTACAATAGGACTTCAGAGCTGTGGAGTTCATCTCCCATGTTAGGACAGTTTCTAATCTCAATACTCATTTCACATGATAATTGCACAAATAAAATGGTGGACAATAAAGTATATGTCACTTTGTGGAGATACAAAAAGAACACTCACAGCTGGTGAATTTGTTTTATTTATCTAATTCAGCTAACCTATTATCTTGTTATGACAGATGCTGATTAAAGCATGAAATATCAGCTTTATAATGGGATCATTGTATTTAAGATGAAAATGAATGCTGCTGTTAGCAGCATCATTGAGATAATATTCAGGTGTCTTATGGTTTGTTTGGCTTTAAAAGGGATGTATATATTGACAAAATGCAAAATCAGAACACTAAGAATACAGAGAATGCAAGCTTTGGGTATTCCAATGCCAATTCAAACATGTAAGAATGAAGTCTAAACAAATATCTTGAGAGTTCATTAGAGAACTTCCAAATTTTGTCCCAAAGATGTCGCAACTTCACAATAAACAATGAAACCATTAACATGACTCCTTTAAGCGAACTCAGAAGTGTGAGTTCACATGCTGAAGGTAAATACATTTTCAAAAACCATGAGACAAGTTTAGGGTTTTGAAATTAAAGGTGAAAAACATTTGGGCTGAGGTAAAAACTGGCAATGAATCCAAATACATTTGAGAGTGGATTTGGGTAACCAATGCTTATCAAAGCTAACTAAAGCCATCTCTCTCCTTTTCTTCAAGCACTAAAGACCAATGTATGGTCCTTTCACTATAGCTGCCATGAATCTTTACAATAATTATGTGACTTATATCTAGCTTATATATCTTCATGAACATTTGAATCAGGTTTCCCTAAGTCAGTGCATTTGTTCTCTTGGCAGTTGAAATGCCTGACACTATTGAAAAACATTGCTATAATTGGTCTTTTATGTCAGTGGCCCCCAATCTTTTGGGCACCAGGGGACTGGTTCTGAAGAGAGAAGTTTTTTTGCGGACCAGAGGGGGCGTGATTTCGCATGCTGCATGCATCCTGCAGATGAGACTTCGCTTGTTTGCACGCCCCGGTTTCTGGCATGCTGCGGCCGTGCAATTATGAAGAAATCCATCCCGTTTTCTCATCCAAACGGAAAAAGTCTGTTAAAGTGCGTAAATGTAGGCATGTATGATGAGTTGCCCATTTGGGCCACACCTTTCTAATCTACAGAGATGAGTGAGAGCTAGAAGTCTGTTTTTTAGCTTAGATTTCTTAGAAGTATGTGATGAAACGAACAAATATGGTCTCAGGAGGAAACTGTCCGTCCATCCATATCTCTCTCTCTCTCTTCCCTCCGTGTGTGTGTGTGTGTGTGTGTGTGTGTGTGTGTGTGTGTGTGTGTGTGTGTCCCCCTTCTTGCTCCTGAAGTTGCTTCTTAACAGTCCCAGCAAGCAGTTAACGTGGATTGACCCTTCTGGGGAGCCGTAGGCAAGTGCAGAGAAGCCACATTCCAGGCTGGCAAGATGGACGCTGGAGGTGAGGAGGAGTAACAGGTTGCCTGGTCATGTGAGGGTAGGCCTGAGGTTTGTGAGGAGGCCAAAGGAAGTGTATCCTAGCATTATCTAGTAATGGCTAATTGTGATCATAATGTCCTGGGAGGGAGGTTTGATTGGAAATTTCCAAATTACCGTGAGGTGGATCTAATCTGGGCCCAGCAAAGGAGTTTAGGAAGGTGAAGAATGGTTTTGGGGAACTGGCTGCCTTCTGGTTTCTATAGATTGGTGTTTTTTGTTTTTTAAAAAAGGTAGGCCTCTTGATTTATACAGTGCCACTCAGTTCAGCTTACTATCTCTTGTCCTCTTATTCTTTCCTATCCCGTTGGCCTCTAGGGACTCGCTCTTGTGCTAGGTTGGAAATTATGCTAATTCAGCTTTATGTTCTTTAATGAAGATATGGGATGTTAACTGTTTTGCAACAACCTGCTTAAGGAGCTAAAACTTAACAGCAGTGAATTGTTCTCTGGCTATTCTTCCTGAAAGCGGAGCACAGCAAACAGGAATTCAAAATCTTAATCCCACTTTTTTAGTGTATTAGTACAGATGATTGGGAGGCAAGTGCTAATGGATCTGGAGACTTGATTAGGCCCAGACTTCATTTTCATGTGGATCGCCTTTGTTTTTTTAGTAACCCTGAAATTCACTAGCTAAAGTTAGTGTAAAAGACTTAACGTTAAAGTATTTTGAGTCTAGAGGTCAACCTGGATTGCTGAATTATCCTTCCATGTGAAAAACCAATTTGGTTACCAGTGTCATTTGTACTTTTTATTACAGAAATTTGAAGGGGAAGATATTTTGTTCAAGTAGTTAAAACAGTTTGAGATTATAAATTTTCAGAGCTGCTGCAAGCTATCAGATATCTATCCATAGAAGTGATCTACTTTCTCTGCATCTACCATTCTCTGGATTAAATAAATTTAATAGTAATCTTTCTGAAGTATATTGTTAAAATCTAAATATTTTTATTTGTGATGTGCCTAAGTGTGTGTGTGTGTGTGTATGTGTGTGTGTGTGTGTACGCCGCACATATACATTTGAATTTTAATACTATTTTGATGGAATCTTCTTTCCACAAACTAGGAATTAACAATGTTCAGATTTGAACATGGAATGCAGGAGCAGTTCAATTGTGATTGCAAAAATATTGCAGTCAAGGAATAGACTGTGAAATTTTGGTTTTATTCAGCAATATGTGATATTAAATCCAATTTCTCTGCAAAAAGGAGTAGTTTGTAATTACAGTATTAGCAAACTGAAACAGAAATTACATAATTAAAGAAGCAATGGCATTAAGATAATAACAATTCAAAGAGGAAAAAAGGTACTACTTTCCTAAAACAAATGTTTTATCTTTCAGTGAGTTTTTGGGAAGTGCTTCCTTTATTGTGGATCATCTCTGTTCAATATATTTTCATGTGAGTTCAAAACAAACAGCTCTCCCCCACTCCCCCCTCAGCTACCCAGCATACTTAGAAAGCAGATGGAATAAATGAAAAGATATATATGATTTCCAGAAGAGTTGAAGCTGCCTTATACAGCTCTTGACTTTTTTTCTCTATACTGATACAATATAGTGCAGATTATTTTTAGTGTATATATGGATATATATTATGCAACGTATAGTACACAGGCAAGATTTCCGGCACCAAAGTCCACAGAAAATACCTTGTTTAACTTAAGGTCATAAATTAATTTAGGAACATTTATTATATAAAGCATAACAGACGTGGGTTTTTAAACTGTTTAGCATATTTATGTTACCTTGTAATTGTCAATATAATGCTAGAATAAATACAAATATATGAGGAAGTATTGCAGAATTTTAAACAGTTGAAGAATTTATGTACTCAGTATTCATATAGAATACAACCCCTGGAGCATGGACTGGAATCAGTTTGTGGCCTGTTAGGAACTGGGTCACACAGCTGGAGGTGAATGGCAGGCAAGCAAGTGAAGCCAAAAATCCCCCCCCCCGCCCCCAGTCCATGGAAAAATGTTCTTCCATGGTGCCAAAAACGTTGGGCAGCGCTGAAATAGAAGATTGGGGAGGCAATATGGTGTAAATGATAAATGCATTAGACTACAACTGGGGAGACCTAGATTTAAATCCATCCTTAGTCATAGAAATTCACTGAGTGGTTTTTGGCTAGTTGTTCCCTCTCAATGTATAGAGACTGAGAACCCAACTTCATGGGATTATTGTAGAAATAAGTACATATGATACCTTGAGCAAATCTAACAAGGAAATAATTATAAATGTAATCTTCATATTGACTTTCACATAATTTCCAACAGTCTCTGCGTCCACTTAAATACATGGAAAGAGTGAAACAGTCCTTTCATTACATTATCTGATCTGTACATAACACTATATTACATACTATAACCTATATTAAAAACTGGTAATTAATTAGTAAATATAATTAAACTTATTAATCCAGAACACTATTAAATACAAACTGTGTTCCTCCCAAGTCTTGATCCAACATCTTTGATGAAAAGATTAAAACATTTGGTGTACTTAAAAGTTTGTAGGATGATATGTTGCTATCTGTAGTTACAAACTGTACTATACTTTGGTCTTGTTCTGTATGGTCCAGCCACTAGAGGGAGGTATTATATATTATTTCCAAACATGCTATTCTATTGAAGATTGCTTTTCCCGTCCTAAACTCTCTTCACTCAACCCTCTTTTCTTCCATCTTTTAATGAGACAAGTGTATATTTATTTTTGCTTAATCTTAACATAGTTATTGGAGATAGAGAAAAAATTCATGATTATTCCCTCTGCCAGTATATATATAACGTATATTTTTCAGCATCAGTCATTGGCACAGTAGAAGCATTGAAATACTGAGTGACTTCAGACTTTTACAGTTAGTGGCAATGTTCATACCAAAGATGTTAAATTTGCTAATAAATTAGAAAATATTCATGCTGAGAAAAGTAAATAAATTGACATGACTGTGAGGGCCAACATATAACCTTACAAGTATATTCTTAGGGGGAAAAAGGGTGAAGTGCAAACAAGGAACAGAAAGTTCAGGAAGTAAGCTATTGGTTAGCATTGCAGCCTGGCACACTGAATTTTACTTTTAAGAACAAATAATGGTTTTGTTTAATATGTAAACTTGATAGAGCTATGTGGGCATTGAATGTGCGATGACTAATTGGGTTAGTCCAGCTTGGAATTGAACCCTCCCTCATCAGTTAGCAAAAATAATAGTTTCCTGCTGCTTCCTATACTTCAGAATCATAAGGAGAAAAGATGCAACATACAGAAACATACCACAAAAGCAAAACATACATTTTCTGATTTCTTACGTTGCAAATTATTGTAATATATTAAGTGTAAATGTATTTTAATTATTTTGAGCTGTTCTGCCTTATGCTGTAAATAGTTTGTTTAGATTCTGACAAGTTCTAAACACTTTGCACACCTATTCCAGGAAAGGATATAGCATGCTACAGCTGTTTGTTGATGTATTTGCAAATCTGAATTAACTATGCAAAATTTATTTAGGTTTGCAGGTAAGCAACAGTAATGGTTAGGTGCAGTATATTCTAACTTATAATAATGATTCCAAATATTCATAGAAAAGCAGATAAACTACAGTATGCTACTTCTTACAGAACAGCACATCCTTAACGGAATGCATATCAGTAAACCAGGTGCCATAAACAGTATTGGTTTGTGGTGTTCTCACTAGTACTGAATATGCTTCTCATTATCATTTGAAGCTAGTTTACCTTTAATACCAGTACACTAGTGACATTAAAAAAAATCAAGATTTAAATAATTGAAGACAAAGCACTCCGACTTCCAAATTTTCATCTCAGGTTCCTTTTATATTGAATCGCTGCATCACTTGATATTGCAAATGTATGCTTTGGATAAGTACTTCTAAAAAGTTTCAGGGTAAGTATTCCTTCTTAACTTTGTTATCTGTTTTAGATATCCTTAAAAAATGTTTAAAGCATCCTGTAATGGTGGCAATGGTATGGAATATTGATAAAACAATTTCTACACTTGACTATGGTGTTTACATATAAGTTAGCATTTTTAAAACTAAATTGAGAAAATTTTTATATCTCCTACTGTTAAAGCTTCCAGTAACACTTCACATGTTTCTGAAATTATGTTTGATATGCTGCACAGAAACTTTTATTTGGAATATCATAGTATATTAAGATGAAATGTATAGCTCTGTACCCCAGTCTGGTTCAATCGCTGGACATTAGTAGGTAACAAATTCAAAAGATAGTTTATTTTTTTTAAAAAAAATATTTTCTTAAACTTAAGTTTTGTCATGCGTGAAATATAAAAACAAGTGGCTGATTTTGCCACCTCTGCAGTTAATGGTACACATGATTACTCATGACTTGATATATGGAAGATGGCTGGTCTTTCAAATGTATCCTGTTTGCATATTTCATCACATTCCACTGATAAAGCCAACAGCAAAGTTTCAATGAGATAATTCGTGGTAGTTGTCTGTATCAATTTGTCCTACTAATTACTATTATGCTTAAATAATTGAAAGGAAAATATTGGCTAGGTCTTCTCTCAGCAAGGCTTTGTAAATACATGTCTTTCCCTGCCGTTTTTAATGTAATTTAATGCTGGTGTTTATTTGATTTTTATTTAATGTTTATTATTTATTCTGTTTCTTCTAATGATGGTGATTTACAATGTCTGGACCACCTTATTAACTTATTTTCTGATAATGTTTTTCAGTGTTACATTTGTAACTTTTACGGTACATAGAGGCTCCAAACCTCTAACTATATTAATTCTTAGAATTGTTTTTGCCATTTTCTGCTAAATCGTTGTTTTGTTTAAAAAAAAAAACAAATTTGGAGGAACTGTCTTACCCAGTTTACATAATTAAAATGTTGCATTGATTATTGGTTGAATTAGAAGATTTACACCAATGAGAAAAATATTGAAGATGACTTTTTTATTTTAAAATGTAGTAATTGTGCATTGGGATGCCATGTTCCTAGATAAGTTAATCTCATCTTTGTGGTATATGATGAGTTTTTACAGCACATACATTTTACAGTCATAAATTTCCACAGCTTCCTACCATGCATGATTGTAGAGATTGAGAAATTATGGGTGTTTAAACGCTAGAAAGCAACAGATAAGGTAAAATGGTTCTGTAGGGTTAATACCCTGTAATTTAGTTGATGTAGAACTGACTCTTTTCAGATAACATTTTACCAACTGAATTAATTCCTATGAAATCTGGAAATTTCTGTTTACTAGCAGTAGCAGGTATTTTGTTCTTAAAATCAGTATTGAGATTCATGAAGATTCATTTAATGCATATTTTTACTCTCTTGCAGAATTCCAACTATAATTTCTGTACCATCTGTAGAAAAAGGCCTGCTGTACAGTTGATGATGAATTTTGTATACATTAGGGCTGTGATGGCTAACCTTTTTGTCGTTGTGTGGTGTGCCAAAAGCACGCACACATGACAGCACGTGTGCGCGATAGCATGCCTGCCCATATCCATAATACAATGCGTGCACGCCCCTGCTCCTGCTCCCACCCGTGCTCCTCCTGTGCATGCGTGTGCAGCAATCATGCGACCCGTTTTGTGCCTAGCAGGCCTCCCTGAAGCCTCCTGGGACAAAAAATGGGGCATGGGGGAGCGCTGCACCCCCCCACCCTTACACACTCCCCTCTGTCCCCTGCACAGGCACCTGTGACACACACACACGGTGTATACACACACATCTCCCGCATGTGCCCTGCCCCCCGCACATGCGTGGCAGAGGCCCAAAAATAATTTGGTCAGCTAGAAGGGCGCGTGGATACGCAGTGGAGCTGACCTGGGCCGGCAGCTCCTCTGCCCAAAAGTGCCATAGGTTCACCATCAAGGCATTAGGGTATAATTTTAATTACTTAACTAATTTGTACAAGTAGTTACTTAAACTTTATATTTTTTAAATTTTATAATATTCATATTTATCTCATCAGAATATATGAAAGTAACACTATGTTCTTAATTAGTAATTAGTAGTGTTCTTCAACGGTTTTACTAAATTTAGAAAATATTTGGTGTAATGCTCTTCTTCATAGGAGTTTTGTGGGAGAGCCTAAGTTTAGAGATTGCATTTACCAATACTTGGTAATGGTATAGGAAAGGGATATTTTTTATTTCCTCCCAAACTGATTATAGTTATTCCAGTTTAAGTAACCTTTCTCTAGGTAGATTCCTACTAATCTTGCATGTCCATAGCTGGAGTGATAAAATAACCCTGTAGAAGCATGGGAAATCAGAGACTTGCTGAGAAAGCAAAGCTTTTCAAGGATTATTATTCTGTTTGTCCTACTTGTGTCGCACTTCTTGACTTATACAACCTTTGCTTTCTGCTGTTCTAGCTCAATATATTCATTCCAGCATGATCATTAGAAAAATACTTTGAGCTTTTGTGCTGAATCCACCAAAGGTTTACCTCCAAGAATATACATTTTTTTAAAAAAACTAATGAAACGTCACCTGTACAATTTTAACCCTTTTTTGTGAGAATCCATTTGTTTCAATGCAACCAATTAAGATTTCTAATTCTTTCAGCGAAGAAATGTGTATCTTCTGTTGTTTATCCACAGGTGAATTCTCTTCCTGCATGTACATCAAATTCTAAGAAAGGAATTGGTTGTTCCCTTATTTTACATACTTGACTACATGTAACTTAAATTTGCTTTGCAGTAATCTATAATAATTTTATCAACATACTTTATCATATAATCTAATTGATATTAATATTTTGAAATTTTAATATTTCTGTCAATGTTGAAACAAGCCACAAAGATTTCTAGAAACTTCTTGCTAGCATATATAACTTTAAAGTATTTTCTAGCCATGTCATGTTCTTTGATCATCATACTTGGTTACTCTAATCACTAGTCCATAAACAAAATTTTGCAACTGTCTGTCTATCTCCTGTCAGAATTTGTTAGTATGATCTGTAGTTTGGCCTAAGGCTATGTAGATATTGCTGGGGAGACTTGCGTTCTGCAGTTTGCCAATTCCCTATAGTAAAATGATTGGGATGTACTGTATAAAATTTCCTCTTGCAGTTGTAAACTAAGTCTGTTTGTAAAGATCTGAAATTGGGTGTCTGTTCCTTTAAATTCTTTGAACAAAGTTGGCATCATGCCCAGCCACTTCTTGCTTCAAGGCTGTTCCTTTGGGAGTTTTTTTCTGAAACAGTAGTAGAGCAAAACTACTCTGCCATTCTGCATGCTATCCTTGTCCAGAAGTGCAGCCTTGCCATTCAGTCTTTTTAATGACAAACTAATTCTGTGTTGGAGATGATGGGGCTATCCAATATTGGAAGAACTGATCTTGCAGCCTGAATCTGGATCAACTGTGTGTTAACTCTCTGTAATCTGGAGGTGATAATATGGATTCTAAACCCAGCAGTCCTCAAAATACATGGGAAGGTGACTCTGAATTCAGTTTCCAGTTTTGGACCCAACTTTTTCTGTGGATATATTTGTTTGGTCGGCTGATCAGTTATATCTTACGTAACTTCAGAGGGCTAAAGTAATGACTTCTTCCTGGCCCTTTAATCAGTTTGGTCTTCAGATTTCTACTGTCATATTTAATTATCATCTTTAATCTGAATCTTATTGGTAAGCAGTTTTTTTAGAAAGGGACACCTGCCTTATACCTTATCTTTTTCTCTCCCTTCCTCTCCCACCCATTTTTCTCTTTTATGGATGACTTTATTTAAGCATGATTTTTGAAGCTTGGGGATATGATCAAAGCAGCAGATTGATTTCAAAAGTAGGATAGTGGCGTATATTTGATTAGTAATTTGGCATATTCTGGATTAGATATACATACATACATTAGAGATTCATATTTCTATTTAATTCCTTGTAAGTTCTTTGGAATTGCTTAGATATTCCAAAAGTTGTGGTTAGCACTACTGCAGTTAAGCTGTTTACATTTAAATTTAGCATTTAGAAAAAGAAATTTCCATCTCTAGAATGTAGCACACCCAAAGAAATATGACCTTGGGCAGTCTCTTAATTTGTACTTGTATTTTATGGGCTGCACCAGGTTTTGTCCCATCTACTAAACCAGTTCTTTATTTGGGGCTGCTATTATTATTTAAATACCTCTGTGAAACTAGTTCCTGTTAAAGAATTAACGTATATATATTTTTTAAAATAGGACTTCCCTACCTGATGAGATCCTTATTTGCCCTGCCTTCAACTCTGAGAGCAAATGAGATACAAAGAATCTCTGAGCTATTTTAAGCCTTATTGCATGGCCTTTGCTACCCTCGATCTGGCAGACCTCCCTCTTTCTGTATTAATCAAATCTGTCTGCCGCTCTGCCTCTAAGCAGCTGTATAACTGATCAAGCTTCCAATATGGAATGGACTATCGTGGAGCCTTTGTGGGTATAGTGGGGGTTGGGAAAATCTGGCATGTTTATGGATGATTGCCCTGGAGAGTTATGTAGCTGTTGCTGAACTGACATGAGTGCTTTTGTCCAGGGAGCTGGGTTTTTTGGAAATTCTGTCCTGGTCAGAAGTTGAGAGCAATCAGTTCAAGCCAAATGTCTGTATCAGTCAGCTGAGGGGGAATGTAAAAAGCTTTGCTGGAAGTGTGTCTGCTCTCCAGTTGCTTCCTTTAGCCTCCACTTCACATTTTGGGACAGGAAAAACACCCTGCTTGCCTCTACCAGTTGGTTAATAGCAATGATCAAAGAGAGCGCTCTCCTAAATCCTGACTGAGCTGCCTGATTGTGTTTGCTCTGAGAGCAGACTAGGAATGACAAAAGAATTACTGCTAAAATTAAGAGAAACATGAGCTATGGAGCTGAAATAAATAGTCAAGACTCCAACAAGAACAACGGGAGTAAAATGTCAGCGCTACAGAAACTGGAGAATCTTGCAGGGCGGATCTTTTACTGGGGGCCATGGAATGATGCAGGAGCACCAAGCTCTGGAGAGGCTGTCTTTGAATCAGAGCATACTGCTGCCTGGAATAAGCAAAGTGAGTTGACAAACTGAGCATGATTTCCAAGGGAGTGGGAATTGGTGCAGAGTTTCCAACAACTCTGCTCCTCAAATGAAGCTTTAGAGGTGTTGCTGCTCTTTAATAATGACACGAGGTATTAACGCCTGAGTGTGGAGGAGAACATTAAAACAGGCCTCTGATCTCTCCCAGCCTAGCCCATAAAAATGGATACCACTACTGTGGAGGCCATTCTGGCTTTAAATATGGAACCACCTCATTCTCTATATCAAATTACCCAGTTTTTAAAGGTAGGTAGGTTACTTAATAACACTAGAGCTTATTGTTGTGTAGCATTTTATTCTAAAATCCACAGGATTTATTTGCTCAAATGTGGCCATCCAGTTACTAACTGTTATTGATTCAATGTTCTACGTGTAATCTGCATGGAATATGAAAATGTGATTCAGATAAATATATAATAACTTGCCACGTAGAAAATGGAAGACAGGCCCCCAAATACATGTTTCTATGCAGAGGTGATAAACCGCTTATGCATTGCTATGACAAGAAAATAAAGATGGAACTCCGTTTCATATACTGTTTTCTAAGCTAATATTAATGCTTTGGAGAATGGGCATATGGGTGAAAAAGTATATTTGATTTTCATATTTCTACTTCCACTTGCTCCCAGTCAACGATTTAGCTATTCTATAATGGCCTCTGGCTTGTGTTAATATGTATCTGAGAATAATGCTTGTTTCTGCTTGGCAAACAAACCATTTTTAAGTAGCAAAAAGTAGCAAAATATTTTTACTCTTTAAAATCTCAAGCATTGATTCCCACCTTGATAACTACCGTATTTTTCGGAGTATAAGACGCTCTGAAGTATAAGACACACCTAGCTTTTGGGGAGGAAAACAAGGGGGGAAAATCTGCTTCTGCCTCCCAGCAATTTGCCTCCTTGCAACAAACAGCAAACAGTGAAGACAATATACACTGTTTGTAGTGTTACATTTCAGACTATACTTGTACAGATGCTGTTAAAATTGATGTGCTTCCTGGAACTATAGTTACTCTCTCCTATTTAAAAGAAGATACAGTATCATTGGGCCTCTTCAGATCAAGCATTTATTTTAAAAAGCTTCATTTTGTTAAGCTGTCTAGAACAATACTAAAGCAGTCTTTAAAAAATAAGTCTAATAATTTGAACATTCTATAGCAGCGATGGCGAACCTTTTTTGGCTCGCGTGCCACAAGTGGGGGAGCGCAGGGGGGGCATGTGCGGGCGTGCCGCACCCATAATGCAATGTGCGATCCCCCAGTGCGTATGCGCGCACAATGTGCGACACCCCCCCCCATTTTACATGCTTTTTTCGCCCTCCCCAGGCTCCAGAGGCTTTATAGGAGCCTGGGGAGGGCGAAAAGAGCCTCCCCCGCTCCCCCAGAGGCTTCAGGGACCGTCCGGAGGCTTCCCTGACGCCTTCGGAGCGCTCAAAAGGATCCTCCGAGCAAACCGGAAGTGACTTCCGGTTTGCTCGGAGGGTCGTTTTAAGCGCTCCGAAGGCATCAGGGAAGCCTCCGGACGGTCCCTAAAGCCTTCGGAATGCTTAAAACGACCCTCCGTGCAAACCAGAAGTCACTTCCGGTTTGCTCGGAGGGTTGTTTTAAGTGTTCCGAAGGCTTCAGGGAAGCCTTCGGACTGTCCCTGAAGCCTTCGGAGGGCCTCCGGGGGGGGCGGGGAGGCTCTTTTCGCCCTCCCCACGCTCCTATAAAGCCTCTAGAGCCTGGGGAGGGCGAAAAAATGGCTTTTAAAAATGGTGAACTCATCTGGCCAGTGTGTGCATGCGCGCTGGCCAGCTGACGGCAGCGCCTCGCGTGCCCTAACAAATGGCTCTGCGTGCCACCTGTGGCACGCGTGCCACAGGTTCACCATCACTGCTATAGCCTATTGCAGCCTCCGCAAGTTCCATTTTCCCGTTTGCTGCAAGGAGGTAAATTGCTGGGAGGCAGAAGCCAAAGGGTGGGGGACGGTGGGTGGGTGGGGCTACATTCAGTGTATATGACGCACCCAAATTTTCATCCTCTTTTAAGGGGGGAAAGGTGCACCTTATACTTCGAAAAATACGGTAATCTTTGGCCTTACCTGCCATGTAAGCTCTTCATTGTGTTTCAATCTGAGTACCTATTCTGATTTTTTGATATAGTAATTTCAGTTCAAGGCAGATGAAACACCATAGAGACATAGTCTTGATAGTGGTTCTTATTGTTTCCTTTGTCATCCGCGACTTAAGTTACAATTTTCATTTAATTTTGTTTGAAATTGTACTTCATTTGTCTCATTGGCTCAGTCTTGATTCCTAGAGTAGCCTATCTCAGATGATGGGATAGTGAGTAGGTAGAAGGCCTTCCAACGCCTATGCTTTATTCATTGACTCCTTTAAGTAGGAAGGAGTGAATGCAAACTTTGATGCTCAAATATGTTTAAACAAAATCGTCATAGTAAGGTTTTTTTATTGCCACCTAGTTTAAAATAAAGCTTGTAGAACATCTGATGCCAGATGTCTTGATCCTTTAATCTTTTGGTGTTGGTACCTCCCTCTTCCTGCATTTGAGCCTGTTGTACATGAATAGCAGGTTCAGAAAGGGAGGAGGTCATATGTGGCAAAAGATCCAGGAATAAGATATTGAATCTAGGGATATGAATTTAAAAAGTGATTTCTGTGTGCCTTCTGAGATAATTTTTATCTTTGTTGCTCATTTATATGGCTACGGCTTGACAAATTGTTGTACAATTTCATTGAGGTTTAACAATTAGGCAGTTTAGAAGTATGATACTTTGTTTTCCCCTTGGTTCTTAAATTCACTGTAAGTTCCCTCAACTGAGTCTATTAACTCTCTTGAGAAATATGTGATACTATATCTGAGTAGTTCTAATAAGCCTTGTGGAAATTCTATGTTGGTTTTTCAGGTCCATTCAATCAGTGAGCTTGAAAAAAGTTTTCTTTATTTGTTGGCACATCTTGCATTCTATAAATCTAGTTTCCAATGTATTTAATATTTGATTAATTTGTATAGCTGCCCATCTCTTATGCACTCCTGGATGTGTAAACAACAGTTAAAACACCATAAAAGCAGGTATCAGTCAAAACAATATACACATCATTGACAGCCTGTGTAGAAAACAAAACAGCCAACACTCAATGTAATTAGTGCAGGGTGTGCTATACTTTTCATGTAATCATGTCTTTAACAAAAAGCCAGCAAGGCTGGGTCCAATCCAATCTTCCGTTGGGTTGATGTTCCAAAGGTGGGTATCATGACAGGGGGAAAAAATTCTTCCTGGGCCCCATCGAATGACATTGTCTAATACGGCAGCCCCAATATTTTGGGCACCAGGGAGTGGTTCCGTGGAGAGAGGTTTTTCCAGGAACCGGAGGGGGCGTAGTTTTGCATGCTGCCTGTATCCTGTGGATAGGCTTCACTTATTTTTGTGACCCAGTTTCTGGCATGCCCGGCCCAGTGCCAGTCCATGGCCTGGGGACTTCTGGCCTAATAAATAAGAAGCAGAGTATGCCTTTCCTGCCAGATGTAATGAGGTGGGTAGATATAATTGTGGGAGACAATACCTTAAGTAATATTGTCTTGTGATCTAAGACAGTTAAAGGCTAAACAACAATAAACAATTTGTCGTCCACCTAATTGTCATTACTATGGAAAAGAGAATAAGATTGTACAGGTAGCCCTGTACAGTAATTGGAACCGAGAACTATGTTGCTAAGCGACAAAGTCCTAAGGCATGACATGATGTCATGGCGCTGACTTATAGTGGCAGTTTTGGCCATCCAGTTGCCATTGTTAGGTGAATACCACATGGTCACAGCTTCCTGCGGGCACATGATTGCCATTTGCAACCTCCTGCCAGCTTCCCCATTGACTTTACCTACTGGAAGCCAGCACTGAATGTTATAAATAGCAGTCATGTGACCACAGGAGAAAGTGCTGGCCACAACTATAAGAAAGTATTGTAAGTATCCCCTTGTTTGGCGCTATCACTGACCAAATGGATGTTAAATGAGAATTGTATATTCCACAATCTTTTAAGAAGATTGTAGGAGAGTTGTAAGCATCTCTTCTATAGGGTCAGAACATACATTTAAAGAGTAGCTGAATTTCTGATACCAAATAAAAATGACTTCTTTTGTTGGTCATTGCAAACTAGCATTAGCTGGGCCATTTGTTTGTTTCTTCACATCACCTTAAGTCTCACCAGAGCCTCTTTATGTGAGTTATACAATGCAGATGTCAAACGCATGATATCCAAGCTGATATTATCTTGGTTTTTAAGGATTTTTAGATAGTCTTCCTTCAAAACAGAAGTTTAAAATTATGAAAAAGTTGCACGAAGCAACTAACAACACTTTTATGAAAAGTTATCATGGTGAAGTATGATCTGTTTCCTCATTAACTTGTAATATAATTTATGTTCCAATGTTTAAGCTAGTAATGTTTCCCAATCTTGGCAACTTCTAGATGGGTGAAGAATAGTTGAATAGGAGTTCTGAGAATTGAAAATCATGATTGGAAGCATTAGGAGACATGGGTATAAGCAATTCAAATCTTTTCTAAGTCCTTTATTTCCTAGAACCTTTTCTCATTGAACCATAGGTTTGATTAGCCCCTTTGTGACTAATTGGATGACCAGTCTATCTTTGCCTTTGCAAAGGCTTATTGTACATCAGTGTTTTGGTGCAGTATGGTTTTTTTACACTCCCAAAACATATATTTTTTAGTACAAATGAAGGCAAATATACGTATCCTAGGATAATGTTGCAGGATCCAAACTGGTTCGGTCACTGGTACCAGAAGTTTAGTCTTCCGAGCTTTCAAATTCGTGCTGGAGCCCATCCTCAAGGAACTTCTCTCTAGCACAGTATGTGCTTTGGGCTACTCTGTGTTGTGTTTATATGGTACCTGGTTGTGTATGGCTTTTTAGTTGTTGATTGGGGAGGGGGGGGTTGATGGCTGACTATTAAGTCATTGGCTGTTTCCTTCTTCTTCCAAGCCCTTGCCTCCTTAAGTATTTGATAAACTCATGATAAATCAGCACTCCTGTTGACTGATGAGGGGCCTGTTTCTTCCCTGGCTGTTTTTGTACCTGCTTGTCCAACAATCTTAGTAGCTGCAACATTGAATATAAGTCCTTGTTCAGTGAGTTCAGGTCTCCTCATCTGACCGCTCATTTGTGTTCTTGCAGCCTGGTGGTTAGCTTCCTCCGTGCCTGTCCTACATAGTCACAGAGGCAATCGATGCAAGGAATCCAGTAAATTATATTGGAAGTATCTCCAACCTCCAAGTAATCTTTACAATGCATATTTTTTCCTCATGTAGTAGCCTGTGAGCGATGTGTGCGATGGCACTTGCAGATTTCGGAAACTATGTTCTTCTGCTTCCGAAATGTTTTTGATGTACTTTCTTACCTCTTATTCCCATTTTGTATTCTGTATACAAACTTAAGCTAACTAGCAATGAAATGAAAATGACAAGTATATAAAATTACAATAGAAAAAGATATGAAAATTAGTATTCAAAAAATCAGGATAAAACAGATAAAATAGGTTGATCAATAAAAAGACAAATGTTGATAAAGTCTAGTCTAAATAAAAATGCATTTGCTTGGAAATGGGAGAGCAAAGAGAAAGCTAGAAAAATATCTGGTGGGAAAATGTAGCCATTGTAAAGCCCTTCCCCCCTCTTCTCTTCAGCCATTTTATAATTTAGCATATCTCTTCAGATGGGAAGAGGGGGAAATCCCATGTAATTTGCAGGGTAATGCAGTAATATAGAGACAAAATCTTTGTGTGTCTAATAACACTTGGCCATAAAGTATTCTATTGGAGATCTGTTAAGTGAGGAAAAATGTGAGCAGGTATTTTTATGTTGTTTAAACCTGCACGCATGGAAGTTAAACATATGATTCCTTGTTTTTAAGGAATTAAGAGGTAACGTTAAAACAAGCAAAATCATAGATACTCCTCAGACTTTTTAAATCATTTGACAAATATAGAATTAAATCTAATGTTTATTTTAAAAGGTTTTAAATTCATTTAACTTCTATAATACCATCTGTTGCTTAATAAAATCAACTTGACCACTTTAGTATAGGTTCATGAAATATTTTGTACACACCCAGACAAACTCCATATCACTTTATATATTTGAAATTGCTTAACCTTCCCCAACTTGGGTGGGTGGGGTAAATCTATTCCATTCATTTTTATACTTCTCTTTCCTGGTGTAAGTTTACTTTGCTGTTTTAGTAATTGGATTTACTAACTGAGTTTATTTTAAGCCATTTCAAAATCTTTCTTTGGGGACTCCTTATTTCACCTGTTCACCCAGCAGATCTACCCGCTTCTGGTAAAAATCAACATTAGATCAAAATCCGATCCCGAAAGCTTCTTCCTTCCTTTTGCGATAATGGTAGTATGTATCATGATGCTAAGAGCAGAAATACACCTTGCTTTTGTGTTTGAAAGTTGTATTACACTGCTTGTCTTTGCTGTGCAAGAACTATAGTGCTCTGATAACCTAGATAAAAGACTTCCTGTTAAAATTTGAATAAAAACTATTTTGGGTGAGGAAAGGGTAGTAGTATACCTTGTCTTATTCTAAAAATAAATATTCCATTGGAGATTTTTTTTTCAAAAATTTAGTTTTTCCATGTTTTAGAAATAACATAAAAAGCCTTGGAGGAAAAAATAAAAAAAAATCTATGGTTTCTTTATTTTATACGTTGTTTAACCACACTTTCACATCTGTAAGTATGTACTCTATATTGAAATGTTTCAACTGAGAAAACTTCGGATTTTCATTCTTAACTTTTTGATGGGTAACTAGCTCAATCTCTTTCCCTCCATTTCTGCCACATCTTTTCCAATCATCTTATACTATGCTATGTTCATAGTACCGAATATTGAAAATACTTAAGTTCTAACCCAAGTGGCTATAGTATTCAAGGGCCTTTTGTAGCTAGAAGTAAGCTAGGGGTCACAGCATTTAACAGTATCTAATCAATTTAAGATATTTGAAAGGATGAACAGAATTTGATTTGGTTAATACTTTAATTAGTCTTCCCCAAAAACCCCATTAAAAACGATGGTGAACCTTTCCCATCTGGTACCAAGAAACAGTATTGACAAGTTCATTTAATCACCAAGAGTTGAGCTTAGCTTAGGGAAGTTCTCTCGTTAAAAACCGCATAAAAGTGATATTTTACTCTGCTTGTTAGCTGATTCTGAACTAAATCAATTTCTGATTCTAATTGAGACTGCGGTGTTGAGGACATGGATGCTAATTCTATTCTTAAATCTATTAGGGTCACAATGTACTATGCTTTGAGAAAATTACCCTGTCCTTTGTTTTTTATCAAGCTGCTGTATCAAGGCTGAGGTTTCAAAGATAGTAATTCAGTGTTAGAAATTAAGGGTACAGTAGTTTCATAGATAGCAAAAATATCTGAAATTAAAATAACCTATCAATTCAACAAAGATTCTAGTTTGAAGAATTCCAAGCTTTTCTGATTTCTCTAGTCTTAACATATTACATTTGTTTATTTATGCACAGTAACATTGGTGGTTGAGAACCAGAAGAAATTGCAATCGTATTATTGATGGGGCTAGGTGAATTTTCTGCCTTTTCTGTTTTTTCTGATGTTTTTATATATATATATATATATATATAAATATATATATTTACGCACGCACGCACGACACACACACACACACACACACACACACACACACACACATACATACATGCATGTTAAGCCTATTGGAGGTTTATTTCATTTAGTGCTTCACTGGTTCTGAAAGAAAATTGTGACATAATATTCAGCTGCAAAAAAGCAGTTAGGAGGACTGCATGATGGTCAGATGTTACCCATTCATTTAACTTGAAGCAATAATGAAAATATTAATTTTAATTTTATTTCTAACAAATACATTGCATTAACTTTTATTCTCAGGTTTTACTTTCTGTGTTCTATTGCATTCACAGGGTCATAAAATTAATCTTTAGAGTGGCTGTTGGGCTTCTATGAATTACTTTATTGTGATAAACTTGACATACTGGTTTAAGTGATCCTTTTATGACACTGTTCGTTAGTTCCAATGTAAACAATGATTATATAAATCAAAAAGGGACTTTTAAAAAGAGGCAGTCAGGGTAATGACACAGCTATCCTGATTCCCTGAAAATAAGACCTCCACGGATAATAAGCCCAATTGGGCTTTTGAGCGCATGCACTAAAATAAGCCCTCCCCCCACAATAGGCCCTCCCTGAAAATATTGCAACACAGCAGCAGCCATGAAGTGACCACGCTCGCCACCACCTGCACCTCAAAAATAATAAGACCTCCCCGAAAATAAGGCCAAATGCTTATTTCGGGGGTCAAGAGAAAATAAGACACTGTCTTATTTTCGGGAAAACACGGTAGGTCTACAATTTTTAAGCAATAGTTTGTCTGAAGAGAATGTGATATCTAACTTCTTTCTAAAGGTAGACTACTGTTCTTTCTCACCAATAGTGACAAGAACTGTCTTGTTGGTCACATGATGAAATTCTGGGGTTCCTAGATATTTATTTCAGAATCAGGTCTTCTGTTCTTGGGCCGAACCTGCTGACCAAAACTGGCCCTGGGCAAGTTGGCAGTTGTATGAAATCTTCTCCTCTTATAGATGAACTTCCAAACATATTGACAAAATTATCTCACTATTCAAGTATTAACTATTCCTGGCAAATTTTCTGCAATTGTTTTAGCACAACACATCTGAAGTTGTTGCAGTTTGTATCTGTGTTACATGGCATTGCTTCACTCTATGCATTTTCCTCTCTTTATATGGCCTTTACACTTGGAAACAAACTGGAAGCCAGTTTTGACAGACTTTTATTACAAACAAAACAGCTTTAGAGAACTTGTCACTGGGTATGGAATCAGCTGAAGTTTATAAATACTGGATTTAATTAGCCACTTACATAATATATTAGATTTGCACCAAGCATGGAAAACTAACAAGAAGGGCTGTTCCTGGTTCATGAGCTGAATTCTGTCAAAATAATGTTAAACTTCTATTTACAGTAAATGTTCATTTATTTATTTGAAATATACCTTCCTTTCTGCTGAAATAAGCTCTTGATCAGCAGAGAAACTTAGGGAACAATAGAAACATTTTAAAAATACTATTGTAAATTAAATTAATATTTAAAAGCATAGGAAAGACATGTTACAATTTTTTTAATGCTCAAAGTCTAGATGCATCTTCCGAGGAAGTATGAGTTCCCTATTTTTACTGACAGCTGAAGATCATGGAGCACTCTCAGTCCACTGAATTGTTTTTTTCAGGGAGCATTGCATAAACTTGGCTATAAACTCTGTATCCCTAGGTCTAGTTTCCTAACTACCTCTTTTAATTTAATCTTATTCAGAGTTTTAGATGACTATCTAATCTATTACTGAATTTCAGAATACATCTTTGAAATTAAATGTTAAAGAGCAGCAGAGCTGAGTATCATTCTGAGGATACTCGCAATAGAATACCTTTCTGAATAGTTCCATAAATACAAGTCACTGTAGATCAGTGGCCTTGTATTGAACAGTAGCCTCCCAATATTATCCTCTGAACAAAGCTTAGCAGAAATAATTGAAATAACAGTAAAACAATATCCAAAAGAATTATCTAGTAATCCACAAGTATACTATTCTAATACTAAGAATGATGATAGTGGTATTGAAAACCACTAACGGACAAAGAAATTTAAGCATTATAGTCAAAGCTTTTGGAGTTGCAGAATGTTTGAAAATTAGAGTTTCAAGACAAACGTCAAGCTTTTTGTTAGGAAACTTTCTGAATTAACCTTTGGGTTAATTTTGTATTCCATAGATTAGCTAGAATGACAGTAGTATTTCTGACAAAGTAGGAAGCCATTTGAACATATCTGTTTGGAGCTGGAGTATTTTAGCCATTTTCTGCAGAATCTTATACTGACCACTAACCTCAAACTGACCAGAGAGTGATCTATCAATGATAGTAGAGACATTAAATTTTCCAATCACTAGCTCCATGTGAATCAAATAACAAATCCAGCATGTGCTTTTCTGCATCTATAAAGCCCCATACTGGTTTCTTTGCTTGTTGCTGCTTATTTTTACATCGAAAATAGTATTTGATAGAAAATACAGGAAAGAATTATTTTGTTCTGCATTTGAAACAAAACAGAACAGCCGCACTCAGAATTTTCCAACATAATAACTTTGAGCAGGTTGTATTCGTGCGAGAATATTCCATCATAAGAACAATGGACACTTCAAATGAGTCCTTGCTCCCCAGGGCCACAAAACCTGATGGGTGGCAATCTGAATACTATATACAAACAAATTGGTCAAGGGAGTGACATCTTTTTTTAAAAAAATAAGATTTCAGATTGCAAATAAGGCAAGATATATTTAAATATATTGTTTGCATCCTGCCTTCACAAACAACTACAGGACTATGATAAGAAGCAACATCAATATTTTTACCGCAGCTCAACACATACTGTACATAAAAGTTAAGTGAAAAAAATAACTTGCTTCAGTCTTTGATTCAAAGTTTCTTGTAATTGACAATCTGTTTACAAAACTAAGCAAACCAGCATACTTTTTGCATTTGGCTACTTGAAAGCCCCATAGCATTACAACAGTATCTGTAATGGTATGCATAATGTATCTGAAAGAAATGTGAAAAGGTAAGAGAGGAGACTTGCAAGGACAAAAAAATTGGGAAACACTTAAGAGAGGAAAAAGAAGCAGTAAGACAATGTTGTCGCTACTGTGGAAGGAGTAATAAGATGGTGTGAGTAAATCTGGGTTGAAGAAAACGGTTTTAACTTTTAGAGATTGTATTTTGAGGTCAGATATAAAGTCCTGGAGAAATTATAGAAGTTCATCATTGCTGGATTACTTTTTAATACCACTGTCACCACTATCAGATGTATCACTAGAGCTGTTAAAAAAAGTACAGTCTGAGAAGTCATATGGTAATAATAGCTCCTATTCAGAATTGAATCCTAGATATTGTGGCCTAGGTTACTGCATACTGTGGTTTATTTGTCTTCATTTGAAGTTTCAAACACCGGATGGCTAGTCATTTGTGAGGCATGGTGTAGTGAATCCTGCAGTGTGCAAGGGAGTTAGACTTGGTGACTTCTTAAGCCCTTTCCAACTATATGATTCTCAAATTCTATAAAAATGTTAGTTTGCTTGATTGAGAGGAACACTGAAATGGAGACTAGATAATATTGTTCCTTCCAAGCTGCAACTGTTCCTTGGCAACAAAACTAGAAATGGAATTTACTGAAACAAAGATAAATTACAAGATGAATGAAATATTTTGATAATTTGAGATTTCTATTTTAAGAATATATTTAAAGAACATTGGATAACTGCATAAGCACTGAAGTAAAATTAAGTGGATTTCTGCAATGTTCAGTAAGAAGTAGGGATTTAACTCAGATTATAAGAGAAATAAATAGTATTATAGGAATCAGATCATAATGTTCTTGTGCTCTGAAAAACATCCAGTCATTCAGTCATATTAGATGGGCCAGAATGAATTGTGGAAATTGTAGTGTGTTGGGGTAATTTGGCTGGCCTTCATTCTGTTTGAGAAACTAGGAATGGTCACTAGGAAATAAATTCTTCCTACTGTCACTGTAAAATATAAAGTGTCCAGCCATTTAACATCTCTTCCCATTGAGGATAAAATAGTCTTATAAACAAATATTAAGAACACACAACAATGGAATAGAATAGAATAATGATTGGAAAGGACCTTAGAGGTCTTCTAGTGCAACCCCCTGCTTAGGCAGGAAACCCTATACCGTTTCAGACAAATGATTTATCTGTTATCAGAAATGATTCATCTGTTGGAAATTCTCTTTAATGAAGCATAAATACGGCTCTTATTTGTTCTGAACAAATGTATTCTTCAAAAAGTTAAGGGAATAATTGGAGTATGCTATTTTTAAATTGGAATCTGACTTAATAGGAAGGGAATGTTTGAGACTGTAAAAACTATATAAAGTTAAGGGAAAATAATTATGAACTGTTAGCATCATGAACTATTATGGCTAAAGTAGGAAGAAGAGAAACTAAATAAAAGCAAATGGCTTTTGTTAAAAATTATAAAAACTAGATAATTAAATTTTAGTGTCTGGACAAAAATGAGAGAAAAAAACATGATAAAAATAAAACCTGACATTTCTCCTCAAAATGATCAGGACAGAAAATAGAATCTTTAAAACAAAATTGAAAAAAACATCAAACTAATTTGATTTTGGTTACCAAACAGGAATGCAAACAGGCACTTTGTGTTGTTGTAAAAAAATAGTGACTGTCAGACCCTTGGAACAAAGAATTTTCACCATAACAACATACAGCTGTCCAGAACATCTGTATTCAGTTGTCACAAGAAAAGACTACTTGGCCAACAAGAGAACTATGTAATGCAAATCCAAGATATTTTGCTGCCTGAAGTAGAGTCCAAATGTGTCTCCTTCCCCTCTATGAATGTGAGCCAACACACTTCAACACTACCTCTCAAATGGTGGCCAACAGCTGGCTTCAACCTGATGTGTCATGGGGCTGGCCCTAACAATTTTACAGGTAGCCCGTAATTGGTACTGGAATTGCCTTCGCTAAGCAATGCAGTTATTAAGCAAGATGGCAATTCCGACACTCTCAGTTGCCATCATTAAACAAATTACTGCAGTTCTTTAAGTGATGGTATCACAAGGTCACCACTTGCAGCCTCCTGCCAGATTCCATTGGTTGGTTATTGGAAGCTGGCAAATAAGTTGACAAATAGCACCTGCTTGACAGTGCAATGTCATAATCATGAACTGGGAGTGAGCACCCGGATCACAATCACATGACTGTGGGAATGCTACTATGGCTGGAACTCCAAAGACCAATTGTAAGCACCCGTTGTTCAGTGCCATTGCTGAGTGAGTGGTTGTTAAGCAAGGACTATCTGTACTTTAGAATCATGATGAAAATGTATAAAATACTGAAATAATATATAAAGGGGGTGGTTATATATGTGCCCATACAGTTGTAAGAGGTCGGGGCTGATTTTGAACTTGGTCTTCATATATGCCCTGTTTTTTTCAAGAAATACGGGTAGCCTTTGATGTATGACCACAATTAGAACTGGGATTTCCATCAGAAATCATCATGGTTGCAAATCAAATCACCTGATTTTGTTACAACTTTTACATTAGTCATTAAGCAAATCGTAGCAGATGCAATTCCAGCCTTTCCAATAGGCTTTTTTTTTTTTGCCAGAAATTGGCAAAGAAGATCATGTATCAAATGAATGTGACAGCAAAATGCTGTAGCTAGTTGTGAATGTGAGTTAGAGGTCAGGTGCCAAACATGGGACCACGTGAAGGGGTGTGATGGTCGTAAGTGCAAGGATAGGCCATAAATCACTTTTTTTCCAGGCTCTCGTAAAGCAAACAAATGGTCATAAATCAAGGACTGACTACCTATATACTACAGTACTATGCTTTGATCAGCATAGATTGTCTAACAATTTTGTATCACATTTGTTGAGAGTTAGACCAAGCATACAACTAAAAAAAGCTATATTGGAAAGGTGGTATTGTCATTTATAGGTGGGTAGATGGAAGAAGACCCTCCTGAAGATACTGATATCTAACAAAAAAGTAGCAGCTGATGCTGGGCCTGGGTGTTGATATTGGTATCAAAAGACCACAAAGATGCTTTACTGTCTATGAAGGATAATGAACTGAGAGGATGAAAATTGTCCTTGCTCAACTTCGGTTGCTAAAGTACCAAAGAAAGAATTAACACTTATCAAATAATTGATAGTTGTATCAATTAGTACTTACTTCCTTTCCCTCTTCCTTAGAACTCACTAACCAATATTTCATCACTTTTGCCTGGCTTCAGATACACCTAGCTTGCTTGCTTGATGCTTAAATATTTTATACTATGCGTTCAATATTTGCAATTACTGTTTATTTGTATTTAATTATTTTTAACATTTTCTCTTTTTCTTCAAAAACTATTTTATATTCTAAATAATAAAGGTATTTTAAAGGCCTTAGTTTGCCTTACTGTGTAGTTTGTTGTAGATGTGAGAACTGTTCTTAAATTGAAGAACAGTTAATTTAAGTTTAAATCTTAAACTTAAATTTGGAAAGCGTTCTGTGAAGATATACAGTCATTTCTGCATATTTTCCAACTTTAGCTTCCCAAACTTATATTGTCAACAATCATTTATTGGGCCAGATTGATTCTTGTCACTTCAGCAGATATCTTAATAAATGGTGATATGTCCTCTGGGGATTCTACCTAATAAAAATATTTGTGGTTTTAATTCTAATTTTATTTTCAGAATTTTCTGGAGGCTTTGGTATATTTCTAGTACTTTTGAGTCTTTTTCCCCCCCAAGACCATCACATATGGTAAATATCCCTTCTTTATTGTGTCAACTTCTTTGGCTGTGTGAGTTGTCCATCTTAATCACTGATGGAGTTTACTCACTTACTTGCGTATATGCCTTCTGAGCTTGGTCCCTGATCGTGTCATCCCTACTTCCTATGTACTACTGATAAACAAATATTGGTTGCCATTCTAGCAGAGACTTGTCAGCTAATATTCTAAACACTTTTCTCAGAATAAGAGGTTGGTGGCTGTTTGTGCTTTTGTATTATTCCAAGACAGTATTATTCCAAAATAGTATGGGTAATCCTTACTTAGTAGCTGTTCACAGTTAACACCAGTAATGAAAAAGTGACTTTGCAATCAATCCTTGCATTTATGATCTTCACAGGTCTGTAAAGCAAAGGAAAGCTGAAATGAGGTAAGCATGGTCACAGTTTCACTTAGCAACCACTTCACTGAACAGCTGAGTTGCTGGTCTCAACTGTAATTCCTAAACAAGGAGGATGTATTGAAGCTAATTAAAGCTTTTCTCATTTCCATAATTTAGCTGCATTTACATTGTACTTCTACCACATGTCTACCATATGTCTTGCTTTACCAGCTTGGACTGTAAGTGTTGCAAGCATTGAAATTTATTGTAAATTGGCAATTGCATCTGTCTGTCAAGACATATGCATATCTGTCATGTGTTGTTATCTTGTTGGCCTTTGTTGAAGAAGGTTTAAACAAGTTGCTGTATCTATTCCTTGGCATTTTCATATGAATTAGGAATTGATCCTATAGACATTAATATTAATTCTGTGCTATTCTTTTTCTTTTCCCAAAATGAGGTTTAAAGTCAGCTGTCTTTGATAGTGTTGCTTCTACGGAAGATTCTTCTATTTTTATCTTTAATTTCCAGGGGCTTCTTATCTGAACAATGCCCAGTTATAATTCAAAGTATTCAAAAACCAAAGAGACAAGATGGTTCCAGAACAATTTCTATAGGGGAGAAAAAGATTTAAGGTGCTTTTACAGATCAGATTTCTTGCTATTTTCATTTATAAAGTGGGGGGGGGGGGGCAGGACCAGCACCAGCAGGAAGCTTGTCTTTCTCTTTGTGCTTTTGTTATTGTTGCTCTGTTTCTGGGGAATACAAAGGGATGTGTATTACATTACTTGAAAACAAGCAAACTAACAATGCCAGCTACTCTTGGCTTGGTGAATCTGAAGGGAGTGTGGGAGGATCTATGACAACTATTGTGATACGCCAGTGAATGAACTGCCTGTGACTGGCAACAAAATGCTCCCCTTTGAATTGTCATCATGCAATTCCCTTGCTCACCACCTCTGCAGATATGCTAATGGCAGCCATCCTTCTTTTATAACCAATATAACTGCCCCACTTGAAGAAGAGTTGTTTTCAGAACTTGCGTGAAAGAGTGATATTGATGTACAGCTTTACATTGATGAATAGATAATTGTACAAGAGTGGGTCTGTCTAAAGTTTAAATTGAGGTCATGATGCCAAGTTATATCTCGGCTTTCCAGCTGGCCTTTGCAAAGTGGTTTTACAACCATGATGGTGGATTCCTCCCTTTTCTGATATGGAGGGTCCATATGATGCAGTCAAAGGAAAAAAAGGAAGGCACAACAGATCTCCTTTGCTGTACTTAGCTCTGAGCTGACAAGATGCTCCTTTTGGCTTGTAGAATAACTACGTTGCAGGCCAGGGCCCTGTTTGCTTTTGCCTCCAAGAGCAAAGTCCTTCGTGAGCCATCAGGTCAGCCCTTCCCAAAACCCACCGTGAACTATATGGTGGTGACTTCGAAAACAGCAGGGTCACCTGATGGGATCCTGGGATTGAAGCCTATCAAATGGATGGTAAGGAATAATGGGTTTCCAGGTGGGATGAAAGTCTCCCTTCTGCTTCTCCTTCCCGCCCCGTCTCCACCTCCCCTCCATCAGTTCCTCTTCTTGCAGAATATGCTGAAAAGCAGGGATCACTAAAACAGCATGTGTTCTTATAATCCCAGGAGATTGTTGGAAATAAAGGGATCTATACTCCTTGCCTGCAGCAGGTACATTGTCATACATAGTTGACTTATTTAAATCTTCGCCTTTGTAGGACTTATCTTTGACTTTATTGCCTTTATTTCCTAAAGAAGATAGTGTCAATAATAATTAATACATTGGGTTTTTGCATTTAAAAGGAGTTCTTTTTGTAATGAAGCAGGTTGTGCTTTTTAAAGTTCTAATATATTTGTCACTTATTTCAGGCGCTTAGAGTACATTTTCTCCCGCTTCCCAAAGGTAATACTAGTGAGCAAAAACCTTATTTGGGATAATAGTGGAATGAGAAGGGTTAAAAATCACTCCTGTCTCTGTCTATTAATATTGTCTATCTTCTTAATTTGTATTTAGCACTGCATCTATTTTGGCCTTCGCTGTTTAATATCTCTGTCCTGGTTTTTAGGAAAGTTTTTTATGTTGCTAATAATATCTGCTTATGTTTATCTGAAAGTTGCATCTTCTGGCCTTGGAACATAATAACAGTTCTGTGAAGTAATCTATGTATATTCAGCAGTGAGGAAACTGCTAGGTACTATCTCCTAACCCCTTGGGCCTGTGTTCAAAAATCTAATGACTAAGATCAAATTCATGTTAAACAATTCCAGCTTCCATTATGTAGACTTCTTGTGCCAGTCTCGTTTAAAAAATAAAGCCAGCACGTGCTTTATTTAGCACTAGTTAGATAGAGCATTGGATAAGGACTGACATACTCAAATACAGGTAGTCCTCAACTTACAACAGTTCATTTAGTGACCGTTCGTAGTTACAACAGCATTGATAAAAGTGACTTATGACCGTTTTTCCACACTTATAATCATTGCGGCATCTCCATGGACATGTGATCAAAATTCACCCCTTGGCAACTGACTCATGTTTATGAAAGTTGCAGTGCCCTGGAGTCATGTGATCACCTTTGGCAACCTTCTGACAAGCAAAGAATGCGGAAGCCAGATTCACTTAACAATCGTGTTACTAACTTAATCACTGCAGTGATTCACTTAACAACTGTGGCCTTTATGAAAGGTCATAAAATGTGGCAAAATTCACTTAACAACTGTCTCATTTTGCAACAGAAATTTTGGGCTCAATTGTAGTCATAGGTTGAGGACAACCTCTACACCCTTGCCTATGATAGAAGCTGTATATTTAGTCAACACTACCTGTACAGTACATTTTTTTCTGTATCAGGTATGGTACTTTTAGTTCCTTGATAGGAATAGTGAGATTGTTATTTTTATTTAGACTGGTCTGTTGCCTATTTTTGAGATGGGAATGTTCTTTATCCAATGCTGATTTATAAGTGTAACTACATTTATTAAACACTTTGCTCATTCCATTTCAAAAATAGGATTCATTCCCAAGGAAGTTCTTAACTGTGTGACTACTTCTAAATTTCTGGCAGTTTTTCTTCTTTAGGTTTTTCCGGTGACCATCTGTTTCCTTTCAGTCCAGTTTAGAAACTATTTAGATAAAAATCCAGGAGGAAATATTGTAATAAATACACAACCTGAATTCTATTTTCCATCATTGAAGTATGCCACAGGCTAGTGCATGCTCATCACCTGGCAAAGGTGCAATTTGTACAATCCCCAAGGCCAAAAAACCTGCTTTGCAAAAATACTGAAGTCAATTCTAGTAATTCAGCCTTGACATTACACTTGATGTAGCGTTACTCTGGAACAGAAATAAGAACTTAACATCACTTCTCTACTGTTGGCACCTGGAGGGTTAAATCAAGATATTATTCAGCACTGGGAAACATTTCCTCCAACGAGATTTCCAAAACAACACCTATAGAAAGTCAACATTTTGGCTAACAAGTCTCTTGAGGGACAAATAATGGCAATGTGTATAACTATTGTTTGATCTCAGAGGGGTGTTTAAACAGCTAAAGAGCTTCAGCTCAAAGCAAGCAAAAGTCAGCCTTAGCATTTGAAAATATTCTTAGGATTTTTTTTTCTTCCATTCAACTGTGTCCGAAGCTGAGACTGCCTAGACAACTTCCCTCATTTCAGGATTTGCAGACTTCACATTTGCAGTTGTAGATATTTTTAAAAAGTAGCATACAAGTGCAGAACTTAATTTTTTCAATATCACTGATTTTTCCCCCCCCCAACTTGTATTCTACCATTGCATCTGTTCTGGGGGTTCATTGCAGATAATTGGTACTCTAGTTTAGTTTTGTCATGACTAGATTCAAACTAGAGCATGAACCTAACTACCATAATAGTCAGGAGATGGGCTTGCACGGAATAAGACGAGCTGCTTTCCTTTGAGCTACTTTAAGATGAGCTGCTTCTCTGTTACAAAATTATTTTTTCTAAAGAACACTTAAGACTTTTATTAATAGTGCAAGGTCAGACTACTGCAATGCAGTCTACATGGGGCTACCGTTGAAGAGCATTCAGGAGCTTCAACAGGTGCAGCACCATGGGCAGTCTTTGGGGCTCCTAAAGTGGCCCATGTTATACTACCATTCCTACTACCATTCCAGTAGCTTCACTGGCTGCTGGCCTGCTTCCAGGTGCAATTTGGTTGGTTATTACCTATAAAGTCTTGCATGATATGGGTCCAGGTTACTTGACGAATCGTCTCACCCCTACCGGACAATGTCACCCCACGGATGCTGGTGGGGGAGGAACGCTACAGGTCCCATCAAGAAATTCCAACTGATGGGATCCAGGGGAAGATCCTTCTCTGTCGTGGCCCTTGCCCTTTAGAACATGGTGCTCCCTGAGGATTGGTTCCCCACCCTCCTCACTTTCCACAAGAACCTAAAAACCTGGCTCTGCCAGTTGGCTTGAGGTCCCAATGGGAGAATATCACACTGGAGGTAGTCGACTGACGTAATAGCAATTCCCACTCTCTCCCCCCCCCCCCCCGTACACTGCTCCCTTCCTCCCCATCTTTAGTTATAACTTGTATTTTATTGCAATTTTAATGTGGTTTTTATAGGTGTAGTGTGTGTATACGCGTATACACATTGAAATACACGTGTATAATTTTATTTTAATGTTGTAAGCTGCCCAGAATCGCCTTATAACGAAATGGACAGCAGATTTCATAAATGGATGAATGTATGATAGGTTGCTCCTCACTCCTCAAAGACGTTCTTCCAAACAGAGGTGCAGGAAAATGAAGTAAGTCTGTGAATTATTCTTTTGATTGATCAGGTTCATGAAAATCACATTCAGCTTACATGTGAGTTATTGGCGATTTAACAGCTTCAGCAGCTTTCTTGGCGTAGCCCTGCATGCTGAACAAGATACACTCCCTCTTGATGAAAAGCTTCTGCTTTGTTTTTGTTTGTTTGTTTGCTGAAGGAAGGGATGAAATTATATATCTAATTATCACAGTTTCTGTGCAGTGAGAGATTATATATACACATGGGGAATAACATGAACTCAGGATTGTGTGGTCATGAATGCAGTAAAAGTGATTATTCTGCTTTATTGCTTGGTTTATTTATTTAGATTGCATTGTCCATCCATATATGGACTAGTTATTGTGTTTAGATACATGAAGTAGATAGCAGTGGTTTTGAAGGATTATTATTACTATCTCTGGGGCTTATTTAGGGTAAATCACTATATTAGGCTCTGCTGAGATTAAACAGGATCAGTTTAATCCAGATGGTGGGTTTGTTGAGTCTTGCCAAACCAAGAGAGAGAGGTTTGTTTCCTTTATTTATGGAGCGCCACCAACTTCACTGGGGCAAGGGAACATTGTGTTATGGAAAGTCTTATTTGCAACTCTGTTGAAATGAGGCATACCTTATATGTTTCTGCTCTTTTCCTTGCTGAATCTCTTCCTGAAACATTTGTTGTACTGGTATTCCTTTGCAATGCTTGCAATTTGGGCAGTGGTTGAAAATGTGTGGTGCGTGTTAGAACTGAAATGGCTGGCAGATCCTATTCAGGGCCCTCCCATCCCTGGATAGTGATAACAACAGTTAGCTGAAAAAGCACAAGAGCCCTCTGGTGGTCAAATAAATTTTATTTCCACCGGCATATTGTCTCAATCTCTGGTAGAGCCCTGAAAGCATTCCTCTGCCTGTAAGAGCACCAGTGCATTTGCATCTCGTTTGCATATTTGACTTCTATAGTTAAAAATGTATTGGTGGTGTTCTGTAGTTAATTTTTAAACTATATCTAGTTTTAATGATATGTATTTATTAAGCATATAAAACCTATTGAGTTACCCTTTGTTGCTTTCTACTATCCAGGGGCTTCTATATTTTAAATATGGGAGGAAATCCATCAACTGGACTTTGCATATTAAATATGAGATAAGCTGTTATTAACCTCCTCCAAAATTCAAATCATTGTTTTCTCCTCCCTTGGGGAGGAAAGAAAGGAGTCACACCTAGAAGTAGTAGACCATGTGAAACTAACAGATACACACATATAAAGCAATGGGGTTACTGGCAATGATTAAACGATCCCTGTAGGAATCCAAAATCTTGCACTCCAAGATGGAAACGGTCCCAATCACTCTGTCTATAATAGAGTGGAGGATTATTTGGGATAGGTTAGAAAGCCACAGCAGTTTTATCTGTTACAGCTAGAAATACAATGCAAAATTTGTTTTATAAGGAGTTATGTGATTTTTATATGACGTCACCACTGGCCTTCTTGCAGATGGACCCCTCTAGATTTATGGAGATTTTGACATGTTAACTAAGAATTTTAGAAATTTTAATCAAGTAACAATTTGTAAGGAATGTGGGCTCTCTTGAAACAATATCTGACAGATGAGTTACATTTGTTTGCCAATGACAACTGTGTTCTCTAAGGTTTCTGCCTGCCTGCCTGCCTGCCTCTGTCTGTCTGTCTGTCTGTCTGTCTGTCTGTCTGTCTGTCTCTCTCTCTCTCTCTCTCACACACACACACACACACACACACACACACACACTCCCTAATAGAAGACTGGCTGTCTATAGGGAAAACTGAGTGGTAGATCCCATTCTTTGCACGTAGGATGTCTCTTTTATCCTATGACTCTCCAGATAAACCAAGAAAGACTAATATAAAAAAATTGCAGTTTTGCACTAGTTAACTATAGTCCTGTGTTAGATGGACCAGGGCTCTGATTTTTGTAATAGTAAATGGGGCCTGTGTTCCACTGCTCAGAAAATATTTATAAGATATTTTATAAGATACACAGAAGGTAATAATCAGTAAACAAATTGTTTAAAACAGATGTGTCAAAAATAAACATTATAAAACCTTAGGATATTAATTAGGGAAATAAAAGGAATTAGGGTTGAATTTGTTAGATTAAGGGGGAAAAGATGAATATTATTGTATTGTAGCATCGACTTGGGGTTCTAAAACATCTAGGGAAAAGGGTACAAAAGAGTACAGGTCCACTTCCTGCTGTAATGGAGCCTTGAATTTCAGTCAGATATCATAATGATCATAAAGCAAGGCACTCATGTCTTCAACACAATTTTATGACACTTTTTGCAGTGGTTGTAAGCAAATCCATTGCCACACTGAGCATTTTTTGCCAGAAACTGGTGGTAAATACTGCTTTCTGTGTGGGAGGAGTCATAAATCACGGTCACATGGCAGCAGGATGCTGTAAATAATGGTTTATGTGGGCTGATAGCTGAGCACCCAAAATGTGATGACATAACTTGGAGGGTGGGGGGCAGAATTACGAACTTTTAATCCAGGTCATAAGTATCTTTTGGGAGTCCCTCATAACTTGGAACAATCGCTAAGCAACCAGTCATAAGTTGAGGAGAGCCTGTTGGAATGTTTCTGCAAAGCAGTCTTCAAGTTGGATAATTCACACATGCTGCTTAGTGGTAAGTGAGATTCAAAGTGAACAAATGCATAGTATTTCTGTACATAAACTTATGGGATCTAAATTACAGAGAGGTAGGACCTGCGAGTCAGCTCATTGTGCTGCTGAAAAGAACAAACCAGACAGTAGACCAATTAGGAAAGGGATTGCAAATGAAACTAACATTAAATGTTGGTAGTCTGTTTACCATGCAATTTCAAGATTAATTTCAGAATATATATTGTAGAAGAATGTAGAGGGGAAACTAAAGAAATGCATAGATATTAGAAAATATAGAATATGGGAGAAAGGAGCTGACGTCACGACGACACAATGTGCGATCTCAGAACTCCAAGATCCCAGTTGACACTTTTGCTGCTAGACGGTCCATCTGGACCTAAACCATCCCGAAGAGACAGTGACAGGGAAGAGTACGTCTTGCTGATCTCAGGGACATCGCAAAGTTCCTGATTGATCCAAGAGAATCTCTTCTAGCCGGCGACAAAAAGCACAGCCTCAAGCTCCTGAAGTCGGGACAGCTCCGCGATGGGAGGAAAAGTGGAAAGAGAAAGTGTGTCCATCTGGTGAGGAAATCTTATTTTTATAAAAGACTGCCCCAAAAAGATTGAAGTTAAATTAAATTGGTAAAGAAAAGGAAATAAGCAGTGGAATTAAGCATTATTGGACAGTGTGTTCTCCTAGGCGCTGCTTGGAGTGTCCAAGCATGGGTTAACTTCAGCTTGCTGCTCAAGGACTGAGTTTAAATGTGTAGTGTAGCCACGCCTCCTGCTCCCTTTGGAGGACAGTTTGAAAAACTCAGTTGCCCTAAAAGGATGTGTTTGAGATTTCCAGTCCTTGAACAGCAAGGTGGATTTCTCCTAATTGCATTAGTGTAGCCTTTTATTGTTTTTTTCCACTGTGGTAGTCTTAGATAGACTTAGATTTTTTGTTTTTACCAACGAACAGAGTTTCCTTCGCCTAATTGCTTCCTCACGCGCGGACCAGGCTGCTGGGAGCATTACAGCCTTTCTCGTTTCCACGAGGCTTTGGCAGCACACGGAGGCTTGTTAGCGGCCGCTGGCGAGCCTTGGGGTCAAGTAGGGAAGTCAGGTACCCCTGTAATCCGTCGGAAGACCCCTCTTAGCTCCGGAGGCTCTACTGGGCACTTCGGATCTCCAACGGCAGTCCGGTGTCGCTCCAAAACGTGCGGCGGCCATTATGGGAGGGAAAAAAGTGTGCGCTTTAAATCCAAGCTGCTTTTTTCTCCGTTCATTCTGCTGCAACCTGGGCCCTTAACAGATCACTGCTGGGAGGGGTACTAGCCAAGTGGCCTTGCTCTGGGTCGCCAGGCAGGCCTCCTCCTCCCCCGAAGATCTTGATTGGCGGCCACAAGGAGTTTGGCTTTCTGGGCCATTCCTTGTCCTTATTAACAGGGCGGATCTGCAGTGCCCTGAGGACTTCTCCTATTGGCGCCATTTTGTTGCTGCATTCCCTGCCGAGCCGTTGTCTCATCTCTTATTTGGACTCTACTTACTCCAAGCAACCTTCTGATTACCGAGGTTTGAGGACTGAAAATCTCACCATGGCCAGCAAGAGTGTGGAGAAGGCCGCAAATCAGGCAGGGCCTACCAGCAGCAAGCGCAGCAGGCCCAATCCTGTGGTCAAGGGTACCAGTGCAGCATGCCTCACTAAAGCGAAGCAGCCTAGAACAAAGAGAGGGTCCAAGGCAGAGGAGAGGCTGGCTGAGAGACGCCAGAGAGCCCCAGAAAAGCAGTTTCAAAAGGCTCAGGGCAACCAAGGGCTTCAACAGGATCTCCCTCCACCTGCTGAGATTCCTGCTGACTCCCCCATTCTAGATCCTCATCCAGATGAACCCCCATCTGTGGTAGAGGAGGGTGATTTTGGGTTCTCCCCCAACTCCTCTAGAGCCTCTCACAGGTCTTTAGCCTCATCCCTAGAGGAGGAGTACTTGGAGGAGGTTGGATCTCTAGTGGAGGAGCAAATCCTTCCTTCTGGGCCTGTCGCCAGGACTTTTCCCCAGGACCAGGATCACACCCCCGAGCTGACTACAGCCATGAAGGAGGTGGTTGCAAGGGCCATACCTCAAGGGATTGCTGATGGTATCCAGCAATTGGGCCTCTCCCTACCCCTCCCAAGCCGAACCAAAGCCAAGGCAACGGTTCCTGATCCCCCACAGCAAACTGGCAGGGTCGTCCCTCTGGCCTCCTCGGCCATCAGTGAAGGATCTGACATAGAGGAGGATGGTCAAGATGCCCCAGATTTGTCGGAGGAGGAGAATCCGACCCCCGACATCCCCATATTTTCAGGTTTATTCAAGCCCTCCATGTTCCGGGCCATTCTAACCAAGGCTAGGGCCTCTTCTATCCAAATGGGGCTTCCCGCTCAATCAGATAAGAATTCGACCGATCAAGGCAATAAGCCAACAGATGGGACTCAGGATCTAGGTGCAGGACTGTTCAAAGAGACCACTCCACCCCAGGAGTTGGTTTCAGCTCCCCAGTTTTTCTTGGACATTATTCAGCACCAATGGGCCCAGCCGGGTTCCATGGTGAATCCAAGTGGGGTGGATAAGAAGCTGTATTCTATGGAGGCCACCATGGAGGATATCCTGAAGCTTCCTCAGGTGGAAGACCCCATAATGTCCCTAACCTCAAATTCGTCTCTCCCAGCCGACCTGTTGGAATGACTTAAGGCTGAGGACAAGAGGGCAGAGAAGGCCTGTCACAAAACTCACATGGCCACAGCATGGGCCATAAAGGCTTCTTCTTCCTGTTCCTACTTTGGTAGGGCGGCACTATTTTGGCTGTGCAAATTGCTCTCCACTCTCCCGGCTAGCGATGTTAGGTCATGCCAGGATGTCAACAAAAGAATCGCAGCAGTCGAGTATTTGGCAGACGCTTCGCTTAACGCCACCAAATTCTCAGCCAGGGCCCTTGCCTCCAATGTGACCTCACGTCGCCTGCTGTGGTTTCATCACTGGCAGGCGGACATGAAGGCAAACTGGAAGCTTGCTTCTGCTCCCTTCAAGAGAAGCAAGCTCTTTGAGGAGGCCTTGGACTCCTTTTTAATTGAGTCCAAGGATAAGTGCAAGGTCTTGCCGGCTATTACAAAGAAGCCAGAATGGAAAGGGCAACAGTTTTTTCATAGGTAGCCCTTTCATAATGCAGATGTCCCTTCTACATCGGGTGGTGGTGGTGGCTACTCTAGACCTTACACCCAGTCGCAGGACCGCTCCCACGAGAGGTCTTCCTTCAGGGACAAGAATAGGCAGCAGGGGAATCGCAGATCATTCCGAGGGGGATATTCCAACCGCTCCTTTCGTCGGACTAAGTGACTGGCAACGGCCCCCTCCCATTGGGGGCCATCTACAATTGTATGTCAACCAATGGGAGGGGACAACGACGGATGCTTGGGTGCTGAACACGGTCATTTACGGGCTAACCTTAGAGTTTTTTTCGATACCTCCATGAAGGTTCCTCCATTGTCCCCTTCCCAAATCGCCCCTCAAACACCAGATGATGCAGGCGGAGATCAGGCATTTGCTAGACATAGCGGCCATAGAGCAAGTATCCCAAGAGCAGGAGGGCAGAGGGTTTTACTCGATCCTCTTCCTGGTTCCCAAGGCATCGGGGGGGGGGGTGTCCAATATTGAAGCTCAACATCCATCTAGCGTACAAGCGCTTCAAGATGCAATCGCTACAGACCATCTTGGGTTGCATCAGGCAGGGGGATCTCATGATATCGATCGACCTGAAGGAGGCGTACCTGCATGTCCCCATTACCCAGCGCACCACCAGTTCTTGAGGTTCCAGTACGCAAATCATTACCAGTACAAGCCCCACCCCTTTGGCCTCTCATCGGCACCAAGAACATTCACAAAGCTTCTGGCCGTGGTCGCAGCGCATCTCTGGTCTCGTCCTGTTCGCCTCGTTTGTTACCTAGACGACATTCTTCTATTGTCGACATCTGTCCCACAAGCACATTGGGACATAAGCCTCACCATTCGCACACTCAAACAGCACGGCTTCTCCGTGAATCTGGAGAAAAGTCACCTGACTCCGACCTCCAGAATTCAGCATCTAGGCACAGTAATCGACTCCACCATTTGCAAGGTTTTTTCACACAACAGCAAGCTGACAGCATAACCTCCCTTGTGCAACGCACCAGGACGTCCAGGTCAGCTTCCATCGTGACCCTTTCCCAGTTGCTGGGGAAACTAGTCCCGTGCATAGGGGTAGTTCCCTGGGCTTGAATACACGTAAGAGAGCTCCAGTGGTTCTTACTCCCGGTTCAGCGGCGCAAGGCCAGCAACTCCAAGAGGATAGTCAACGTTCCTCCAAGAGTCATCCGATCGCTCAGGTGGTGGCAGTCGCCGGCTCTGCATCAAGGTCTCCTCTTCAAGGTTCCAGAGCACCTGGTTGTCACAATGGATGCCAGCCTGTACGGCTGGGGCGCCCACTTTCAGACTCAGGTGACGCAGGGCAGAGGGTCACCAGCGCAGCTTGCCCACAATATAAATTGGCTGGAGCTCAGGGTGGCCAGGCACTTCAACACTTCCGCCAACAGATATCCAATGCCCACGTCCTAATAATGACAGACAACATTGCCACCAAGGCATACATAAACCATCAGGGCGGCACTCGATCGAAGGCCCTGATGCTGGAGGCAGAGGCTATCGGGCGTTGGGCCAAATGCCACCTGGGGTCGCTGAAGGTGGGTCACATCTCGGGGAAGGAGAACACAACGGCAGACTGGCTGAGCAGAACAATGATCAGCAACTCGGAATGGCGGCTCCATCCATCTCTCTCACCAACTGTCTGAGAAATTCGGTCTTCCGACGATAGACCTCTTTGCCAGTCTGTTGAACACACAACTCCCCCGGTTTCTTTCGCGCTACCAGTGTCTCGGAGTGGAGGGGACGGATGCCCTGCGATGTCGCTGGCCTCCAGGTCTCCTTTACGCCTTCCCCCCTCTCAACCTCATTCCTCAGGTGATCAAGAAGATCATGTGGAAGGGTGCTGAGGTGCTTCTGGTCGCGCCCCATTGGTCGAGAAGATCCTGGTTCGCCGACCTCGTCGAGCTGTCCGTGACCAAGTGCTGGCGCATTCCTCAGGAGCAGATCTCCCTCAGCCAGGGAGCCATTCAACACCCAGATCCTCAATGGCTCCAGTTGGCCGTCTGGCACTTGAGGTGAACCTCCTGAGGTGAGACAGTTTCATGGACAGGGTCATCCACACCATTCAGGCGTCCAGACATCCCTCCACGGTGCACATCTATGACTCTACTCGGACTGCCCTTTCAGCCTGGTGTCTACCGCGTCAAATTGTCGCCACAGCCACAACTATACCACAAATCTTTGACTTCCTTCAGGACGGATTGGACAAAGGGCTTGCCCCTAACACTCTTAGGAGGCAGACTACCGCCTTGGCCACCATCTTATCCAGAGACAACTCTACACCGCTCAGCAGACACCCCATGGTTCACAGCTTCCTGAAGGGAGCCGCCAACCTACGTCCCCTGACGGTCCACCGATACACGACTTGGGACCTGGCAGTTGTTCTGCAGACATTGACTTCCGCTCCATTTGAACCACTTCGTTCTGTCTCTTTACGCCACTTATCATTTAAGACTGCATTTCTCATTGCAATCACTTCGGCTCGCAGAATCTCTGAATTGGCGGTCCTGTCAATTAGGGAGGACCTTTGTGTTGTGCATCCGGACAGGGTCATTCTTCGGTTTGACCCCTCTTTCAACCCAAAAGTCAATACCTTGTTCCACCGGTCACAGGAGGTGATTCTCCCTGATTTCTGCCTGCATTCCAGAGAGCGGATCTGGCACAAACTTGATGTACGATGGGCAATACGCATATATAAGAAGAGGACAGCCTCCTTCCACAAGTCCGAATCCTTCTTTATTTTCTTCCAGCCTGCCTCAATGGGCAGGAAGGTTTGTTCTTCGACTATCTGACGTTGGCTGCACGCCTGCATTAAGCTGGCCTACGAACATCAGGCCCGGTCAGTTCCTCCTCGCATCACCGCTCATTCCATGAGGAGCGCCGCGACCTCAGCCGCATGGGCAACCCAGGCGCCCATCGAAGAGATATGCAGGGCAGTGACTTGGACCTTGCCATCCTTATTTGTTCGTAACTATAAATTGGACTCCTTTGCAGCAGTGGAGGCCTCCTTTGGAAGGAGGGTTCTGCAGCGAGTCTTAGCGGCTCCGGAACAATGGAATGTCTCTGTTTCCCACCCTGGGACTATATAGCTTGGGTATGTCCCATGCTTGGACACTCCAAGCAGTGCCTAGGAGAATAACCGTTGGCTTACCTGAATGGTCGTTCTCTAGGCTCTGCAGGAGTGTCCAACCCCACCCTGGGGTAATCTGGCGGAGTCGAATCATCCCTCCTGAAGACATAGTTCATCTTCTTCGACATCCTTCTGGACTTCACCTCCTCGTTTTTCAAACTTACCTCCAAAGGGAGCAGGAGGCGTGGCTACACTAAAGATTTAAACTCAGTCCTTGGGCAGCAAGCTGAAATTAACCCATGCTTGGACACTCCCACAGCGCCTAGAGAACGACCATTTAGGTAAGCTAACGGTCATTATCTTTTTTTATTTTATTTTTTTCTATCGATGGAAGTTTTGTAAATATTTTTTACTTTTTAAAGTGAAAGTTTTGGATTTTCTTCTTCTATTTCTTTTTTTATCTGTGGATTAAATCTTTTCCTTTACTTCTACAATACTGGTTGGGATGGATTTTTTTCTTTTTATTTGGTTTCATTTAAGAACTTTGTTTCTTCTAACCTGAAACCTAAAGAAGATTTAAAAGGTATATAAAGAGGGTAGTAATCTTAGAGGGAAAAGAAGTTACACTGCCACTTGGAGGTTGGAGGTTGAGACCTGGAAACATTGCTTTTTCTTTTCTCCCTTTGATCATTTTGACCTTGCACTTCAAAGGCTTCAGCTTGTTTATAGAGAAGAGCATGGATTGTTTACACAGGTGCTGGATGCTTGTTGCTAGCTGAAAAGAAGTGAAAACAAGTATTTTTTTAAACTAGAGTGGCAGTGTTTATTAATTGGAAGGATGACATGACACGACTTCACAAAGAAATCATAACATTACAACAGATTATGTCTGGAATTCAAAAATTATTAGAAACAACAGAGAATTGAGAAGAGATTGGAAAATATTGAAAATATAAACTTTAAAGTGGCAAAACCTGATGGAAAAATGGAAGATACTCAGCAAATAAAAGATATTCAGCAAATAGAAAAAGTGGAGGCTGGAGTCCTAAAAACCCAGGGGAAAAATGAACAAAGAGGCAAGATAACTATTGACAATGAACTGAGTGTGATTGGAGATGGAAAGAGTGGAACAAGGAAAGGGAAGATAGATGGAAAGGTGCTTTACTACAGATTTCAAGGTATAGAAGATGAAAAAAGAGAAGAATGGATGGATTTAAGGAGAGAAATTTTGACAAAAACACTACTGATAACCAAAGATAAACTGATTAAGGAAGCTGATGGAGGGTTTCGAGATTTTATAAGATATGTAATAAGCAACAAGTTGCAAAGAGAAGGCCAAGCAAATTTGATTAAGGAAATAACCAGAAGACTAATTCCACAAATGGCAAAAGAAATAAAACTACACTATTACTGGAAAGTCACAGGTTGAGATATGAAAATTAATAATAAAACACTAGTTAAATTTAGTTAAAATTAGAGCATTATGTTAAAAATGTAGTCATAATGATAAAGTTAGGCAAATAATTGCTAATGATAATGTATACATATGTATTGGTTTGATAAGAGGAAATTTGGTATAAATTTTTAAATGGTGAAAAGGGAAAAAGTAAGTTAAACTTAGTCAAACTATTGTAAAAATAAATGACTGATAATGATAATAATGTAATAATTTGTATTGGCATGATAAAAGGGAAAATTGGATATAAATTGTAAACAATGATTAAGAAAAGAGGTTTAAAAATTTTGTTAAAATTAGAGCATTATGTTAAAAATGTAGTGTTAATGGATAAAGTTAGGCAAATAATTGATAATGATAACAATGTATATATATATGGTATGTCTGGTGTGTGTGTACATATACATATACATACACATATACATATACATATACATATACATTATATATATATATATATCAATGATTAAGAAAAGAGGTCTAAACATTTTGTTATTAAACATAATTAATTTTTATTTTGAATGCGTTATAAAGGTATAATGTGGTTGGATGATACTGAAAATAGATAAGGGAATGCCACTATGTGGTTTGGTTTTAAATTTTGGAACGTTTGTTATAAAGGGACATTAAAACAACTATAGTCATATGAAGGATGAGGTATGATGATAGCAATATATATAAATATATGTGATGTAAAATAGATAACTTGATATGAATCAGAGGTGATGACGGTGGAAGGGATGCACGAAAGCTCTTTGTAACCAATTGGCACACTTTCTACAATTTGTAATGGAGGATGATTTTGTTTGTTTTTATTCAAAAAATAAAAAAAATATTTAAAAAATATAGAATATATACTATGCATTTTGGTAGGAATTGCCTTTAAAGAAAGTCTTAAAGAACATTTATTAATGCTGTGAAGAGGGAGTAAGCATTCGCATTTCAGAACATTGTCATTTGAGGCTGAAGAGTAACATGACAGCAAAAAAATTCAGGACAAATTTTAGTTAATTATTATTTTATGCAATGGATGGTGAACTCAAGAGATTCACTGCAGGAAATTTGCCTAGCTGTTTCCCAAGGGCTTTAAAACAGTATCATGTATTGCAGGTAAAACTATTAATAGCTGTAAATCATACGGATTGTAAACAAACAGATTATATCTCTGCTTACCAGATGCTGTGGACAAACAGTATGGAATAGTTATTGAATCTATCATCTTCTGTTTGCCATTGTTGGAAAAACCACACTGGTCTAGATCAGAGTGTACAGTTGTGACTCACAATAAGATATAATTTTTGTTCTGGCCTTGTCTCAGCATAACACGGAGAGAGCATGCACAAGAGAACAAAATGCCCGTTTTTTCTCTGTATCACAAGAAATTGCTGTGAGGAGTGGGGAAAAGGCTGCCAGAAAGTGTAGGCTAGTGTCTCTCTATAAGTAAAAAAGATAAAAGTAGGTCAGACAGGCTGTGAACTGCAGCTACATGCCTGCGTGTCTCAGGAAAACTTCTCTGCTGCATTGTGAAGGAATTGAGAGGACTGGTGTGAAAACATCGCTGATGGTGCTCAGCAGCATTTAAGGCAGCCAGGTGGCTTAGTGCAATTCTTGCAAAACCAGGTATTTTAGGATATATTTTTTTTCTCCTTCTGGAAGAAAGTGCAGTCCTGTGATATAGGAAAGAATGAAAAGCCTTTTTTTCTAGCAATAATAGTGGCAGCATAAACCTCTTTCAGTAAGTGAAGAGAAAATGTATGTGTGTGAAAAAGAACTGAGAGTCAGGTTTCTGGGAATGTACTTCCAGGCCATGTTTCTGTATCCAGTGTAGAATTGGGAAGGGCTTTTTTTACTCCTCCAGCCCATTTTAAGTAAACTGTAATATGTTTGTCCCTAATAGTGGGCCCCTGAGGATTCAACTTTTAAGTTAATATATTTAGAATAGCTACGGTTTGGAGACTTCCCTAATACAGCAGTGTGAGCGTAAATAGAGATGCACCCCTTACTATTCAAGCAGTACTACTTAGTTTTGTCTTGTAAAATTTGTCTTCCATTTCCTAATTGTAACATTGGCAAGATGCCATCTCTCAGATGGAGACTTTGGCATGAGAAGTTAGTTGCCTGATTGCTTAAGCTGTACAGACTCAGCCTAGAGCTATACCCTTTGCTTTCTAAAGCTCATTCTTCTTATGTTGGCAGATCTCCATAAACTTTGAGCTATTTCATGGCAAAATCCAGATTTTTATAATCAAGAACAATATAAAGCTTACATAATGGACAGAATGAGGATATGATTATTTGTCTTATAACCATCCCAAATTGTTTAGCAGTTTTAAATAATTTAAGTAATTAAGTTGTGGGCTCTATTTCTCTTCCAGATCTGCACATGAAAGTAACAACATTAATTATGTTTATAATTAATCTCCTCCCCATCATACCCTCAAATGGGTCTTGGAAAGCCTGTCTAGCTCTGGAATTCACGCAACTGTAGATATTACCTTAGAAATCTAAGTGCATAACCAATAGCTTGCTAGATGAGATCTCTGGCTCAACTAGTCCAGCTTTCTGAACTCAGTAGCCAACCAGGTGCATAAGGAAGCTCACTAGTCTTCCAACAGATGGCCTTCAGAAGCAGTCCCATTGCTATCAGGGCTAATAGACATTGATTCCCATGACTTCTGTCCATTGGTCCAAACCATTTTTGCAGCCAGTCAAGCTTATGGTAGCAGATTCCAAAGTTTAATTATGTGCAGTATTAAAAAATCATTTTGTCTCTCCTGATTCTTTCAGGATTCTGTTTTATTGTGAGTTCATCTTTCTTTATGAATAGGCTTTCTCAAAATTAATCCATGTCAATGAGTCCTGTTTTGTATTGAATGTATATAGTTTAGAGGTGGGTTGCTCCCGGATCAGGCGAACCAGTAGTAGCGGCAGCAGGAGGCTCTCCCCTCCCGCCCAGACGCACATGCGCACCCGAACTGGTAGTAAAAAAAATTGACAACCCACTACTGCTATAGTTGTGTTAAGGCGTGCTAAAGTGAAACTAACCTTTAGATGACCCTCACTGTTAGCTCCAACTGTTTTGGAAGGAAACTTTGAACATTCATATTTGGGCAGGTTTTTCAAGCATTATGATTGGTTAAGACCCTGTGGGCTCAGAGTATAAATTACAGGCAGTTTTGAGCTAATAAATGGTGTTGAAGCTATGCTGATCTGGTTCTTACCTACTGAAGCCCACTACACAATAAGTCCTAATTGTGTGGTCTTATATTTTGATAGAAAGGCTTTTTCAACTGAAGCATTACTAGGATAATAAATATTTATGGATCTTAGGGGGGATCTTATTCCAGAAGATAGGTGATGTAACAGAATAGCAGCCAGCCAGAAACCTTGGGAGATAGGCAGTCTCTCGAATAATCGACCCTATGCTGTGTAAGGGCCTTGTAGATAATAACCAGCAGCTTGAATCAGACCCGGAAGTAACACAGATGACAAAGTAGAGCTTTTATGTGTTCGTCCCGAAACATGCCCACCACTGCCCATTCCTTTGCATCTGGATTAGTTGAAGCTTCTGAATGGTCTTTGAGAAGAGCCCCATGAGAAACATGTGATATTCAAGCTATGAGGTTACCAGGCATTCTTCTGTCTGAAGGACCTCCTGATTTAGGAAGAAGTGTATCTGGCACACCAGATGGAGATGTGCAAAGGCCTTTTTGGCTACCTGCTCTTTGAACAGGGGCTGTGAGTTCAGGATGACTTTGAACGGGGAGGACTTAGAGGAAGTATACACTACTTGGTACCAAGGAACATATGCGAGACATGTTCTCTTTTTCCTATGTGCTGTGCTTAGCCCTGAAACCTTGCATATAATCGGATTTGTGGTATGCAGCTACCAGGGAGAGAGAGAAAATGTGTATTTCCACACACACATTATGATACGATATCTAATTATTGCTTTAAACATATAAACATCGCTTCAGTTGCTGTTTTCCATAAATTTGTGGTGACTGCAGAATGCTTAAAATGAGTATCTTAGTTGCAAATACCTCCATTTTTTCTCAACAGTTTGGAAGTACTGAATGTGTTCCAGAAGAATCTGTGCATGCTCAGATTTTTCTGAGAATTTCATTTCTGGAAAATGCCCCATAACTCTTTAAGTTCAAAAAAAAATTTTTTTTAGACTCTGTCATGAAAATCTCCTTAAAGAAGGAAGGTATGCACAGAACTTCCAGTCATAAAAGCAGTTGTACCAAATTCCAAGTTTTGAATTTGGCTATTGCCATCTGAGAAAAAAAGCTTTTTAGTCTTAATAACTAGTGGGTTCACCACTGCATCTTTAATTCTGTTTATTCATTTGTTTCCTAAAATCTGAATGAGAGCTCCAAGTGTCTGTACCTCACTTGGTCATATTGTAATAGTTGCTTGCTCACAATTCAATGGCTGGGATCCCTGAAACTGTATGTGGCATGTAAGAAGAGATAAGATTGGTCTTTGTTCTCTCAGCATTTTGAAAACCTAAGTAAGGCAATCCTAATTTTTTAAAGTTTATAAAGTTTGCAGCTTTAAATGGTGTTTTAATGTAGTCCTTGACCTACAGCAGTTTGTTTAGTGACCGTTCAAAGTTACAAGGCACTGAAAAAATGACATGATCATTTTTCACACTCATGACCATTGCACCATCCCCATGGTCATGTGATAAAAATTCAGATGCTTGGCAACTGACTTTTGTTTGTAACAGTTGCACTATCCTGGGGTCACGTGATCACCTTTTGCAACCTTCTGGTAAGCAAAGTCAATGGGGAAGCTCAGTTCACTTAACAATCAAGTTACTAACTTATTAACTGCAGTGATTCACTTAACAACTGTGGCAAGAAAGGTCATAAAATGGGGCAAAACTCACATTTAACAATTGTCTCGCTTAGCAACAAAAAAAAATGGGCTCAATTGTGATTGTAAGTCAAGGACTACCTGTACTTTGGTTTATTTATCATCTTGGTGGCATCGCTGGGGGAAGTTTCTAATAAAGAAATGCTGATACTTCTCCAATATTAGGACATTACATTGGAGCTGCAAAAATCCAAAGAGTTAATGTTTTCTGTAGCTTTTTCCTGCCATCTAATGGTCATCCATATTTTTGCAACACATATAATTCAGCCCATTAATTATTATGCTGATAGGCCTATAGATGAGCAATTGTAATCTAGAACAGATGATACAGTAGCTTGTTTAATTATTTGGATTGGATTTGGGGCTCTTAGAGTAGTATGGATTTAATAGGTAAGTCTTTATCACGTGTTCAGCCAGCCATTGACCAATCGATCATTTCTGATCCGGAGTATAATAGCTGTGTCCTGGAGAGATGGTGTATGCTATTTTCTACAGTCCTGGAAACAATGACTCCTTACAAGTCGGGCTTCTTAAAAGAGGCTCCTTCTGGTCTAATAAATGAATCTAGTATTCATCAATATGCCACTGAAAGGAGTGAGAGAGAGAGACTTGTTAAAAAGGGACTCTTGCTTCCCTTTGAAGTCTCCTCAATTTATATTATTCAACCATTGAGGTCTTCAAGCATCTTTCTTCCTTTTCATCATTGTTTCTTCCCCTCTGCTTTCTTACAGTGAAAGAGTTTCTTGTAAAAGCCAAAGAAGAATTCCTTAAGAAATGGGAGAATCCATTACAGGTATGGTGATACCCTGGCATTTCTCATAGTCAATTCTTCTTTTTTTCTGTAGGAATAATGAAATGAAAATTGTTCTTTAAATGGGTCTTTAAAGAATGAGTTTGGGTTTGTAAGGGGAACCACAAATTGGACTGAAACTACATTTAAACAAGTTTGTCAAGAATTCTAATGTTGTCTTGTAAAATGCTGGCACACCTAAAAACCAGTGCCATGATGGAGATGTACAGTTTGATGAAGAGGTCCTCGTGTTCTTTCAGATATTTTGAATCTTTGCATTATCTATATGAGAGCTTCATATGGGTCCAACGGATACACAAAGGAAACAAAACCCACCAAAGTTTGGAAATGGTTTCATTTATTTCATAACAGAATCATCCAACATGTAATATTGTCAATATGAAAATATAACCATCCTACCCCCATCAGTTAGTCAGCTGAAAGCATACCAGTATGCATTTCAAGTTGCTGGTGGTTACCTATTTTAAAAAACCCTTCCTGGCTGGGAACCAGGCTACTTACCGGCACATCTCTCTCCACTGGGGCCTATGCATCCTGTTAGATCTAGCAAGAGAGGCATATTCTGGGTTCCATCCATGAGAAAAAGCCATCTGTTGGAACCCAGAAGAATCCCAGAAGAAGTGCTTTGGGATTCATCCCTTGGAATATCACCCACTCAGAAATAATCCTCCTGGTCTTTCACAAGTCACTAAAAACACAGTTTTGTTATTAAGGCTGGGGCCCTGATAAATATGGGTAAGCCTGTTTTGTCGTCATGCTGAGTGCTTAGGAGTGAGCCTGTTTTCTGGTTAGTCTGAGAGTCCTTGGCTGCTGTTTTATGCTATTTCGGTTATTATTTATTCCCACTGTTTTTATTCTGCTTTAATTGTTAGCTGTCCAGAATTGTGTATAAGAGATGGGTGGCAGTATACATTTCCTAAATAAATAAAGGCCTATATGGGACTGAGTACTACAAATAATTGAGGCTATTTGGGGGCAGCTCTGTCCAATGTAAATCTGACAAACTTTGACTCCCATCACCCTATGAAGTTTTCACTACACAGATTTTAGAGATGCATCACAATATGCTCACAAATTCAAAATTCTCTGTAAAATGTAGTTATTTATTTACCCAACCAATTTGGAAGAAGTTACAAAACCATTTTCCAACTCTGAAGTTTCACCAATTCACAGAAGGAATCATAGTCTTGAAGACTAGATTTGAGAGAATAGCTAAATCTTACCAAGAGTTGAGTGCAAGATAAAGTCAGCAAGGCCATAAAAACGTCTAGAAGAACATTAAGGGGTTTAGAAGCTTCTCTCACTTGTCTAAAATTAGAGTTCATGGTTTCACCAGCAGAAAAGCACTAAGTACAAATGGGAATGTGACATAGCAGAAGCCATTGATCACCAAGAAGAACATCAGTTATTGCTTTAGTTTTGCCCAAAAAATTATTTGAATAACTATCCACACTTAATGGAGGAATGTTCTACGCACAAATGAGTCAAAAGTGAGACTTTTGGGGCTGTTTAAGTGCTAGTAAGTGGTGGTTACTATTCATTGCATTCATAATTACCTCATGACTCTCATGCCAACTGTCAGACCTAGAGTGGTAGAGTGCTTTGCAATATGCTGTTGTCCCAGGACTAGGACAAATTGCCACCAGGAAGGAAGCAAGGATTCGGTTTCTATTTGAAAATTCCACATGAGAATAGAAGCCCTCTGTATGAAAAATGAAATACAAATGGATCAGGAAGACAGTAATCCTAAACTTGCGAAGCAAGTATGCAAGATAATGGATTGAAGGAGAACAAATTCAGTTTTGGAATGGCCAAAAAAATACCCCAAATCTCATCAAACTCTTGTGGCAACACTTAAAACAAACATTTTATGCTAGAAAAATCCTCTAATGTTGTTGAATAGAAGCAATTTGCTATGAAGAAATAAGCCCAGGAATGGGATATCCTTAATGACCAATTACAAGAAACATTTAAATGCAGTTATAGAAATTAAAGATATTGTGATACAGTTATTGAATGTAGGACATTGATTATTTTTTCATACTGGTACTTAGCATGTTTTCAGAAAATCTGAAAGGTGGCAAATAGTTTTTTTACAAAATTAAAATTGCAGAGGTATGAAAACTTTTTGCTTTGACTCTTTAACTGTGGCCATTGTTGTTTTCAAAGAGCTGGTCTTTGAAAGAGCTCATCAGAAACCTGTCCTCTGTCACTAGTACTTACCCCAGATGCAAATGTTTTGATGGTAATATGAACACTAAATTGCTCTATCTAGGGAATTAGAGATTCTGGTGGGGGGGGGGAGTTTAGGTTTAGGTTTCAGTTTGTTTCAGATTTGCTATTTTTATGGAAATGAATTGAAAAACTTTATTTCAGTAATTAACCAACGCAGGAAATGATCTGAATACTGACCATAGCTGAAGTGTGAGGGAGAAGACCAGGGGGTATAAGCTGAAAACATAAAATTCAAAAGCAGGAAAACCAGCTTTGAATCAGTGTTAAATATTCAATCTCAGTACTGTATAATTAGAAATTTACCCATGGTTCAGTTTCCTGCTCTTGTGATTTAAAGTTTATTTAGTGTTTTATGTGTAAATAATCTTGAAATATATAACACCTTTTTTTTCTCTTTGAAGGACATTATTTTCCATAAATTTAGTTTGTGGAAGCTATCTGTCACTAAATATCAGCAGTGTTTATCCGGATGGTTGTATGTATCAGGAGTGGACAAATGATACACACTGTTCAAAAATAGTCAGTTGCCCGCAGACCATGTTATAAGTAGCAAAATGTAGTTCTCATCCGCAGAGTCTAAGATAGGCAGTATTTTTTTCTCTCTCTGTTCCACTATCTGCTTTATGCCTGGTTGCCTAACTAGCGCATTGGGGATTTATTACGCTGTTAGACTACAAATTCCAGGTTTTGGTGGTGTTATTTTACTATTTGATAGGTATTGTTGGCTAGAGATAAAATATATATTAATCTACTCTTGGTGGATTAAGTTTGCTTTTAGTGTATGTGCTACTAGCCTACTGAAAGGATTTACATCTTGTGCCCTCTAGTGGTGGAATCCTAACTCTTCCAAATCCTACATAAGATATTGATAATAGACGAAATTAATAGTTGAACGCTTGGCCCAAACATAGAAGTGGAGGTTTTTGAAATCACCTATAATATAGCAAAGGAAGAGGGCTGTCAATCAGACAAAATCTAATCATCCCACAACTTGAAGCTTTGTCTCTCCAAATGTAATAGCTATAGCCTGTTATATGAAGCCATTCCCACCATTTTCTTTCTCCTTTTGCAGAACACATCCAGTTTGGATCATTTCGACCGGCTCAAGACCCTGGGTACAGGCTCTTTCGGGCGGGTGATGCTTGTGAAGCACAAGGACTCTGGAAATTATTTTGCCATGAAAATCCTTGATAAGCAGAAAGTAAGTCTGGACATGTTGATGATCTTTGGTTTGCAAAGCAAGTTTGAAGAGGAAGTTGTATCTGACTTGGTCTCCTTTCTGTATTGTAGGTTGTTAAACTGAAGCAGATTGAGCACACCCTCAATGAAAAACGCATTCTTCAGGCTGTGAACTTCCCATTCCTTGTCAGGCTAGAGTATTCTTTCAAGGTAGGTAATGTCAAGGAAAAGTCTTTCTCTCTCACCTGCTGGATTCCTAATTCTCTGAACATCTGTTGCTCCAAAGTGGTCAGAAATTTTGGCTCCAAGGAAGAAATTTCCTTTCTAGAGGCAATGAGCAAATGAATAGAGTGAGTATTTTCATATAGTGTCCTTTGCAATTAAAACACATACAAACACTTAGCAAAACTTTATCATCATACATTTTCTGCATGTACTAGAAAGGAAAGAACAGCTCTCAGTGTTGAAGTGGCAGTCCTGGAAATAGATCTGCCTCTGAAATGAATATGCAACATTCTGAAATGTGTTTAAAATGTCTTAGTGACAATTTCTTAGGGCAGCCTAGAAAAAAATACTTTGAAATAACCAATATGAAACTGCCATAGTGAGCACATAGGTTTAGTATATGTAATACGAGATCATATGCTTTAAAGACTTGGTCATTCCAAATGCTCTAAGGGTGTCAAACCTGATCACGTCACGTGATGTATCGTGATGTGTTCTGCCTTTGTGGAGCTGGGATGGGTGTGGCCTGTGCGTGATGCATCCGGGCCACCAGTTTGACAGACCTGCTCTAAGGGTTTCTGTTAGTTAACCCACCTGTCAGATTATAAAAAGCCATTAAGCCAGATTATAAAAAGCCATTAAGCTCAAGCTATCTTTGCTATAAAGTGCAAAATGAGTTTTAAAATCCTTCTGGTATTCTCCATGTTTATAACATAAGATGGACTAAGTATTGTGTCTGGGTTTTGCTAAAAAACCTTGAGGTCCACCAGATGCAGAAGAATAGATCTAACATGAAAGACCTATGAGTCCAAGAATGTGTTCTGAGCACTGGAATAACAAGCAAATGGCCTTTCCACTCAAAAATCCTCTCTGGGTTAATAACTTCCTGTGTCCAAACTTTGCTTTATTCCAATAGTTTAATTTATGATTGAAGGAGAGTTGTTACTGTTGTTAAACATCTAGGAGCGACAAGTCATCTTTATTGAAAATCACCAAAAGGCTTACCAGAACATGTTGATCTACCTTCTGCCCAACCTTGAGCTAAGATTATGAGCTTAATTATCTGAAAACATGCCCAGTTGAGATCTGTGCTAGGTATTTCCCCAAGCATTGCAGTCCTTGACAATAAAATACCAGTGTTAATGACTCGATCTGCCTGAAATGTTATACGTAGTTTATGCAGTATCAGAACTGTACAACTTGTATTGGGGAACGGGCCACATTGATAAATTAAACTCTAAAGGAATTACCATCCTGCCAATCTGTATTTTCCATCGCTAACAAAGTGCTGGAGGGGGTGAGAAGGCTTAGATATTTTGGGGCAGTGGGTAAAGTGAATTTATTACTTTGTTAAAAACACCCTCCAGGCTGCACAAATCTCCTTGGTGAAACACATGATGTACAAGCCTTGTATATTGTATAACATCTGTTGACTCTAGAGATAAGGATTGAAAGTTAATTCTAAACAATTGTTTATTTAGTAATTAGTCACTTTTACATTTATGGCAGCGACTTCCTAACAGCAATATTTAGGACTGAAATCTTATGTTAAACATATCTGCGCATATCTAATTCATTCCATTGCGAGTGAGAATAATGTGTAGAACTGAAATAGAGGTGGTAATCAATGGGTTTTTATGTTACTTCTTAAGGTTGCAATAGCATTAAGGACATAGAATATAGGTAGTCTTCAACTTACAACCACAATTGACCAAAATTTCCATCCCTAAGCAAGCTAAGTGAATTTTGCCCTATTTTACAAACTTTCTCGTGATGGTTGTTGAGTGAATCACTTCAATTGTTAAGTTAGTAACATGTTTATTAAGTGAATCTGGCTTCCCCATTGACTTTGCTTGTCAGAAGGTTGCAAACATGACCTAGGGATTCCGCAACTGTTATAAACAAAAGTCAATTGCCAAGCATCTGAATTTTGATCATGTGACCACGGGGATGCTTCATAAGTGTGAAAAATGGTCATAAGTCACTTTTCTCAGTGCCGTTGAAATTTCAAATGGTCACTGAACGAACAGTTGTAAGTTGAGGACTACCTGTAGTTATCAAGCCAAGATCTATTCTAGTCCAACATTCTCCTTTTTCATAATGACCTCCAGATATCACTGGTATGACATAGACAATTGAGGGTGACATATCCCTCTTCCTCCATTGTTCTCCTACAACTGGTATTTGATAGCTCATACTAGATTTGTGGTCTATTTATTTATTTGTGTTCCTGGTGGCCATGATCATGTCTTATAATATTTAATTCCACAGATCAATTGATCAAAAAAAGTGTTTCGTTTGTCCTTTCTAGTCACTAAGTCAATTTTGTTAGATTACCTCTGGCTCTAGCGTTTTGAGAATGTGAGGAAAAGAAAGCCTGTCTGCTTTGTCGATACCATGCCTGATTTTACATAGTTTAATGTTCTATTCCGTGATTCCAATGAATATGCAGACACAGGCTTGGCTGTCTGTCACAACTAATTACATAGATAAAGGCACCCCTTGGCTAGGAGCCTAGAAAGTTATCTTCAAGAACCCAAGATAAAACTTACAGAATGCTTCCGCAACGTCTCGTATAGTGGATTGTTGTTTCCTGCAAAGATTCCCCTCCTGTCGCTCCACCTATAAACTCTTTGGGAGGGGCCACACCCTTAGCCACCTGTCCTTACTTCCTTCTATGATGTCTTCTCCACAGCTCTTCCTTTCTCCTATCAATTCTACGCATAGGCACATCAGGGAAAACCTTCCTCTGTTCCTCCTTACTGCTCCCTGACTCAGATGCCACCTGGTGGCCAACAGGCCTCTCTAGTTCCTGCTCTGACTCCAAATACCCTCCAGAGTCTTCCTCATCCTCCAGAGCAATCCCATAATGGTCTGAGCTGTCAGAGTCCACCAACAGCTCAGCCCACCGCTGCTGGGCCACAACACTATCCCTCACTGCAGGGCCCTTCCCCCAGGTCTGACGCTCAGGGTGTGGCTTAGGGAATTGTTCATGGAAGGTCTGCACCAAAGCAGGTGCGTGCACGGCGGTCGCATCCTCCCAGGTAACATCCTCTGGCTCTCGGACTTTCCATTGCATCAGGTATTGGAACCGTCCTTTCAACCATCGGGAATCCCGAATCCTGGCAACTTTATACTTGGCCAGCGCCTCACCGGCACGGGGTTCCAGCTGGGGATGATCGGGTTGGCGAAGAGGACAAGCCGGCCGTTCAGGAACAAGAAGAGATTGATGAAAGACCGGATGAACTCGCATCAAACGTGGCAAAGTCAGGCGATAGGCGACCGGATTGATGACTGCTTCAGCAGGAAGCGGGCCAAGGTAACGGTGGTCTAACTTCTTGACCGGCTGATTTGACGGAAGGTGTCTAGTGGACAGCCACACTTGATCGCCAACAGTCAACGCCGGCGTTGCGTGCCGAGACCTGTCCACGACTCTCTTATAGTCCTCCTTGGCTTTATCCAGATATTGCCGCACTACTTGATGGACCATCTGTAGTTCCGACAGGAAGTCCTCAGCTGCGGGGACCAGTGAGTCGATGGTTGTGAGGGGAAAGAACCAAGGATGATACCCCACATTGGCCAAGAAGGGCGTTGTCTGCGTGGATGTGTGCTGTAAGTTATTGAACGCAAACTCTGCTATTGCCAGGTAATCTGCCCAATCATTTTGCTGCTGGTTCTCAGCCCTTTCCAAAACTGGTCTGTGAATTGTATTCCTCTGTCCGACACGACCCTGTCAGGTAGGCTGTGCAGCCGGAAAACATGTTGGATAAACATGCAGGTGGTGACCCGGGCTGTTGGTAATCTCCGACACGGGATAAAATGCGCCATCTTCGTTAGCATGTCTACCACCACGAACACCGTGGTAAATCCAGAAGACGGAGGCAAGACTGTCAGGAAGCCCATAGAGATGGCCCCCCAGGGTCTCTCTAGGATCAGCAATGGCTGAAGCAGCCCTGGAGGGACTCTCATCGCTGACTTGGCCTGCCGACACCGTACACAAGACGTGACATAACATTGTACGTCATGTCGCAATTGGGGCCACCAGAAGGTACGGGAGACCAGGTTCAAGGTCTTGAAGAGGCCAAAGTGCCCCGCCGCAGGATGATCATGGCACTGGGATAGAATAAGTCCCCGAAGGGCATATATAGAGTCTATCCCGGTACCGCAAAAGTTCATCAGTGAATGTCCATGGGGAGTCAGGCCCCACCTCTGCCTTCCGTTGTTCCACCCAATCGTCATGCTGCTGCGCTTCCTGTATCGGGCCGTAAGTCCATAGGCTCGTGAACCGCAGAGAAAGACTCTACGGGCAAAACTGTCCAGGGTGGAATTGGGTCTTTGGTACACGAATACTTGGGTTTCCTTGATAGGGCATCTGCCCTTTGCTTGTGCGCACTTGGGATGTACGTCATGCGGAAATTGAACCGCCAAAGAAAAGAGACCACCGGATCTGGCGCTGGTTCAATTTCCACGCAGTCTTCAGAAATTCCAAATTCCTATGGTCCGTCCAGACTTCAATCTGATGCCTGGCCCCCTCTAGATGATGCCTCCCAGCCTCACGCCACCTTAATGGCCAGTAACTCCTTCTCTCAAATGGTATAATTGCACTCGGAAGAATTGAGTTTCCGCGAGTAATAAGCGCAAGGGAAAAGCGTACCGCCGGAGGCGTGAGCCTGAAGTAACACTGCTCCCACAGCAATATCGGATGCATCCGCCTCCACTACAAACGGACGGTGGGGGGTCAGGATGCTTCAAAATGGGCTCTTTCATGAAAGCCTGCTTCAAGGCCTGGAACGCGTGATGCTCACTCCCCCCCCCAGTGAAACGGAACTTTTTCTGCAGGAGGCGAGTGAGGGGTGCAGTCAGGGAAGCAAAGCCGGGGATAAAGGTCCAATGGTAGTTGGCAAACCCGAGGAGTCGCTAGACATCCTTCACTCTCTGAGGAGGTTGCCAACTACGCAAAGACTCCTCCTTGCCCGGCTCCATCGCAATGCCTTTGGGAGAGATACAGTGTCCCAGGAACTCAATGGTGGACTGCCAAAACTGGCACTTCTCCAGTTTCGCATACAAGCGATTCTCACAGAGCCGTTGTAGGACCAGGCATAGGTGCTGCGGATGACTCACCCGGGAGGACAAGTAAATCAAGATGTCATCGAGATAAATGACGACAAACTGGTCCAAAAGGTCCCGGAATATGTCTTTCATAAAATGTTGGAAGACAGCAGGGGCATTGGTCAACCCAGAAGGCATGACTGTGTACTCAAAGTACCTGGTGCCGAATGCCGTCTTCCATTCATCCCTGGGTCGGATCCGGACAAGATTGTAGGCTCCACGGAGATCCAATTTGGTGAACACCTTAGCTTCTCTTAGCCACTCCAACAGTTCAGGAATAAGGGGCAGAGGATATCGATTGCGCACCGTGACAGAATGAACTTTTCGGTAGTCACAACAGAGTCTCAAATCTCTGGTCTTCTTTTTGACAAACAAGATCGGGGCAGACAATGGCGAAGCGAGGTTTTTGTCCAAAAAGTCCTAAAATGCGGCCAACTCCGGGTCTGACATCAAATAGAAACGGCCCACAGGGAGCGGCGCGTCCGGAATCAAATCGATGGAACAATCATATGGCCGGTGAGGTGGCAATTGGTCTGCTTCTTGTTCGCTGAACACATCTGCAAAATCTGCTATGTCGGAAGGCAAGGACACCCCGGGTGGTCTCAGCAGCTGGCCTGCACAGACATGACGGGTGTGGTCCACACATTGCAAGGCTGGAAAGGTGACAAGGTTCTGGGACCGGTAGATCTGGGTTGTGCACCCGAAGTCAAGCCAAGCCCAAGACCATGGGGAAATGCAGGCCAGAGGTAACGTAGAACTGGATGGCTTCCTCATGAGCCCCAATGACTAGGCGCAAGGATTGCGTGGCGGCCTTGATAGGCCCAGACAGAAGCACACGGCCGTCAATGGTCTCCACAATGGAGGATCTACTGGACACAGAGGGACCGCATACTCAGTTTAAAATAGTTGTTTTTCTTTTCAATTGATTCTAGCCTTTGAAGGGAAGATATTTGAATTCTCTGATCATTTCATTATCCTCATTTATATTTATTCTTACTCTTATATCACTTTTTAAAACATAGCAGTTGTAATTGTAAAGTAGAATATTACTATTTTTATTAAATTTATATGCTGCTTGACTCCTAGCAATATCCCAATTGTTGATAATTTTATTTTCAGTCTCGTTTCTAATGATTCCTAGTAGAAAATTTGCCTTTTTCCCAGCTGCCACAGACTTAGTTGACCTTCATTTATCTGCAACCTCTAGAGTCTTTTTGTTTTTTGTTAGTTGCATAAAGCTCAGACCCAATTTCTGTATAAGAATTTGCTGGGTTTGGGGGTAATGCACACCACTTTACACTACTTAAATAGAACTGAACTGTTTGCCATTTGGTTAATTAGTCACTCATTTTAAAGAGATTCTTCTAGAACTCTTGTAATAGTATGAAAATACCTTTCATAGAAAATGTAGGTAAAATGTCTGCTTTTAAATACAATCTGCTGTCAAGCCAGAATTTACATTTGTGCACATATGTGGTATAAATGAATAAGGACGAAGAACAGTTTGCAGGGCTGCTTTGAAGAGTATTCTAAGAATCCAATGGATGAAGTTTCCTGCTCTAAGTTGAATTCTAGTAGTACAGTTCTTATGGAGTTGACTATGCCATGATCTGACTGAGATTTGGGAAGAGATTGAGCCCGTTGGTCCCAAGAAAGTGGACAGACTCCTCGGGACTGTAAGCTTGGCCACCTATATATTAACATCTGTGTCATTCCTAGGTGGCCATGGCTGCTTGAAGGTGATGCTTTGTTATCCAGCTGCTGGTTTGCATCCATGGGATGAAGTAGATGGTGGTTGATGTGCCATTAAAGAGGCAGTGGCCTGTCGCCTTCTCAAGAAACAATCATTGGGCCCAATGATACTTTCATCTTGTTTCCAAATTTCCCTTTTTAGGCAAGGTTGTGGAGAAGGTAGTTAGGCTGCAACTTCAGAGAATTTTGGATGATACAGATTCAGGTCCTGTTTCAAGTCTGAGTTTAATACAGAGATGGCATTGATCATACTTGTCAATAATTTCTGGAGGGATGGGGATAGTGTAGTCATCCTGATCTTCCTTGATCTCTTAGAAGCTTTGGATACCATTTGTCATGATATCCTTATGGACAGACTTAAGTTACTGTGATTCTCCTTCTTTCCCCAAGATTGATTCTAGTGCCCTAGTCTCCTGCTCTGTGGAGTCTTGCTCCTATTTAACATCTACATTAATTTACTGGCCAAAGTCATCTGCTGGCATGGAGTAAGATCACCATATCTGTATGCTGATCATACTTGGTTATTCATCTCTACCTCTGGTCAACAAGTGATGCTATCAAGATTTGATTCAGTATTAGAAGTTCTAGTGGTCTAGGTAGGAAGAAACAGGCTTTGATTTAATTCCAATTAAATTCAGTGGCTAGGCGTTTTATGCAGATTATCCATCTTTCATTATGGGTGGCATTCCCCCAGGCAGAAGTGATGTGCAGTTTAAGAACTCTCATTTCCTCTTTGAAGAACAAGTGGCAACTGTGGACAGGAGAATCTTTGTGAATTTTATCTTATGACTCAGATGTGCTAATTCCTGGATTGGGATACCTCCCAATCCAGGAATCAGCACAACTGAGAGATAAGATAACTTTAGTCCCTCATGGCTTAGTCATTTCCTGCTTGGAGTACTGTAATATATTGTACATGGGGCTGTTCTTGAACTATATTTGGAAGCTGCAACTGGTTCACATTTTGGATAGTGGGTAATTACAGACTTGACAAGTCCCAATGTATCCATATTACACCATCATATGCAAGCTACATTGGGCTCCAGAGGCTTCTGGGACAATTCAAGGTGCTGGTTATTACTCTGAAAGCTCTTCATGGCACAGGACATTTGTGGACTACCTATCTGTTATTAGTTCTCTTCAACCCACCAGATCCAACAAAATTGACATGCTCTGGGTGCCTTCCATCAAGCAATGGCAACTAATGAAATCCAGGAAGAATGCTTTCTCTGATATGGTACCTGCCCTATGGAACAGCATGTCTCCCCCTCCTCACCCCAACTCCCAAAATTGGATAGACCTGTTGGCTTTTATAAAGGTTGTGGAAAAACTGCATGATGGACCAGTGTTGAATGAATCCATCTCTTAAGGCACTGTAGTATATTGATTGGTGTCCTCTGGCAATTTTTTTCTGTTTCCCCCATGCATTTTTATTATTGTTTTAAGTTGTTTGTAAGTTGCTCAGTTGTTGAATTGTGTGGCTATATAAGTAAAATAAACAAATGTTTTTGGTGTGTGTGTGTATTTCAGGTTTTCAAGTATAGACATAGCTGGTGGGGAAGGAACAATGCACTTATGCACATCTATTCCCTTTGTGTATAAAAGGAATAGATGGAAATAAATTAAATTAAATTAAATAAGTATAAAGATTGGAGAAAAGTAAACAATTCAAAATGTTCCACTTTTGGAACAATTTGCTATTCCAACAGCAAAATGAAGGTTGGAGTACTCTGTAAACTAGCTTGGAGTGTTTCTGGTAAAATCGGATCGATCTAGTTTATGAATTGGAACATTTGTAAGATTGAATTGTTTGTCATATCTCTGGTAAATTAGCCATGACAAAAGAGGTAAAACATATTGATATTGAATTCTAAGCAGTAAAATCTTCTCTGTAGCCAGCTCAGATCCATAGGCATTGTAAAAATAATGGAGGGGGGGGGGATTCCTTTGCAATTATAAAGCAAGATACTTGGATTAATTTCTTGCACCAGTTTGCAAGGTAACTAATTCTGTTTACAAGAAAATCTTCCTTCCTCTTTCTGCATATTACTGCATTACTTTAGAAAGGCAGTTGTCTTTTTGTAATAATTGATTAGTTGTGTACCTGGAATCATCAGAGGTGAAGGGGGGAACAAAGCGCTGCTTGTTATTATTACTCTTAGTTTATTCCTGCATTCAATTACAGGATAATTCAAATCTGTACATGGTGATGGAATACATCCCAGGTGGTGAGATGTTCTCCCACCTACGACGGATTGGCAGGTTCAGGTAGGTGTGTTCCCTCATCACTGCAAGGACGCGATTATGTTAGTGGGAATAGAGGAACTGGGTATTGTAGTTCTTATATTTGATTCTTATATTTGAGGTTTTAAAGAAAGGAGCCAGCCCAATAATCATTTTTCCAGTTTCTTTCATTTTCTACTTAAATATATCTAGGAAAAATCTATACATTTTTTTTGCATACCCTGTTAATCTCTGATACAGAGTTATGCATTTTGAGTTAAAGTCAAAAGATAGGATGGAAACTGTTTTATGCCTAGATGGCCAAGCCTGGTAGGGTCACTGGAACTTAACACTTTTCATCAAATGACTATTGATTAATTTGGGCATAACATTGGCAAAATCAGAGTAAGAAAAAAACTTCAGTACAGGTTTAGTCTAGAGTTGCTCTTGTAAGACAGTTGATGGAAAAGTTAAGTTGAAAAGTTGAAAAAGGAGAAAGAAACATCTGGCTCCTTGTTAGTGCCCGGTGAACAGTGTAGAATGAAAGCCTAATTGACATTGTTTGGAAATCTAGTAGTAAAAATGTTTCTCTTTGTTTTCCTGTTATTGTTTTTTACAGTGAACCTCATGCCCGGTTCTATGCCGCTCAGATTGTGTTGACTTTTGAGTACCTGCACTCATTAGATCTTATCTACCGAGACTTGAAGCCTGAAAATCTCCTCATTGACCAGCAGGGCTATATTGAGGTAGCACCATTTCTAGCAATTTCATACTCATATTCAGCAGTCTTAAGAATTACTATCCATGTCAGTAGTCTGGCATAGTGAACATTATGTGCAAATCTGACCACAAGATTATATTAATAGGCCATGACTGAACATGACTGGCCATGTGCGAGCAGGCGGCAGCATAAATTTTCTAAATTAAAATAAATAAATAATAAAATAAACTGTCTCCGCATATGTGAACTAAGCTCCTGCATCTGACTATTTGGGGTTTTAGGGAGTGTGCTTGCTTAATAACATCACAGTGGAAGGGGTTGATCAAATAAACACAGATCCCACTTTGCCCCCATCCTGCTGCCACCCTCCCCATCTTTTAATTGGGCTGCTGTATGTGCTTTATTTTATATGTATTTTACTTATGCTTTTATCTTTGTAGAGTTTTAATTTTTTTATGATTGTAAGCCATCCAGAGTTACCCAGAGGTAACTCAGTGTATTGGGCAACCAATAAATTTTCTTTGAAAATAAATAAATAACTCCAATTGGGATAAGTAACCTTATTGCTAAGTGAAGGGGTTTCTAAGTGGGAAATCGTGTGACCTGCAAGAGTCCTTTCTTGCTGGAAAGAGACAGGACTACTACCCAAAAGTTTTACATTTTTTGGTTTTGTTTGCCTCCAAACCATCCCCTGTCCTTTGGGATGCTCAAGTGCCTGCTTATTGTCTTGTATGCATTGAAAGGAATGCAGTCGTGCCGCAGCCTGGGACTGGCAACTGTGGGCAAGCTAGACTACTCTCTTTAATTCTCCTTCTCTCCAACCTCCTTGTTTGATGAAGGGGATGGGGGAGGGGGAAAAAAGCAAGTGATTTCTGTAGGCAGTGTCTTCTTTGCCTAATCTTTTCCTGTTGTTTGCAAGATTGCAGGAAAGTAAACTGTTTGCTCTTTTACACATCAACAGCAATGTGATCACACTGGAAACAGGGAAAGATCAGGCAAAGGACATATTGCTACAAAAATCACTTGCTTTTTTTTCTCCTACCACCACGTCACAGAGCAGAATAGCTTCCTTTCTTCAGAACCCTTTCTCTCCAATCAAGCAAGGGGGAAAGAGAAAAAAAACATCATAAGTCAGGCACAGGACATGCAGTGATTGTAATGATGATCATGTGATTATGGGAAGGAAAAGTAGTGGCAGAACCACAGATGGTATTCAGCCGGTTCGAACCAGTTATCCCGAACCGGTAGTGGAAATCACAGGTGGGCTTGCCCACCCGCCCCGGCTCTATGCCGTCCTATTTATCTATGCACGTTTTCAAGCTAAAGCGCACGCACGGAAGGCTGAGCGCATGCATGGACAGGGCGAGTGCGAGTGTGGCAAATTCTCACATTTGCAAACCAGTAGGGAAAGTAAGTGAATACCTGGGCAGAACCTGGGGGCAGAGTCAAAAGAGGAATCAGCCTAGAATCTATGTAGCCACAATGGACTAAGTCCAACTTCTCTTACCCTTATCTAGCACCTAAATAGTGCTAGTTAATTGAGTAGATTACTATACCTAGGCATGAGTAATAGTAAATCAGTTTAATTGGAACTTCACATGTGGTCCTGGTCTTTCCAGCTGACAGAGACAACTATAAAAGTTTAAACGGACTGTAAAGTTTTTTTTCCACAATTGTCGTCACACCAAGCAGTCTCTAAATATTCAGTAAGCAGGAACTACTGTATAAGTAAATGAATATTACTATACATAAGCAATTTTGTATGAATGTTATAGAATTGCTGGCAAAAAACAGATACGTGTCCTCCAATTATTTGTATTTGATTAGTAGAAATACATACAGTCCAACAACAGTCTGTCTAATTAAATGTACTCTGAATAATACTGTACAGCATTTTACTCATCTTGGAAAATACTGCAAATCTTGGTATTGCTCTTAAGAGATCTTTGCAAAACAAATCTCCTTAATCTACCTATTCTCGCCTTAAATATTCCCTTTACCCAGGTTGGATTTGTGTTTAACATTCATTCCCATCACCTTTATTGTTGACAATTCTCATTTTAAACATTGACCTTCAGGTCACAGATTTTGGCTTTGCCAAACGAGTGAAAGGCCGAACATGGACCCTTTGCGGGACTCCAGAATATTTGGCTCCTGAAATCATTTTGAGTAAGGTGAGTGATCTGCATTCTCCATGGACAGTACGTTGTGTGGTTCAATGTCTGGTCAAATTGGGGGATATTCCACTTCTTCTGGTTGTGATCTGAGTTTTTATTCCTGTTGCAGGGTTATAACAAAGCAGTGGATTGGTGGGCTCTTGGTGTCCTCATCTACGAGATGGCAGCTGGCTATCCTCCATTCTTTGCAGACCAGCCCATTCAGATTTATGAGAAAATTGTCTCTGGGAAGGTAATATTTCAGCAGGGGTCTCATTTGCTGCATGCAAGATATTACACCTGCCTCTTCTACATTATTGGTCTTTTTTTTATATAGAATACAAATTCAGACTTTACCTTGAGTACACATTAAATAATTAAAAAAAACCATTTATACAGGTAATCCTCGGGTTATGAGCGTTCACTTAGTGATCGTTCAAAGTTATGCAATAAGCAACCCCTAGCGTTTATGAATAAGTCCCAAAATATGAATCTTGCAGCACCACAGCAGTTGTTTTTGCCCTTATGATTACCCTTATGAACAATCACAGAGGCTCTGCAACATTCATTCTACACGTTGCCAGGCAAAATGTAAGTTCAGAGGGGCAGATCTGCCACTGTGACACTCCATTTGGGCTCCGCAGACCTCCCCCTGCAGACCTAAATGGAGCTCCGGAAGGGTGGATCCGTCTCTCTGACACGCCATTTGGACCTCCACAGGACTCCCACGGCACATTGCAGGCCAAAATAAAGCTCTGTTCGGGCCTCTGCAGGCCTCCCCTGGCATATTGCAAGTCGAATTAGAGCTCCAAAGGGGCAAATCTGTCCCTTCGATGCTCCGCTCAGGTCTTCGCAGGCCTCCCCTGGCATCTTCCAGTCTAAAATGGAGCTCTGGAGGGGAAGATTCACCCTTCCAGTGCTCCGTTTCGGCCTGCAACGTCCTGGGGGAGAACTCTGGAGGTCCGAATGGAGCATCAGAAGGGCGCACATGGCTGAGAGGCTGGAGAGGAGACTGCTTGCTAGATCTTTGCACAGTAAGTGATCCAGCGCAACAGGTTGGGTACAGGGGAAAGCAGGGGAGCATGAGGTATTTCAGTGGTTTGGGGAAGCCTTGGGTGGTCTTAGGCAGGTGGCTGTTCCATCACTGGGCCCCTGATGGCCTTCCCCACCCTGAAATACCTCGTGCACTTAATGAGCGTCACATTTGATTAGCAAATGTGTGGGCAAAATGAGGGAGTGATCCTGTTCAAGATACGAGATTCACTCCCACAAATTCTCGGGTTACGAATGGAATGGCCTGGCGCCATTCCATTCATAACTCAAGAACTATCTGTAATACTCACTAAAACTTGGATATAACTTTACCCTGCCAAGTAAATGCTAGAGTAATTGTAGTTCTGTAGATTGCAAGTGGACACCTTTAAATTATTCTTTTGACAACATTTTGAAGTTACCTTTTTTGCCATTACTCACAGCTTTCACTGTAGTAACAAAATCTATGGAAATTTGCATGGCTCCTCTTTTTCTGCATAATATTTAAGAGAATAAAACCAGGCAAAGGGTAGTCTTACTGTACTGTAACCATGAAGGTGTGAGTTTTCAGGATCTCATTTGAGAAGGAATAAATAGAAAATAAACTCCAATTCTAGGCAAAAAATCTATACTCCCAACAAAATTCATAAGCTAATTTTTTGTTCATCTGCCTTTTTTTTGGCCTTCTCTCTCCTTTACTACTTTTCTGAAAAAGTTTCAAAGAGTCCTGCTTATGCACATCGTTCTAAAAAAAAATCCTCTGATACCACCTGCCATATGAGACAGAATATAAGCCAAAAATTAAACTGTTTCAACCTTTCCGTATAACTCTTACTATAAGGAAACTTACCTTTATTAATAAACAATCAAGGATAATATTTTATTGCTTCATTTTGTATAGACCATTGTCTTGATTTGCTTTTGATTTGAAATTCATGCAGGTTTAACAAGTTCCTACAGTGTCATTCAGCAAAGCAGTGTCCTAAATTTTAGCAATAGTTTCAATAGTTTTTCCCAATAACAACATTAACATTGTGGCTAGACATGTGATATTATTTTTAACTTGTTGAGTTAATATAAAATATATCAGAACTTTGTGCTGTACTTTTGAACTGAAACAGCTCAATTTAATTAGTGAAAGAGTTTCTTTTTTATGTTAGAATCTCCTATCTGTTATCTCCTCTGAATTGCATTTTATAGTCCCAATTAAAAATATATATTTTGGAGAAAGTGCAGATGTGCAGTAGGTGGTGCATATGATGTAAAGCATTCTTATCTTTCAATAGCTTGTTTGTCAACATTCTCCTCTCATTCCTTGCCACAACCTGTCAGTTGAATTTTTGGTTAAGTTATTCTCTCAGTTGGAAAAAAAAACCCCTTTTTATTCTGCTCAGATACTTATGTTTGACACCTTAGTTTATTGCAGGGGCAAATTAAGTTAAATGAATCAATTAACCAATTTCTGCAAGTATGACATACATTTCTTAAAAATATTCCAGCTATATGCATTAGGCAAATACTTAATTTAATGACTTGTATACATTAGATTTGACTTAAGACAGTTAGATTTCTAGCCTTGGTGCAACTCTTTCTCCATTAGAGTCTGTCCACTTGAAAAAGTGAACAAAATGGGCCAAACTCAAATCTAAATGATCTACTTTTGCTTTATCTTGTTTTACTTTTCTGGAATCTAAGATCTAAATGCTAAAAACACACATTTACATTTTAAAACCCTGAATTCAAAATATTTATTTTCTTTTGTTTTTGAATATTACTACTTAACAGATCTTGTATAGTTCCAGGCAAATAAATTATTTTTTTCAGTAGTATAATGTTAGACTATTATTATCAGTCAGTTGGGAGTCAGGAATAATGCAAGCCACAGAATTTGCCCTCTGCAAATTTCCCTGAGGGAAAGTTAAATGCTAAATTCTACTCTGAAAAGTAGTTTGGCAATCTATAAGTTTTATTCAGGAATATTTTTGCTAGATTTTTTTTAATCCTTCTGCTTCTCTTGTGTCAGTAATTCTTATTATACCATCTGTACTTTTCCCATCTTCAAGTTCCCGAGAGGCAGACATTCTTGTAAAAATAAGGTTTTGGGAATTCAAATACAAGATGTACTGGAAAAATGACGTGGAACTGTAGTTACGTGGTAAATGTTCTAATTTTAAAAGTGTGTTAATAGAATGCTCTCCACCAGCCTAGCCTTTCCAAATATTCCTGGAGGGCACAAATTTGGGAATAGATTGCTATAGTCTATGAGACATCCTACTGCCTATGCTATTCCTATAGCTTTGAGATTTCTTTCTGGAGACAGAAAAAAATATTGGGTTTTTTGCATCCAGGTCCGCTTCCCATCCCACTTCAGCTCAGATCTGAAGGACCTGTTGCGTAACCTGCTACAGGTAGACCTCACCAAACGCTTTGGCAACCTCAAAAATGGAGTCAACGACATCAAGAATCACAAGTGGTTCGCAACCACCGATTGGATTGCCATCTACCAACGGAAGGTAAACAACTGCAGCCAACAGGCTTTTTAAAAATAAAGAGTACATATTATTATCAGACATTCATGTCAATTGCCTACTAGGCTTAAGGCTGCCATTTGCACATATACAAAAGGGGATGCATCGAGCAGTTTCTTAAAGCACCAAGTTAGCAACAGCACAAGTGCTTCCATAGTACTTCACAAAAAGTGAATCTTGTTCTAGACCAGCAAAGTTTATTTTTACTTATTTACAGTTATGGCTTTCTGAGTTGTCTAAATTGTGGTGTCCAAATGGGTTGTTTGTGGTTTCTTGGCTTACTTGTATGCCTTGATAAAGCCTCTGATCAGTCTTTAGAGACACCAGGCACAAGAGCAGGAGGGGGGAAACAACCTAGGAACAAGCTAAACAATTAATGACTGTTCATCTTCATATCTGAGTTTGAAGATATGGGGGAAACAACCTAGGAACAAGCTAAACAATTAATGACTGTTCATCTTCATATCTGAGTTTAGTTTCCTCCACAAATTGCCACTTAGGACATAGAAGGCAGCCTTTTGGCAGCAGGGCCTGCACAATTTTTGACTACTAGTCAGTCACTAAAGGGCCAAAAGAAGGAAGTAGGTGACATGATTCCAATGCTGAGAGAGTGAGGACCAAACTTCTGACTCTTTTTATCTTTAAAGTTTAGGAGTTTAGAGACTTAATGCAAATACGTTGTTGCGATTTTAAAATGAAAAATGAGCACATGTGTAGGATTTGGAGTAGGGCTCATAATATAGCTTGTATTATAATGCTCATAATATAGTTTTCATTACTACCATGGATGTGGTAATACAACAAAATCATTATCCTTTTGTTTAGGAAATACAGAAGTGAATCAGCTTTTCCTGAATTTTTATTTGCAGTAAATTATATTAATTGTGCATGATTTGGACTAGGTCAGTTAGTTGCGCAAAGTTGTTAGTGCTATATCATGTTATATCAACTAGCTACTATGAGACTTGCCCTTCGTCAATATATCAACTAGCTACTATGAGACTTGCCCTTCGTCAAACTATGAGACTTGCCCTTCATCAAATTTTAAGCATGCAGCCAAATTATTTATTGTTAGGTGATGGCGAACCTATGGCACACATATCAGAGGTGACAGACCACAACGTTTTGCGTGAAACACTAGAATTCATTTGATAACTATGGTATTCTTGGAAGCATACCCTATTATGATTTTCAGAGGCTGCAAATGTTATGTGAAAGGACCATGCTCTTACCTGGCCTTCAGAGCCTCCAAAACTCATGTAAAAATGGGACATGCTTTTGCATGATTTCTGGAGGCTGTGAGGTTGTGCAAGAATGGATTGTGCTTTGGTGTGGCCTCCACGCCTTCTGGAAGTCACATAAGAGGGCTCTGCTCTTGTGTTGCTTCCGGGGCCTCCAAAAATTGCCTGAGGACAGGGCATGCTTTTGTATGGTTTTTGGAGACCACAGAAATGCAGAAGAGCATTCCCTGAAGTTACGCTTTGTGAATCCAGAACAGCCTCAAGCAGGCTCCAAAGCCTGTCAAAAGAGAACACTGCCTAGTAGGTTATGACAGATCCTGGGAAGCACTGGGCTGCGGGGACAATTGTGCTATTCCCCAAGGCTCGCCTTCATTGAAGAATGGCATGAGATGGCCTTTTTGAGTGGCAGCAGAGACCATGAGACTGAAGTCGAATCCCAGGCTTCTATTTAGAAACCGCCTCAGTGCTGTCCCCAAGTGCCACAGTTCAGGTTGACCTAAATGGGACCCAGTTTGGTCTAGTGGCTAAGGCACCAAGCTAGAAGCTGAGGACCATGACTTTTAGTCCCATCTTATCCATGAAATCCAGTTGGGCCAGTTACACACTCTTAAGTCTAACACACCTCACAAGATTGTGGCTGTGGGGAAAATAGAAGGAGGAAGGTGTGTTGGATATGTTCACTAACTTGAGTTATTTGTAAAAATCATAAAAGCAGGATACAAATAGATAAAGAAATAGAGAATTGTTTCCCTTTTATTTGAGGGAGACATATGCCAGCAGAGTCAAGTTAGGCCATATTCTAAATTTTTGATATGACAAGCCCAAAAGATTCGCCATCATTGCTCTATGTTGTATGGTTATTTATGTGAAATGAATTATTTGAAGGAGAGGAGAATAATGGAAGCAGTGACAATGATTCCCCTTTTGAAAATTGTTTACCAAACAATTATCACTGGTTATTCTAGTGATGTAAAATGGGGCTGGAAGGTTCTGAATGTGGTATAAGACACAACAAGATCATGAAACAAGGTGAATTATTTTAGATACAGAGGGATAGAATCAAGATCACGTGAAGTGTTAATACCACTTTATAATGCCTTGGTAAGGCCACACTTGGAATTCTGCATTCAGTTTTGGTCGCCACGATGTAAAAAAGATGTGGAGACTCTAGAAAGAGTGCAAAGAAGAGCAACAAAAATTATTAAGGAACTGGAGGCTTAAACATATGAAGAATGGCTGCAGGAACTGGGAATGCCTAGTTTAATGAAAAGAAGGACTAGGGATGACATGATAGCAGTGTTCCAATATCTCAGGGGCTGTCACAAAGAAGAGAGAGCCAAACTATTCTTCAAAGCACCTGAGGGCAAGACAAGAAGCAATGGGTGGAAACTAATCAAGGAGAGAAGCAACTTAGAACTAAGAAGAAATTTCCTGACAGTTAGAACAATTAATCAGTGGAACAACTTGCCTCCAGAAGTTGGTAATGCTCCAACACTGGAAGTTTTTAATATATTGTCTGAAGTGATGTAGGGTTTCCTGCCTAAGCAAGGGATTGGACTAGAAGACCTCCAAGGTACCTTCCAACTCTTGTTATTCTGTTTTCTCCTGGGTTGATTTATAAACAATGACTTGGTTTTATACATTGTGTTAGATCAGAGCTTTCTAAGCAAGACGTAGTAGCCTATTTTGCTTTATTGGTTTTTTTACATTAAATTAACCCAAACCTACGGTTTACCATCACAATATCTTAATCGGCATATTGTGGTTAGTTAAAACATATACACCAAGTAATTCTGAATAATTTTTAATTTGACTTTTCCTAAATTAAAAACAAGAAATGGGAGACTCAGCTGATAAACCTCTATTTTGGGAAGAAATGGCTAAGTAGCAGACATGGAAGGAATTAGGTAGAGCTCTGATTGAGCTGAAACAAAGTAATGATGCACTTGCTTGTAGATAATTCTTAACGCTTTACCTGATTAAGAAAGCCATTAAATCATGTCCTTACATAAGTTAGTGTGTGTGCAGGAGCAACGTTAAGCAAATTTTCCCAGTCCTGTGTTAATATTAGAAGTGAGCTAGCCTAAGCGGAAATATCTTTAAGCAGCTGTGTGTTTTATTCTCTTCTATATAGAGAAGCAGGGCCTCTTTAGCCCCACTTTATAGATAAACAGGTAAGCATTTTTGTTGGATCTATACATTTAATCCAGTATTCATTGGATTCATCTGAGTGTAAAAGTTGTTAAGACCTGTTGTTGAGGATCTGACACTCACCATGCCAACAGAATTGATGTGGTGATGCACTTTCTCTGATCAGGACCACTATGTCCTTTATGTTCCTGTTTAAAGAGGGTGAAAATGAGCAAATTACTTAGATTAATAACCAAACTGGTAGCCTTATTTCATGCCTCATGTTATAATTGATCAATTGATTATAAACACATGATGAGTGTCCCCATATTATAACTTAACAGTGCTATCTCCTCCACAGGTGGAAGCTCCTTTTATACCAAAGTGCAAAGGACCTGGTGACACAAGTAACTTTGATGACTATGAGGAAGAGGAGATCCGGGTGTCTATCACTGAAAAATGCGTCAAGGAGTTTTCAGAATTTTAGGGCCAGCCCCCTTTGCTTTGTGTGCCCAGGAAAAGAAAGGGCTGGATTTGATCAGCCTCAAGGGCCAGAGTTCCTTGCCTATTTGTTAATTTTGGGAGGTGGGAGAGTGTTGGGGTTCACCTGGATCTGTTTGGGCAGAAGAGAGAAAAGGGGAATTCATTTGAAGCTGTGGAAAAGACAGTAGTCTGAATGTCATCCATCCACCATCCGCTGCAAGCTATAAGGTGGTTCCCAGCCACTCTCAGGCAGTTTTTAAAACAAATTCCCTTCCTGCTCACATTGACTCCAATCGATAACACAAACCCTAATTGGACAGTCCCTGGTTTTTTGGTGGCTTTTAATTTTTAAGGGAAAGGGAATACTTTGTAATTCATCACCATCTCTAATGATTTGGTTCATGGGGCATTGCAAAAAAAAAAAAAAAAAGGGAGGAAGGGAATTGGGGAGAAGGCAGAAAGTAAACACCTCCACAACGGCACTTTGGTGTTTAGACCAGCATTAAATGGGTTCCTACCCAATTGTCTCGCCTCCCACTGTGAGACAACCCCTATCCTTTTATCAATAGCCCTTTCCTCCCCTATCCCTTTCCAAAGCTCATTTTATTAACTTTAAAGAAAAAGTTTAAAGACATAGTTGACTGGCTTAAAAAAAAGGTTTTAACAGTCTAGGTGGGGGCAATGCTTTTATATGCTCTGTTTCCAGCACAGTTAAATGAAATTCAGCAGGAATTTTAATTCTGTAAAAACAGCTGGATTTTAGCATGAAGAATAATATGTGGTTTCTTTTCTTTCTTTCTACACTTGATTTCATATCTTTGTCCCTAGTTTTGGGAAAGAAAGAGGCAATAATATTCACACTTGCAGAAGGGGGACAATGGCTGCAGCTGGAGCAGGAATACTATGGGAAGAAACACTGTTTGAATGTGTATTTCCAAAACCCATTCTTTTTGCTTCTCAGCTACCCTCTCCCCCTCCAAAATGTATCTCAAGATCAGTTCTATTGCATAAGGTAACTGCTGGAATATTTGAATGGATGAGAAACAAGCAGGATTTGTGAAAGATGAGAATCTAGCTATTTGTCACTGTCTGAAGAGTTTGTCCCCTTTAGTAGCAATTAAAATGGGGATAAAGTAGATGTGTAGTGAAAGATGTTGGCAAGACACATTGGCTGGATATGATTTTTCCTATTCCAGCCCAAACCTCAATGTTGGTGATACATGGACCTGTGGGTGTGGACTCTCCATTACTCCAGTCCTTAAGATCTCTATACACCTGCTCTGGTTTTATGCTGAGATAACAAGAGAAGGATGGCAAACCTAACCCTGATAATAAAGATGGTGAGATTTACAAACAAAATAGACAAAACCCATTCACTTGTGCCATGCAGACAAGGGAGTGACCAGTTTTGGTCTGTTGTTGAGATTGGAAATACAAAGTGGCATCTGTTTAGAGTCTTTTCTCTGAAAAGACGGAAGCAGTTGGAGTTGGACTCAAACAATGTGGAGGGAAGGCAGCTTGTTGTTTTGTCCTAAATTTTTCTGATACTCCCCTTCACCTTTCCAATGCAATGCCTCCTTGTATTCTGTCTTCACCTACCCGACTCCAAATACACTCTTTCTAAATTCACAGTTTAAGTTTCTTCTGTTCTCCTTCCATGGCTGGAGAGCAGAGCAAGTATCTTTGGATTGATAGATGTAATCTGCACAGAAGTGCTATTAGGATCAGACAAGCTTTATTTACCTCCACCCCAACTTCTCATCATCCCTTCCCACCAAGAAGCTCCTTAGTCCCATTTTTGTGAAGTTGGGGAGGAGTAGACTTAAAAGTCATCTGCTCCCAGTCTTGGAAGAAACAAAAACCACTTCTGTGTAATCCAACAAAACTTGTTTCACTGAGAAAAAACAAACCCTACTTCCTCTTTAACAGTGTGCTTTGTTGTAAACATATTTGAAACTATTACCAATAAAGTTTTGTTTAAAAAAATAAAGTTTAATTTCTAAAATTTAGTATAAGATGGGAAACAGCAGTAAGGAGTTTGAGTAATGATGGCCGGTGCTAAAAGATAACATGAAATAAAAAAGGTATGGAACTTTTAGGAATTCACAATGCAGTTTTCATTAACTATTGATACAGCCTACCCTTTGTATAAAGCTTTAAAACTGACATATAACTGAAGATATGTGAATTGAATGCTCTCTGTTTTAATTTGAAGTTGTCACTCAATGAAAAGTATTAGCTTTTTGAAAAACAAATGCATTTGTTTTATAATCAAATATACGTTCTATTTTGAAGCTTTTAAATTATATCTAGAGAGTATTGATAATGGAAGGGGCAATTTATCAAATGGCTGTGAAATCAACACGTCAATTATCTAAAATTTATGTGAGCAACCCAGAATTGTCAGATTCTTGAGTTTCTATATTAGAATTTCATACACACTGTCATGTTAATGTGCATGGAAAGCTCTTCCACTGTTTGTATTTTTTAAAAAACTTATACAGAGCAAATAAAGGCATGTATCTAGTTACATAATGTTCTATGATAGCTTTTCCCAACTCAATACCCTCTAAATATGTTGGACTACTATTCCTATAATATCTTGAGAGTGGTGGCCCAATGCATCTGGCAGGCACCATCTTAAGATGCTGTTGTACAATGTATTCAAATACTAAATAAGACCACTCAAACTCTTTTGAGACTGGGCAGACAAAATGGAAATCACTTTTCAAAACAAAAGTAATTGAGTTCCTATGGGTTAGTAGCAAAAACTGTTTATAAGAAAATCCACAATCATCCTTGGAAATACAACTCTACTACAAGGTCTTTGAACATCTGCATTTAAGGTTCTGATCATATTTGAAGAGCTCTTCTTTCCATGAAAGAAGGCATTATCATTGGTTAAGTTATCCCAATAATAAAATTACAAAAAATCCTAACATATTGAAGGCTAAATTGTATATACTAAATAATTTAATTTTGTAATGTGTACATACATCATTACAACCTGTAAGTCCAATTTTACCATATTGGTTTAGAGGGGACTTTTCAATGGGACAGAATGAGGTGTACTGAAAAGCTGAGTGCACTACTTCTTTCAGTGTACCTCAGCCAGTAAATGCAACAAGCTGGCTGTTTATATAGAAGAGTTACCAGAGAAAATAATAGATTCTTCACTGTTCATTTAAAAAAAAAAATTTTAAATAGAAAACTGGTTTCCCCAAACTGTGGAAAACGAATTCTGCTTTGCTGCTGGAACTGTATTATTTTAAAAAGAGACAAAAATAATGTAACAGAAGTTAACTCATGCCAACCTTTCTGAGCCTAGTGATTTACAGATTTTGGAAACTGACTGTGCTAATTTGGAAGCTATATCCCAATACATTTTGTTGATGCCACATTCAAGAGCACTATCTTTTGTCTGGAAATTGAAGTATTTCTTACACTTAATTATGTTGCTATTTAGACCCTGTCAGAGCTGGGCTACAGTGTAGGATAGACTAGAGAATGACGCCTTAGTCCAATGATTGCTCAAAAAGAAAAAGATGATAGATTGTTCTTAATAACAATCAAAAAATTACAAAGAAAGGCAGTGACGCCAGCATTGTAAACCAAGGAATCGCCCAGCATTCCAGCAGCTTTTCCAAGCTGCTGATTATCTCATAGATTATATCTAGATTTCAGACCTTTTTGAGAACTTGAGTGTTTTGTTTCTTTTCCTATTTTGTAACATGAGCTAAGAGGGACAGCGTCTAAGAAATGTATGTCCAAATTACAATATCACAATTGTCAAAATTTTTATAATAGGGATTGTGTGTGTGTTGTGAACAAGAGCTGAACTTTTTAATTTATATTTAAACAAATTTGAACATTTTATTAGAGGAATGTGAAATTGTTTATATTTGGAAAACTTTTAGTGCTAACAAATATTTAGGTATGTATCTGAGGTTTAAAGAAAAATTTAAAATTAGAAATGGTGGTATTAGAATAGCAAAAAATTCCTACAACACCCTTTCAGAACAATTGCTGTTAATGTCAAATTCAGTTGATATTTTGATAATTTAAACATAAAAATGTATTTATCCCCACCTTTGAAAAGAAAAAAACCACTGAAAGGCAGTACACTCTTGACCACTTCCTGCCACTGAAACAGCTTTTGAATATGAACCTATTTCCTTTTCCTGTGCATAAGTGGATATAACTACTGTTGTTCACAGCCCTCATAACTTCTAAATCCTGACTGTCTAATATAATTCAACTTCTAGTAGTATAAATATATTAAAATTATTGTGGAAACTTCACAGAGTACCACGGAATCCATATTTGGATCTGCAAACTTGGGATCTGCCTTTTAACTTAACCCAAAATAATCTAGTAGTGAAGAGATTCAGGTTCTTCTTCTCTCTTAGGTAAGGAAGATGGCAAGATAACATTAAGTTAATCATTGTTTCACAGCCCTAGCTTGGGAAATAATAATAATTAAAAATGAACCTGCACTGGACAAGCTCAGTGTGGGTCTATAACTTTCACTGAAGAAACCATTCATCCCGCAGTGGATATATTTGGTGATAATCATGTAGCAAAGGAACCTTCTATATTCCTAAGTATCACAAAATGTCATCTTATTTCCGGCATGAAATCAAATTATTTAAATTATCTTATTATTTTCTGCTAGTCATAATCTATTGATAGTAAAGTGAGACACATTCAGAAAATAAATATAAAATGTTTCATTATAGGTAGTCCTTTAGCAACCACAATTCAGTCTGGCAACTTGGTTGTTAAGCAAAGCTTTTGCTAATCAAAACCATCACTCTATACTCTTCGACAAAGCTACTTTTTCATTATTACTGAAGTGAATGGTTGCTAAATGAGACAGTTCCTAAACAAAGACTACCTGTATGGCATCGCTTTAATTTACTGTAGGCTGGTGGAGTTTTGGGTCTGCAATTCCATCCGAATTCCAATTTTTGCAATTTTCACCTGTTTGCTAAATCTTGGTCATGTTAGAAAGTTGCCAGCAAACTCTAGTTCAGTGCCGGAGCTTTAGCCCAACCAGAATCTAAATCTAAATAATGACCCTAAGTCTTTATATTCAGTTTGCGAGCAATTCTGGATATACTAAAGTAAAGATGAGCCACCTATATATCATGTGAAGTTTGAACAACTGAGTTGGAATATCAGTTTTTATATACTGTAGTCTTTTAATTGTACTTCAAATTCTAAAAAGAGATACTTGTGAATTCCCCCCCCCCCAAGTGCTAACATAACTTGATTAGTGTTAGATACTATATAATTTGATGAGAAGGAACAGCAATTCTACCTCTGACTAACCTAGGGGGAAAATTGCTAGCTACAAAGAAGTATAGACTGAATACAGAGTTAATACATGAAAGTCTCAATTGTTCTTGTGTATCCAACCTGATATGCCAAATGATTGCGTATTCAACTTTCTGTGGCTAATATGAAAATATTAATTCAAATCTCTCAATATCCTAATGTTGTTTCTGTCATCAATTATGTATAGGTTCCTTATTTGAAGATGTTGTGATGATAGGTAGAACAGATGTATATGACAAATGCAGCAGTTATAAAGTCTTTATATAATATAGTTTCACTTCTGTGATACATTAAACCTCTACTCTTAGACTGTGCCCACACACTACACTGAATCACAAACTAGCCAACCATATTTTACCTTAACCTATTGTATGGTAGATAACTAGTATGGTTAGTTTATACTTCAGTAACTGTTAATTCAGTAAGCCATGGTTAAATCAATAATGGGGGAACACATATTTTTTCAAGAAGCTAGGAGCAGGATATGAAATTCAGCGCTACAGTAAAATCCATATTTTTACAGAAACCTTTCTTTTTGTGATCGTATTTGTAATCAGAAACAAATCGCTGCTTTTATTTGTTCCTCTTCATACCAGGCATCTAGGCCTTGGTCCTAAGGAAAAGTAATCCGAATGCAAGATAGAAAATATGCTTCAAATCTAGAAAATGAAGGCCACGTTCACCAGAGGGGAAAATGCAAACTTAAGGCAGCAGATCTTTCTGTAAAGGATAGGCAGTTCCCCGCCTCAACTGTTCAGAGCTCTTAAGTCCATTCTTTGTCTACGGCATTTACTCCAAATTCAATCTCATTACATCCAGCGGTGGAGTCTTCTGGGCATCACAGAAGAGAAACTTCCGTGGAATAGGAAGTAACTATGACAGTAAGACGACATCAGGGCTGCCGAATCGGTTCGCTGTGGAGGAGGCGGGGGCTAGATTTGTGATTTGTTATTTGGACTAATGAAGAAGGGCGTGGGACGAGAAAGCAAAGCACTGCAGAATAACGGCTAGGAGGAAAACTTCCCTTCTACTTGCCCGCTGGAGGACGCGGTGCAAACTCCTGCTGCTATAAATAGAACAGACTTGGACCTCTACCGTAGGATTGGGATTGACTTTTGACGGAGGCGGCCTGCGAGCGCCTTTTCTCTCCGTGCGGCCGCTAAGGAAGCCCGAGAATTCTCCTGCTCCACCTTAAGTCGCCAAGTGTAGGGAGACTACGGGAGGCAACAGCGCCTCCTTAAGCGGCTGCGGGTCCCGCTCGGGCGGTGTTGGAGGCGGCGGCGCGTGCGGCTGGGGGAAGGGGAGGGAGGAGCTCGCGCTGCCCGGACCAGCCCGCGCGCCGCCGCTTCCAGCAAGCAGCAGCGCCTGCCGGGTGGAGGGTCCAGTTCGCGCCGTGCGGACAAGGGCTGAGGCCAAGGCGGAGCGGCGCACGGGGGCAGCAAAGCCCCGGGGGAGGCGGCAACACCATGGCCGGCCCCCCGCCGCCGCCCCCGGGCCAGGAGGCGCCCCGCTACCAAGAGTGGATCTTAGACACCATCGACTCGCTGCGCTCGCGCAAGGCGCGCCCGGACCTGGAGCGCATCTGCCGCATGGTGCGCCGGCGGCACGGCCCGGAGCCGGAGCGCACCCGCGCCGAGCTGGAAAAGCTCATCCAGCAACGCGCCGTGCTCCGAGTCAGCTACAAGGGAAGCATCTCGTACCGCAACGCTGCGCGGGTCCAGCCTCCCCGGCGAGGTGGAGCGCCCGCCGCCAGTCCGGCGGCCCCGCAGCGCCCGGCCCGCACTTCCCCGCCCAGCGCTCCAGCCGCCACCGCGACGCCCCGGTCCTCCCAGCGTGCTGCGCCTCGCGCGGAGCCAGTCGCGCCGCCGCCTCCACCGCCGCCGCCGCCGCCGCCTCGTCGGACCGGACGGGAGCGACCGCCGCCGCCCGCAGCCCAGGAGGAATCCTCCCCCGTTAGTCTGCGAGAGATTGTGCGCTACTTGGGCGGGGACGGCGCCGCGCCGGGGGGCGGCCGAGTGACTCGAGGCCGAGCACAGGGGCTGCTTCAGGAGGAGAGGCTGGAAAGAACCCGCTTGGGTGGCGGCGGCGGTGGCGGCGGCAGCAGCAGCAACAGCGTCGCTTTGCCCAGGGCGGAGAGAGGCGCGCAGGCCCGGGCCCCCAACGCCAGACCATACAGGAACAAGGTGAGGAGACGCCGGGGCGCGCTCTGGGGGGATGGGTTGGCAACAGCGGGTGGCGGAGGCGACGGCGACTGTGTCTGGCGTGGGGCGAAGGGGACGCACCGGCTGAGAACAGGTGAGGCTCCCCAGGAAGGAAACGGACCGATTGGAGTGCGCGCGCAGGGAGGGGTGCCCGAATGTTGAGGGGGGAGGGGAGGGGAGGGGCGCCAGTGGGCGCCAGAAAGCCGCCAGTTTGGGGGCGGGCGGGCGGCGCCCAACCCCCAGATGTTGTCAGTGGGCTCTCGTGCAGGTGTGCGTGTGTCTGGAAGGAAGAGTTGAGGGCAGCACCCAATCAAATCGTGTCGCACTGGAGGGGGCGCTAGGATTGGTGCGTGGTTTTAAACGGGGCAATATTCCCTCGTATGTTTCCGAAGTGTTTTGGCAAGGGTAGGAAGGCGGACTCTGGCTGGCTTTTGGCGCCCAGAGAACTTCAAGGTCGACTCTCTGGAAGGGAGAGTGGGGACGGGCGACACTCTTCCAACATAAGAGGGTGCTTTCTTAGCTCACCTCTGTATGTGTTGTGTGTGTGTGTGGTCCTTCCATAAGATTAGTTTAACTGCCATTGGTGTACATTGGGCCCAGAACAGCGCCCCCTTCTACCCCCACTCCAGTCGTACCAGGCTCCATCTAAACACAGAACAAAGAGTCAGTTTGTGTTTGACCTAAAGAATTTGGTAACCTCCAATAAAGTCAAGAGGTGGTGGGAGCAGTGGTGAATGAACGTTTGAGTAGGGGGAAGAAAATAACATGCAGTGTGGGTCGGGAAGTGATTGCCTCAGAAATGATACCCAGTCCAGTTAGCAGCCTTGAAATTACCCAGGAGGGATTAGCAGTGGGGGAGGGGGGGAATCCTGCCCCCTTTTTTATTCTTTCATTATTTTTGCAATCTTTAATTGATGAGAATGATCGCAGATTTTCATAGAAGCTGCGGGTGGAAGATGGAGGAGGCAGTGGTTTAGTAGCACAAAATTCTCCCTGGATAAAAAGTTTCCTGTTCCTGCTTCAAGGAGCTTTTAAGCGCATTGCTAGAACAGTGGAAACATTTAAGAAGTTTCCCATCCCAGCACCACTTAGTCTGATTGCATCAACTGCCCTCAGAGATAGCTGAGTGTATTACAAAGGGAAAAAACATGGCTCAGAAACTGCCTAGGTTTGGGACATGAGATGTCTTATTCAAAGTAACTAACAGTGCAATGACATGTCTCAAAATAGTTGTGCTTGCTCCCATGTGTGACTACTTGCCTTCACGATAGATGAAATCCCAATAAGTCATAAGAATGCCAAATTAAAATGTGTTTGCTGTTCTTTATTTATTCTCTGTGATATTAATAGAAGGCAGGGGAGGAGATCAAAGGCGAAGAAGACGAGGACGAAGACGAAGAAGATGAAGTCTCCACTATGTCCGAAGGCTCAGAAGTGGCACAAGATTTTGAGGCCACCAATTACAGCAGACCTGGGACAGGCCAGGTGAATGGTGACTGTAAGGACAGCAAGCATGGTGGGAAAGAGATCCCACCCAGCAGTGCCACCCCTAGAGACCTGCACTCCCTAGAGGAAGCCTCTTTGAACAAAGGATTGGAGCATTCTCAGCATGAAGGAAATGAGCAATGTCACACAAAGGCCTCTTGGCCTGGAGAAAGTGCCTGTCACCATCTGGGAGGCAGCAAGAAAGATGGCAGTGCCTATCAGCAACCAGACAGAGCAGGTACGGGTTAGGCAGGGAGAAGTAGCTGAAGACGGGGAATCAGTTGGCTTAACTTGGCTTTTCTGGGAAATGTAGTAGATAATAAGGCAAAAGATCTGGTCATTTAAGTGCTAATACATGGATTGAATGATAATTTAATGCATTGCATGCTTGCATTGTATGTCAATGTATATGTGTATACAATAAATATGGAGACTCAGTTTTAAGAATTATTAACCAGCATTCTAGAGTAGGTTGGAACTAGAGCTGGGGCAAGTGAAAGGCAAGAATCTGGTTAGTGGTATTGACTATCTTGGAAATTAAAGTGTTCTTTTGATAACAATATTTTTCATTGCTTTTAAAGAACCCCAAACACAGTACCGTCCAATTCCAGTTATACTGATACAGAAAAAAGACCTATCCATGTTTGTTTCTCTGCTTTTTCTCCAGTGTCACCAGCTGTTGCAGTGGCTGATCCCTCTGTGCCCTCATCTCCTGGGAGACCTGGCATCCAGGCAGATGGGAGACCTTTCAGTTGCGTGTAAGTTTTGTGCAGAGATCACAACCTGTTCTTCAATTATACCTGGTTTATTATGATGAAGAAAAAGTGGATACATTTGAACCCATCTTCTGCTACTATCACTTGTCTTTGGAGTCTAGAGCAGTGTTTTCAGCAATTAATGTAGGTTGAAGATATCTTAGGGACCTTGGTCATATCTCACTTGCTCTGTACTTTTATGATGATCACTGCCACACTGCCAACACACATTGACTGGTTCTAATGGCAACAGCACCAAGGATCTAATATGCCCTTCCTTGGAAAAGGAAACTGTTGTAGAAGAAAAATATGGCCTGAAGAGGAGAAAGGCTATAAGGATTCTTTGGCTACCGTGTCTGTAATGGTTGCTAGAGGAAGTGAGCCTCCTCTTCCTTCTAGATTGCAAAATAAGAGCTGTGGGGTTGAAATATCCACATTAGGGTTGTTTTGTTTGTTATCCTTAAAGTGTCACATACCATGCTAGAACTCTTGATGTGGTGGTTGCTTCCAATTTGTTGGAGGAGACTCATGACTATCCTGGCTTCAGTTCTCTGTGCCCTGGCCTATTGATTTTGATGACCTCTTGGACTGGCTTTGCTTGCTGGTCGGAAACAGCATTTAATGCAAACCCCAGCTGCAAACTTACCAAGCATGGCTGGATGTTAACAATTGTAATGCGCCTGTACTGTGCCGACTATTTTATGCATTACCTTTTAGATATCATTAGAGCTAAGAACCAGAGTATTTGGCCACTCTGCCTCATATATACGTAATTTCTCTTTGCCTCCTTTAGGTAGCAGTAATGTAAAATGAAAGGTTGTGAGCAAAGAGAGTAGCTTCAATCATTCCCAGTTGTAGAGCATTGACCTGAGAGAGAATTGTCTTAACACCTCCTTTCAGCTTCAGGCCAATAACTTTTTATATTCCCAATGTTTTTAAGGCCATTATATTTACTTGTCAGTTTTCTTACAATTTTCTGATGTGTGGTATTTAATTTTCTTAATTTTTTAAAGTTTTAAGTTACAATCTCTCTTGACGGTGCGATTGAAAACGTGTATTGAATTGGTGCATTTTTCTATGCCTGCAGTAGATGCTTTAAGGCAGATTTAAACTTCTACAGAAAGATGCTATACAATTCACTTGTGATGAATTCTTTCGGTGCAATATGAGTGTACATGCATAAGCACGCATGAACAATATCCCTGATCTGGTACTAATGAGGAATCCCTAGCTTGGAGAAGAAGCTGTGCAATGCCTCTGATCTCAATTTCACTTTTTCCCTCCTCCTCCAGTTCAGTGAAAGAGAAGCCTTCTGACCCTGTGGAATGGACTGTCAGTGATGTTGTGGATTATTTCACAGAAGCTGGGTTTGCTGAGCAAGCTTCAGCCTTTCAGGAGCAGGTGAGTACCTGGAGATCCCAAGAAAAGGGATTGGAGGATTATATTTCCGCTATAAAGTGCTTGTGAAATAGGTCCTAAAAGTCTTGGTCTTTTGATGGAGGATGTGCTGGAACTCTGTCTTTAGTTTAGGTCCCATTTGACTGGGGCAATTGCTTTAAAAATCTGGGTAAAGCTACATCAGTTGTTATATGGCTTTCTTTCACGTAGTGCTTTCTTACCTTTGTGATTCTCAATGCCATTCCAGTGTCTTGGTGTTTCAAGAGAACAATCTACTTAAAAGTAATTTTATACTGCGTGATCACTGGTTTATTTCAGTAACAATATATGTTCCATGTTTCATTAAAAAAAAACTCCCTTTAAAACATGGTAAAACTGAGATGACAAAGCAGCCCCTCACTGGATGTCATTTGACATTTGTGGTCCTCCTTTTCATGACTAGTTTTCTTGAGCTCAGGCTGTGACAAGATTTTGGTACCTCTCACTAAAACATGTTTTCAGAAAGATCTCCCCCACCCTTCTTTTGCCTCCTGACGATTTCAGTCACCCGCAGCCATGCTCCATAATTCTTCACTCTGGCCTATGCTCTTCGTTGGCTTCTTCAAAAGTACAAATTTTACTTTTCAATAAAGGCTTATTGCATAAATTTAAATTTTATTGCATAAATAAAAACCTTTGGGCTTTCTGAAAGCTTAGATTTTAAATCTTTTAGATCTTATTTCCATCTCAAATTTAGGTGTTTGGGCCTAGGAATCATAGATGTACATCTGAATTCCATTCTGACAAGCCAGTGATTATTGAATTTTACTTCCCCACTGGCAAAATCTGCTGGCACACCTGGGGTGCCTGGTTACTTTAAGAGAGTAGGAATAGAATGACAAGCACCGACAAGCAGCTAGGGAGTCTATTGGGCCCCAGTCACCTGCCTTACTTTGCCTAATGGTGGATTGGCCAAGCCAATTCAACTGGGTTGGTTGTTTTTAGTTTTATTATAAATGTGTTTGAAATTAGTAAGTAAATAAAATGTAAATGTAAATACAGGTATAATTTTCACTTAGCAGCCATTTGCAGTTACAACAGAGATAAAAGATTTCATTGACAATATTTGCAGATCTGTAAAGCAAAGAAAGTTTGAAATGGTAAGATCATAAGCAGAGTCATAGTTTTACTTAGCAACTGCTTTGTTTAACGGAAGAAGTGCTAGTCCCAGTTGTGGTCACTAAAGAAGGATTAATAAAAGTAATATAAAAAATATAATAAGAATACCTGTATTATTGAGAGACTAGTTGCAGCCTTATCTATTTCTAGAACACATTTTCTTTAGTAGATCCCTGTGCTAAGCAAAGTAATGGACTAGATGTCTTATAGAGTCCTTTCCAAATAAGGCAGTGGTGATTCTGTAATGGCTCTTTTCAGCTCACAGACTGGTGAGAGATAACGTATATATATGGCAGTCCATGGGTGTATGTATGCATGCATGGATGGACGCCTCAGTGTTGTTCTAATCAATTAGACTTGGAACTCTTTTCCTGCTTTATAGAAAGGAAGAAACCTCTTCCTAGCATACTGCTGGTGCTCTGATCTCATGATGTTCTTTTTTTGTGTATTCCTCCCCAGGAGATTGATGGGAAATCTCTGCTGCTAATGCAGCGCACTGATGTGCTTACTGGCCTCTCTATTCGCCTGGGACCGGCCCTCAAGATCTATGAGTATCACATCAAGGTCCTCCAGCAGTGCCACTTCGAAGAAGACGAGGGCGACTCCTTCATGGGCTGAGGAGAACGGGCCAAGCCAGTGAGGGGGAGGGAGAGAACAGGGACTCTGTCAACGCTACTGTCTCAGCCATTTCAGCCTTCCTTTGCCTCTGAAAACAAGACAGCATTGTGGGGAAGGGAAAGGGCTTGGACCATATCTGGTGAGAGGAGGGAGGCAAATGATGAGCCAGCTTTTGTGGGATCCCTAACCCGGTTATCTGGTGACTGGGCTCAGAAGGCTAAAAGCTCACTTCCTTCTCTCATCTTGCCTATCTGACCCGATCCCAAGCTTTTCACTCACCATAGTGCATTGTCAGTTTGGGGGAAAGATGAGGCAATATGGTTTTCTTCCTCTTCCCAATCTTCATCTGAGCTGAAATAATTTATGCTTCAGCACCCAAATGGCTTCTCCTTTCCCTCTCCCCAACAGTAGCATTTGATAGCCCTGATTGCTCCTCCTTTCTTTCGGTGATTGGCAAGAAAAAAGAGCTTGCTGGAAGTGCCAGGAGGTTTTAATCAAATAGCTTTTTATTCTCTTTTCTGTTCAGGTAGCCTTTTCTTCCAATTTTCATGATTGTTGCCCAAAGTCGATTGCTTTTTATTATTATTATTTTCTTCCCTGTTTTTTAAAAATATAAATATTTAAACTGGAAAAAAAATGATTTAGTATTCCCAGATACCTTAGCCCTCTACAAAGGGTAATGGAACAGCTGAAATGACTGTATGTTTAAAGGAAAAAAGTGTGCAAGAGGGCTCCAGATTTTGGGTTCTGCTCTAGGGAGAAGTGTCATCTGGTAATCAAGTTTTGGAAAAAAGAAAGCAAGTGGGAGTAGATGATCTTCTGTCTAGTCCATAGATGGAAATAGACTTTAAGAGTTCCACCTTAATTTTCAGTATTGTAATCCGTGGGATAAAAGCGCGGTAACCTTTACATAATCACCAAAAAAGTCTAAAATAAATGTAGGATTTATAGACGGGCTCTTTCCAGTGGGCAGAGAGTTATAATTATGTGTCCGTGTGTATGTATTTTCATTAGCTGTGAGTGTTCTTATATAAGGACTATAGTAGACCATACCACCAATATTAATGCTTTGGGGACATAGAAAAGGATAAGGAATGGAATTGGTCAGAACCATTTTTTTTTCCTATCAAAAACCCAGGTGACGGGTTTTCCTGTCCTTAGGATTGGCTTCTTCCTGTTTAAGCAGGCTAAATGCTAAAAGATTGCAATGCCAAGAGGACACCATACAATATTAAGAATTATTCTTGGTAAACCTGTAAAAATCAGGTGATGGAGGCATTATGGTGGGCATGTTATACAACCTTTCAGGTTGTCAGTGGTTTTGAAGACACATTGTACTTAATGTTGGCTAGGAAACATCTGTTTCACAATTGGAAGTCAGTTTCGGTTTTGCATTAAAAACAATGGGAACTTTATGGAGGATGCGGACAACTCTTTAGAATAGAATCTTAGACTGTATACAGAACATCATTTCCAAAACTCCTCATTGGAGAAGCATGACAGATCACTTCAACTGGTATAAATTAGGAATGTAAAGGGGATCTTACTGAAAGTGAGAAAAATTTATATCTACTCTGTTTAGCTGTGCAGAAAACTATATACCGTGTTTTTCGAAGTATAAGATGCACCAAAGTTTTGAAGAGGCAAATTAAAAAAGTTTTGGCACTCTGCAAACCTCCCAAAAATGGCCCGTTTTTCTCAAAAAATGGGCTTATCCCCCCCCCCAAAAGGCATGAATAGCCTTTAGGGGGCTTGCAGAGTGTGGGGGGGGGGGCGGAAATGAGCAAAAAACAGCCCGTTTCTGCCCTTCCCCATCCCCAGGAGCTCTCTAAAAGCTTCCTAGAGGCTCTCCACAGCCATTTTGATGAAGGGGGCGGGGTTTCGGGAGGCAAAAAATGCTGTATTCAGTGTATAAGACGCACCCATATTTTCAGCCCCTTTTGAGGGGAAAAGATGCGTCTTATACTCCGAAAAATACGGTAATTGCGAAGAGAGAAAGAAACTTCAATTTGCTTAAAAGGAAGAATGCCGATATGAGCACATTGAAATTTAGATTCTCAACATTTTCCTTTGACCCATGAGGGCTAGAAACTTATACTTTGAACTTTGATAACACAGTTTCTTGGTGTTTTAGCACAGAAGTGCCTCAGGGGCTTACATACTGGCGACACATTCCTCTCTATTGCACTAGGCCCTATTTTTTGTCCAGAGCTGGGAATAAAAAAACCAAAATTTTTAAGTTCTAACCAGTCTTAACCCCTTGTATTTTGTCTATTAGAAACTTGCTGTGTGCAAGAAATAATACACAATATCTGGTAATAGGTATGGAGCTCTTGGTTCACTCTTACTCGTTCCAGACAAAACTGCGATAGATGATAGATAGATGATAGATAGATAGATAGATGATAGATAGATAGATAGATAGATAGATAGATAGATAGATAGATAGATTAGATAGATAGATGATAGATAGATAGATGATAGATAGATAGATAGATAGATAGATAGATAGATAGATAGATAGATAGATGATACATACTATATATATATGTATGTGTGTATATATATGTGTGTGTGTGTGTGTGTGTGTGTATATATATATATATATATATATATACACACACACACACACACACACACATATATATACATATATATATATATGTGTGTTTGTGTTACAACCCTTGTCAGCACAAATACAACACATATATATATATATATATATATATATATATATATATATATATATATATATATATATATATATATATATACATACATACATATACATACACACACGCATATATACACACATATATACATATATGCATACAACATACATACATACATACATACATTATATATATATCCCAATTGAAGTGAGTATTGTACTGGTGTATCTTAAACGTTTTAAGGAGCAGCTTAAGGCATACCTTTGCAATGAAAGATTAAAAAGCTGGTAGCAGCTTTGTGTTACATGAATTTTTCTCAGACTTAAGACTAAGATGTAATACAATCATCATACACTGATGAAAAATTATTTTTTAAAATATATGTGTGTGCATGATAAATGACTCGTTTCATCATGTGCCCAAATCATAATGTAAAAAATCTTGAAAATATGATAGAGTTGACCAAAGATCTGTGAGTTGGGCATGTGTTGACTTTTTCACTCATTTCATCCACTTTTTTCCCAGAGGAAGCTACTTTATGATATATGCAAATCTTTATTATAGCATCTTTGAAGGCATAGTAAACACTAGCAGAAAATTTTAAATGTTTGTAATCACCTGCTCAAATACCCACAAAGGTTGCTTCCCTGCATTGGCTAAGTCTCAGGTCAGCACAATTGCATCTAATTTATTTTCATTTTAGGGTAATGCTCAAAGAAGTATTTGGGGAGTGGTGGTTGTGTGGTGGTGGTCATCCTTGAAATGTGAATCTTGATTACCTTGGTCAAATGTGACTACTCATAGTGAAGCCCCAATGCCATCCAAGCACACTTTCTTACACAAAAGTGGATGGTGGCTCTTTAAGAACATGAACCTAACAAAACTGCACCTGTGCTTAAGATCAATTTCTGAATATGATATTCCATGTGCAAATAACAAGGGCTGGAATTGCCTTAGGACCATCTACTTGTTGCATTCCCCCCTCCCCCAATAATCTCAGGTTTAGTAGAATTTATTCCCATATAGGTGGACATGGGTCTAGTCTTAAATATTTTTCTCCCTAGTTCATCTGGGTGTTCCTGTTAAGTGTCCATCTTTGGTTCCACCTAAGACACTGAGCTTGTCGATCAGAAAGGTCAGCAGTTTGGCGGTTCGAATCCCTAGAACCGCATAACAGAGTGAGCTCCCAATACTTGTCCCAGCTTCTGCCAACCTAGCAGTTCAAAAGCATGTAAAAAATGCAAGTAGAAAAATGGGGACCACTTTGGTTGGAAGGTAACTGTTTTGTGCACCTTTGGTGTTTAGTCATGCCGGCCACATGACCACGGAGACATCTTCAGACAGCACTGGCTCTTCAGCTTTGAAACGGAGATGAGCACCAGCCCCTAGAGTCGGGAACAACTAGCACATATGTGCGATGTGCGATGGGAACCTTTATCTTACAGAAAACCAGATGCTGGTGTCGTGTATAAATGCAGAACTAGAAATAGTTATCCCAATTAATATATTGTATTTACTTTTTATTTGAGCAAGAATATTTTGGATATATAGTAATTGACTTGGGAGTTCTATGAGATGTCCCTGCACTATGCTATGCCTTATTACAAAAACAGTTAAGTATCCAACTAGAGGTGAAAGCATTGCAATTTTTTACTGAACTGGAGAAGCACAAACATTGTTAATTCTCTGTGGGATGGAAAAAATGGACATTTCCCTCCAAAATTACTTAGGGGCATCTAATCGTAATGATGGACAAGTCTGTGCTGTTCAGAACTGCTTTATCATGTGCTGCAAAGAAATGGTTGAATTTCCTTTCCTAAAACGTGCCACCTTTAGAGAGACTAGGACTCTCCCTTCTTATTAGCCCCATGATAACTTGAAAAGAATTTCCAACTTGGAAGCAGAACATGGATGTTGGGGGCGAGGTGGGAGTTTGTCTTGGAGCATTTGCCTGCACAAATAGGATGATGATTTGGGCCTAGCTACAATATAATCCAGCAGAACTCTTTAATGTTCCTTTTCAATATTTTTAAATGTGAACAATCATAGGGCTGATGCCATCTATTGCAAAGATTTCCAATAAATACCATTGCTGTGCGTCCAAAGGTAAACTCCATTTCAAACATATAATTCATTTCTCAGACTGGTCCTCCGAGCTTTCAACTCAGCTCACATGCCTGTTCAGCTTCCATAGGAAATCAGGTGTAGGGTTGTGTTTGCAGCCATCTTGAGAAATTGCCTTCAAGTGTTTGAACAGTACCTTGGGCAATAATGACCCCTTGCTGGAGGAGTGGAATAAACTTTTTGGTTATACAATTCTTTGTGCCTTACATAAGAGGATTTGGCTTTTAAGCAGCCAGACAAACCAACAATCTTCCTTAATAGAGCCTGACTTGTAATTCACAGACTATAGATTTAGTCTTCCTGAACCGAACTTTCTGGGTATCTCAGCTAACAAGTAATAGTGCTCAATCTTGATTTTAGTGAAGAAGAAGAAGAAGAAGAAAAGGCAAGGAATAGGAAATCATGATACAACTTCCTATTTTGTTATGGAGAGCTTTTCCCTGAGAATATCGATGACTTAAAGGCTACGTAGTAAGCATGCATAGCACATTACATGCTTTAAAGAGACTTTTTGGAAACCGAGCACAAAATTAGTAGCAGAACATGCAAAAATACTTAGGTTTTGCAAGCTACATGTGAATATCACCCATTTTATGATTTACACGTATGGAAGGCTGAAAACTCTTCTAGGCCCCAGGCAAAGGTTTACCATAATATAGTTTAGTACAGGAAAGTGGATAGCAAAGTTGGGAATATTTCCATACAGATAGTACTGTATTTAACAACCTGTAATAGAGTCTGCCCATTAAGAGTCATAAATTATAATGATTCTAAAGCAATTCACCCATGACATCAACCCCATCTTTTCTTCTGGTGATGGTGAAGCAAACTTGTTCACCAAATGGACATTTTTGCCAAAACCCAGAAATAAAGCCCCCTTTTATGGCAAAAAAGGAAAATTGTAGCCATCTGTAGTGAACATGGGGCACTGCAAACATCTGTAAAGATGGATCAGTTGCCAGGCGTCAAAATGCGGTCATGTGGCAGGGCACTGGAACTTCGGAACTGGGTTATATCGTTGGGTGGAGTCCACTGTAACTTCAAAAGGTTGCAAGTCAAGGACTACCGCTACTGTCCATTCCTCCTGCAGTTCGAGATTCTCATCTATCAGCAGGCTGAGGTTGAGATGCTGTATCAAGTTTAGTGTGATTGGTATAATCTTTTAAACTCACCCTTACTCTGATTCATTGACTAATCCCAGTTAAAGAATTAGAGCTACCTCAGCTACTTTTGCTCTACAAGTGACATTTGTTACGATTGTACAGCAGCTTAAGTGAAAAAGGGCTAGAGAGAGATTTCCGCCATGGAAGACGACTTAATGCCACATGTCTACGCAATCATGAGTACCTACAGATGAAACTCGAAAAATTAAAATGTTGTGCAAAAGTTCATTTATTTCAGTAATGCAACTTAAAAGGTGAAACTAATATATGAGATAAGACTCATTACATGCAAAGCAAGATTGTTCAAGCCGTGATTTGTCATAATTGTGATGATGATGGCGTACAGCTCATGAAAACCCCAAATCCACCATCTCAGAAAATTAGAATATTACATGTAATCAATAAAACAAGGATTGTACATAGAACAATATCGGACCTCTGAAAAGTATAAGCATGCATATGTATTCAGTACTTGGTTTGGCCCCTTTTGCAGCAGTTACTGCCTCAATATGGCGTGGCATGGAACCTATCAGCCTGTGGCACTGCTGAGGTGTTATGGAAGACCAGGATGCTTCAATAGCGGCCTTCAGCTCTTCTGCATTGTTTGGTCTCATGTCTCTCATCTTTCTCTTGGCAATGCCCCATAGATTCTCTATGGGGTTTACGTCAGGCGAGTTTGCCGGCCAATCAAGCACAGTAATCCCATGGTCATTGAACCAGATTTTGGTGCTTTTGGCAGTGTGGGCAGGTGCCAGGTCCTGCTGGAAAATGAAGTCAGCATTCCCATAAAACTCGTCTGCGGAAGGAGGCATGAAGTGCTCCAAAATCTCCTGGTAGACGGCTGCGTTGACCCTGGACTTATTGAAGCACAGTGGACCAACACCAGCAGATGTAATGGCTCCCCAAATCAACAGAGACTCTGGATTTCACACTGGACTTCAAGCATCTTGCAATGTGTGTCTCTCCATTCTTCCTCCATACTCTGGGTCCTTAGTTTCCACATGAGATGCAAAAAGTTGCTATCATTAGAAAAGAGGACTTTGGACTACTAAGCAACAGACCAGGTCTGTTTTTCTTTAGCCCAGGTAAGACGCTTCTGACATTTTGTTCAGGAGCGGCTTGACAAGAGGAATATGACATTTGAAGCCCATGTCCAGGACTCATCTGTGTGGTGGCTCTTGATGCACTGACTCCAATCTCAGTCCACTCCTTGTGAAAGTCCCCAACACTTTTGAATGGCCTTTTCCTCTCCAGGCTGCGGTCATCCCTGCTGCTTGGGCAACTTTTTCTTCCATACTTTTCCTTTCCACATAACTTTCTATTAATGTGCTTTGATACAGCACTTTGGGAACATCCAACTTCTTTTGCAATTACCTTTTGAGGCTTTCCGTCCTTATGGAGGGTGTCAATGATGGTTTTCTGCACAACTGTCAGGTCAGCAGTCTTTCCCATGATTGTGATTCCTACTGAACCAGACTGAGACCATTTAAAGCAGTGGGTATCAACCTTCCTAATGCCGTGACCCTTTAATACAGTTCCTCATGTTGTGGTGAACCCCCCAACCATAAAATTATGTTTTCTGTATTTTTTTAAAAAATATGTGTTTTCTGATGGTCTTAAGTGACCCCTGTGAAAGAGTCGTTCGACCCCTAAAGGAGTCCCGACCCACAGGTTGAGAACTACTGATATAAAGGCTCAGTAACCCTTTGCAAGTGTTATGGCTTAATTAGCTGATTAGAGTGGGACACTTTGAGCCTAGAATATTGCACCTTTTCACAATATTCTAATTTTCTGAGATTGTGGATTTGGGGTTTTCATGAGCTGTAAGCCATAATCCTCACAATTATGACAAATCACAGCTTGAACTATCTTGCTTTGCATATAATGAGTCTATCTCATATATTAGTTTCACCTTTTAAGTTGCATTACTGGAATAAATGAACTTTTGCACGATATTCTAATTTTTCACCTGTAGTATTGAAAATTCAGATTGTGAACTTCTTCGAGCCTACCTAGAATTTTAATAAATTTAAAGCACAGTTACAGCCATGGCACTTTAGCCATTTTTCTACACAAAAGCAGACCTGGCCTGTATCTTTTAACAAGGCTCTGGTTCGGCAGAAGAACTTTAATCTGCAGAGTGGCTTCTCAAGAATTAGTCAAGTAATCAACTACCTTGTTTTAGGTAGACTCAAGAGGCCCCGAGCCATTAAAAATGTAACCAATTTTGCACTGCATTCTGACTATTAAAAACCAAACAATTTTCAAAGAGGGACACTAGAATAACCTCAAATTTATTTTTATTTTAAAAATCTACTGTAATTTATCACACTTTGCTACGTTACAAAAAAAAGTTGCACACATTAATACTTTGTTACAGACAATAAGGCTCCATATCAATGTTAATTAGTGGGACTACTGGGAAGGCAGGTATAGGAAGATGGCAGAGTTACTGAGATGAACATTTTTAAAAACACATTTCACGTTCAGTTTTTCAGGAGAGCAGCAGTATTGCAACCGATTAGCTTCATGAGTACAGTACCTCTTTTTAATATGGCAATTAGAAAAATCTTTTTCACATTGTTTATCTGGTAGTGGGTTAGAAGGGCAGACTAACTTAGAGATCTCTGCTCTGAATATAGGCAGTTTAATGTCAACTCTCAAATGTGGCACCAACAAAAAAATATGGCAGGGCGAAAGGGAACCGTTAAGCAATTGCTGTTGTGTGATGGAGTCAGTTTATCTATTCATGCTGCTGGACATCATCCTGTAGCTGCTGTGCAGTTTCATACTACTCTTACTAACAAATGCCAGAGCAAAACTAGCATGGTTTAACTGCCAATCTGACTCTCTAGGTGCTACTGAAAAATGTCTTAACGTTGAACAGTTAAACAAATTGACAAGAGGCTGCTTGGAATTGTAATTCACAACAAGAGTTGTGCCAGACATTCCTCATCCCACCACTGCATGGGCCCCGATCAAGCCCCTCACAATGACACACACACAGCTCTACTTGGCCAGGCACCCATCACAAAGACAAAAAAAATGGAGTTACCTACAGCTACATAACCATGGAGCTTGGGCTAGAGCAAGTATAAGTATCTCTTGCATCAAAATGAAACTTGGTCCCTACATTTTCTAAACTTTTCCATTTCAGATAAGTTCAAGTGGTCTGAAAATTATATCTTTGAAAAAAATTCCAAAACCGGTTCTTTAACAGCCTTTTCTTACCTAGCTTTGTTTAGGATGCTAAAGTGCATCTCCCTTTGAATCCAAGGTATCTTCCAGCCACTGATTGCATCTGTTGCTGAGTTGTCCATTTCATAGAAGTAGACAAGAGTGCTCAGATTCTAAATAGTAGATACACCAATCATTCAAAAACACTTAAGATGTCCTCATTTGTAAATTTCTCTTCCATGCTGGCTACATCCACACAACCCATTTAAGCTACCTTTTTTGAATTAATCCATGTCCATGGATTAATTCGCATATTGTGCAAATCCAGGCTGTTTGATAATATACCAATTCATCTGTTAGGTCTCATCCCAAGTGTATTGTGTGGGCACAACTTTTGAGATGCTCCTTTCTTTAACAAAAAAAACCTCTCAAGGTAAAACACCTTTGCCAGGAAATTTGATTTTGAAAGTTTACTAAGAAAAAAAAATCAAAATATTAGCAGCCTGGCAACTAAATGTTGATAGCTTTCCATGAGGAGGTGTCAGTAATCAGGGCCAATAGCATCTTCTCTTACTGATAGCTATCATTAATGAAGAACATAGGAGCACTTATCAAAGTATCTGGGGGAGGGAGCTTTATTTTTATCATGTTTGACAGATAGTGATATCAATAATTGGCACAATCACATGTTATGACTAAAAAAAATGGGCCTTACCCTCTGGAAATAAACGTATGCCCTGGAAGTCCCAAACATGAAAGGTTGGTCATTCTGCTGAACCAAAAAAATCTAAGGCCGAAAACTACCAGGGGAAAAAAGTAATTATGATTCACAAGTGCTTAACTACTCCTACCATTAGCTGCTGGAGACGAAGGGGAGAGCAGTATCTCCAGTCAGCTAATACTTGACCCTTCCTGGACATTTAATAGATACACTTGGATGAAAAGTAGTGGTTCACCTACAAAAAAAATGCTTTATATATATATATAACTTGCAAGGGGGAAGGGGGAAATAATCAGTGGAAGGATTCTACCTCTACCACAGTCCAATCCCCATGGGGGGATGACATGTCCTCTGGGGAGAAGCTTGTCACAGAAGTGATGCTGGCTCGTGATTCTTCCAAAGGGGAGATCAGTTCTGTCCATTTGCCAATCTCTGCTTCGCTGTTCATGGCCCCCTTCCCACTGACAGCCCCAGGAGGTGCTTCTGTTGGGAAGAGCAGGGCTCGGCTGATTAGCTGCTGTACGACTGTAGCCTGGAAGTTTCCTAGCTGAAGAGCCTGTTCTCGGGGGGTGGCACGCAAGCAACGGCTCCCATCCTCTTCATCTGGGCCAGGTGTTTCAGCACCACTTTCTACTTCATAGATAGTGGAGAGGATCTCTGGTGGACATGGATCCCAGGGGAAGGGCAAGCCAGCCCCATTGTCACCTACAAATAGGGCAAGGAGCTTGGGTTGGAAAGGATGGCCCTCAGGATTGGTAGCGGTCACAACAGACACAAAGGAAGGGACAGACAAGAACAAAAAAGAAAAGGGAAAGTGGAAAGAGACTAGGTTTTAAAGGGGGGGGGAAGGGAGATGCTTCTCAGATTTGCAAGAAATACATTCCATTGCAGTTATAGTGCCAATGCTCGGCTGATAAATGTTGTGTCCCCAACTAATTCATTTTAAAATGGGTTCAGAGATTGTATTGGGGCATGTCTCCAGTACGAGACCATTTTTGCATGCTTGTGTACTGCTAGTTGGCTCCACTGGCTATGAATGAGAACTGCTAGGACTACCTTTTTGGGAGACCTATATATATATATATACTGTATTTTTCAAACTATGACACACTTTTTCCCCCTTAAAAAGTGGGTGGAAATGTCTGTGCGTCTTATAGACCAAATACGGCCCTGTTTTTAGCTTCCCAACTCCCCCACTCTGCATGTCCCGTTTTTGCCCAAAATGGGCCCATTTACGGTGAAAACGGGATGCGTGAAAGCCTTGGGAGGCCTGCAGAGTGCTCCTGGGGGCTGGGGAGAGCAAAAACAGGATGCATGGGGGGTTCGGGAGGCCGAAAGCAGGCCCATTTTTGGCAAAAACAGGACACACACAGGGTTTGCGAGGCCTGCAGAGTGCTACTGGGGGCTGAGGAGGGCAAAAACCAGATGCGTGGAGGCCAAAAACTATTTTTTTTCTTGTTTTCCTCTTCGAAATCTAGGTGCGCCTCATACTCTGATGTGTCTTATAGTCCCAAAAATACGGTATATATAAAACCAGCAACCCTTTACTTCCTGAATAGCTCCCCCCCCCCCTAGGAACTGTTCACAACTATCACCTCAAACTTTCTCAGAATCAGAGAGATGCAAAGGTTCTCAGGACTGATTAAAACTTCATTTTAACAGGATCTAATTTATCTATAGACTGCTTGGTTCCAGGTTCTACCAACCAGCAATAATGAAGCAAAGAGAAGTTGAAGGACTTGAGGATTTAATTTGTTTCTCAGCTTCTATTAGCAAACCAATTAGTATGAAATTATTTATCTAATTATGAATACTAAAGTAGATATCAAAGCTGAATCATTTTTGAATCCACAAACATGCTATGTCAGGAAATTACAATGTGAGTTTTCCTCAGTGGCCTTCCTGCTATTCCAGTACATCTATGGCCTGAAAAGATCTAGATGCAATCAATCTCCTGTAGAATAATTGTGATCGTTTATTACATTTAATAACTGGGATTTCATTAAAGGAAATCTGCCTTGGTTAATTAGCAAGGGACTTTTAAGCTAATCAACCTTTTGTTCATTCCAGGGAAGCAGAGTATTCTTAACAAATGGCTCTCTAGACTTTCCTGTGATAGAAACATGATAGTTTCAATGATTTGCTTCTTATGTTCAGCTTTTTGTTGTGGGAATTTTTTCTTTCTTAACATTCAATCAAAAATCTATTAAATTTAGCCCTGATTTTTAGGGTATAGACAATAAACGTGCTTTTTATGGCTGGGTTCGTGTTCTCCTAAACTTCAATATGGCATGTTTGCTTTTGGCTTAGTATGTTAATGAATCCACCCAAGGTTAGGATATTTGCCTACTAAAAACAGAAATGTGCATGATTCCAGAGGAAAGAGTGACGGACAACTTGGATCAAATTGTGAGCCCCATAAAACATCTAACAGCCAAAGCATTTTGTGGAACTCTCAACACTATTATGTTGCTTAGTCCCTTGCTCTGCTCTCTAAATCAGAGGTCTCCAACCTTGGCAACTTTAATCCTGGAGGACTTCAACTCCCAGAATTCCCCAGCCAGCTTTGCTGGGAGTTGAATTCTGGGAGTTGAAGTCCTCCAGGCTTAAAGTTGCCAAGGTTGGAGATCCCTGCTCTAAATGTTCTTGGAGCCTAATGCACCAAAAGATGCAAAATCCAATGGCATGAAGAAATTGCAAAAATGAACCTTTACCAAAGGATAATTCAAGAAGTCATCCCCCAGGAGCTCATGGCTGCTGAGCAGGACGAGGACCTCAGGCTATTCTGATGGATCAAACTTTCCTGATACTTATTCATATATTCTAAATAAAGTTTGCTTCTCCCACATGCCACTCATATATTTGTCCAGTTCATATATAGCAAACCCCATAATTTCTGTTTGCATTCTAGATGCTATTAGTTATTTTCTTTCTTAGACCCACAACATCCTGGTGGGACTTCAGAGACAAATCATTACAGCTATTTTATTTGGCACCCTTCTTTCCAAGTTAAAAACTGCAAGTGGTATGGGCGGGTAGGTGGAGAAGACAGATTCTCTGGAAAAACAATACAGGCCACATCAGATAGACAAAGTGATGCTTTATTTTACATATTGAAAAGCTAAGAAGAAGTTTATTCCCACCATTACCACCACCACTAAGAAAAGCACTAAAATATACACAACTTTCCCAAAAGAAGTCTGTAAGAAGTTGAGAGAAAAGATTTTAAGACACACAAAAACAAGAAAATGCCCATTTGGCTAGAGACACAGATGGAACAGATACACAAGGAGGAAGGAAGTCATCTCCATTCCCTACAGGATACTATTGCACATTAACATACCACAGGTTGGCCCATCCAACACAGACAGGGCAGGATTTCTATACATTACCTGCAGCCAGACTATGAGCGGCAGGGAAAGGCTGTGATGACTCTTCTTCATGCCCTCCAGTCTTCAAGGGCGTTGGGGTGAGGTGCAAGTGTTGCTCCCAATCCATGGGGATCTTGCCGCAGGTCTCCTTGGCGCCCTCAGTGGAATGTTCTTCGCTGTCTAGGGAAGAGAGCCCAGGACTTTTGCCACAGCTGTCAGTTGAATGGAGATGGAAGGCACCAAAAACATCACAGGAAGCTGCAGAGTTGGTCGAGGCTGGGGTTTCTGTGCCAGCATCACCAGAACCTGGTTCGTCCGACTCCTCTACCGAATGGGGCAAATGGGACTTGGTTGGGAGAGGTGACGTCAAGAGGCATACTGTTTTGGGAAAGCCTGCTTCCTTCAGAAGATCTGCGTCCAGTTCGGCTTCCTCCTCGGAGGACACAGTGGGTTCAGTAGGTGGGTCTCCAAGGACTTCATCTGCTGGCAGGGTCTCTGCCTCATCATCTCCCTTCTCCATGTGGATGCCCAGATCAAGCTCACCAGGAAGGTCCTCCAAGGGACTCAGGAGCTGATGACAAGTTTGTTCCAGTTTCTCATCTGACTTGGACTCCACTCCAGAGCTACTGTCATACTCCCGCAGCTCTTCAGGTGTGCTAGTTTCACTGCTGCTCTTACCTGCCAGATCAGGCCCACTTAAGGTGCTGGATTTGGAAGATGAGCCCCCCTTCTCTGGGGAGAGAGCTTTCAGCCCTGTGCTACTTAACAGCAACTCTGGCATTTCAGTCAACTCAGTTGGGTATTCTTGTAACAACTCCAAGCTCTTCAAAGGCAAGCTCTGAGGTTTGTGCATTGACAGCTGAGCAGTACCACTATTTGGTGAGAGCTCCCCTGAAGGATGAAACAAGAAGTCTGGAGTTTCGTATTGGGTGGCCTCTTCTTGCTTCATGTTACTCATGCATTCTTCTGGAATGACTGCATCGTCCTCAAGTTCTCCAATGGTGGGATATTCATCTAAGCTGCTAGACTGATCATCATAGCCTGCAAAGGGCTCTCCAGGCAACTGTGTAGGAATTGAGGTTGCTGCCACAAACACAGGGAGACGGGTTTGGTACTGACTAGCTGCTCCCATTACTAAATGATCTGCTACTTGGAGAACTTCCATGAGCTCTTCATTTTCAGCATGAATGGGGACACAATGCACACCATCCATCTGCTGAGAAGGGACTATTTTCTGTGCAAACTCACTATCCTTAGTTGCAAGATCTAGGGGGCTCTTCAGTTTTGCATTTCCTACCTCTAGAGATGCCACTTCCTTCTGCAGTTCTTCCTCTGAGTTCTGACCCAAATTCAATATCTTGTTCACCATTTCCAATTCAGTGCTGTCATTGTGGCCGGCTGCTAGAGATTCTGTTGCAGTTTTTAAGGTAGGGTCAAACTGGCTAACGGAGAGGGAGTGCTCTGCTGAAAGACTGGACTCCTCCTGTGGCTCTGCCAATACTACTAGCTTTATAGTTTGAGTCTCTTCAAGCAACTCAGACTCTAAGGTCAAGGATTCAGAAGAAGGAGATCGCTCAAGCATAGGAATGGACTCGCGTATTAAAATCTGGGAATCCTCAGCTGGAAAGGATGTTGCTGAAATATCATGTACGTCAAGAGAAGATGTGTCAGGGCTGTGCAAGAAATGGGGCTGCTCAATAGCCACTGGAGCATCGAAATGAGATGCTTGTTTTCTGAGATGCTCAGAGTCCATGCCTCCTTCTTCATGCCGTAAGGTTTCTGCTGGAAAAGTTTGGCGAGAGAACTCCAACTGAATGGGAGGAGATGTTTCACAAGGGAGTTCTGGCTCTAAATTATGTATTTCATCACTACTACCACAACGTATCTCCAGGACATCAGCAGTGGACAAGTGAGGCATCTCACTAACAGAGGATATACCGATAACCTGTGGTCCAGGGCAGACCAGAGGTGCTTCAAGGGGTGTTGGAGGCAGCCCTTCTGAAGCGTTTATGTTTGTCTGTTCAGCTCTGCCTTCTTCCAAGTCTCCTGGTTCCATCTGCTCCATCCCTACTGCTGTTATGCAACTGTTTGCAGTCTCCTGGGAGAGTGGCTGGTCAACAGTTTCTTCTGCTGCTGCGGATTCCAACTTTTCTAGAAACTTTGCATCCTTGTTTGAAGCACTTTCCGCTTCCTTGGTGGTTTTCTTGCCATTCCCTTCCTTGGCAATGGTCTCTTGAGGCTTCTTTTGCCGGGATACTTGCTCACGACTGGAAGGAGTATCTTTCTTCAGAAGCTTCTTGCCTGAAGGAGACAGAGATTTGGGAGAAGAAGCAACAGCTCTTGGAAGAGTGGTTGGATGGAGACTCCCACCAGTTGCCTTGGCTGGAATTTGGGGCTTACCGGGATCTGAAAACTTCTTTGTTGCAAGCCTGCTGTTCATAGGTGCAGCCACATTCCTCTCTCTGAGATTTTGCTCAGATTGTGATTTAGAGGCCGAGTGTTTGGGATGCTTTAAGGTAGGTGTCATCTTCCCAGAGGAGTTGGCGCTTGAAACCTTGGCCTTTAAAGCTGTGGCAGCTCTAGAGGCATCTGGAGTAAGAAAAGACATTTTACATATTTGTTTGGAGTCGAAAAGCTTTACACGTAATCTATGCAGAATGCCTGAAAGCCCTCCAATAGCCTAAGGCTTGTTTCTAACTACAGCTGCCCTTCTGCTTCAAGGTTCATATTCCCTTGCAATTGAACACGACCTTCCATTTTAGAACGGATTTGTTCATAAAAAAAATAATATAGTGGCCATGCTTCAGTGGTCATGGTCCCTTTCTCAATGGGCTTACTGATGATGTCATTTTTCACTCCTTGTACTTGGCAGGCACCAAGTCTGTTTTGGGATAAGCTGCACTTTTTAAAGTATTTAATGCTTAGTGTGACCTCCCTAACTTCTCCAGATGTGGAATATTAACTATTCCAATCACTTGTGGTTTTGCTAGCCGATTGTTATGGCAGTTAGAATTCAGCACAATCTCTTCGGAAGACACACCAACAAAAGCTGCTATGCGCCCCCCACAAAAAAGCCGCTATGACTGGAAATTATGGAAGCTGAAGTAAAAAACATTAGAAAACATTAGAGGAAAATGATGAAATGGGAACATAGTTCTATTTATCTAAGAGGCGGAAAAACCCTGCCAAGAACTTACTAGCAGAAGTGGTATTTAGCAGGTTCTGACCGGTTCTGGAGAACCAGTAACGGAAGTTTTGAGTAGTTTGGAGAACCGATAAATACCACCTCTGACTGGCCCCACCCCCATCTATTCTCTGCCTCCCGAGTCCCAGCTGATCGGGAGGGAATGGGGATTTTGCAGTATCCTTCCCCTGCCACGCCCACCATGCCATGCCACTCCTACCAAGCCACACCCACAGAACTGGTAGTAAAAAATTTGAATCCCACCACTGCTTACTAGGTGTTTTTAGTGAAGCTACCCTTTGCTGCCCTGATACTCCATTTGCAACGTAGATAATTCTGATTGATCTTAGAGAGTTATGATCCTTGAATTGTAAAATAATCCTCTATGTTTTGAAAACAAAAATCACTGTGAAAATATTGAAAGAACATTTGTATAATGACCTGCCTTTAGCCTGATCACTCCCAGCTATATGTAGCATCTAATAGTTCTGTGAAGTGTGACCTTTCCCATTTAGACAGTGCAAAGTTCAGGTTTTGGTAAGGCAGATGGGGCATTTGTGTTATGACCACAGGCTAAGTACCTCTCTGTGTTGCCGGTGTGTTTTTCTGCTGCTGCGCTGACATGGCCTGACCAGCAGGTGGTGGTGTTGGCTTATGTTTGCCCACGTTCTTATCATTAGTGGCAGTTCTGTTTAAAGAGGATGAGGTTGAATTCTTTGTTCCTGGCAACCAAGTCCTGAAACAGACAGCAAACAATTATGCAGAGCAGAAAACCTTGTCCCAACCCTTAGAAAACATAGAAGGCACAATTGTCTCAGCAATCTGGTGCCTCAATGCAAATGCACTTGAAGCTTTTGCCAGTTCAGAGTCTATGAGCCAATCCTGAAAAGTACCAGCTTTTAACGCTTGCAGTAAAGAGAAAAGGACTACAGTTTTTTTTATAAAAAAAACCCCTTCAATTATCTCAGCCATTTGATTAAGAACCAGATGGGGTGTTTCCATGTTGGTTAACAGCTTGAAATATATTCCTTCTAGCTGCCCACCTACCTCTTGCATCGGATGGCATCTTCCAGTATTCAAATAAACTGGGGCAAGGGAGAATAAACACAAAATAGCAATGTAGCCATTTCCTCCAATTATTTTCAGTATCTGGAGTCATTTCAGATTCCCTGCATCTGGCATATATTCTAACCTACTCTTATCGCTTTACTGTTCACCCATCTCCTCTCAATTCTTGCTGAGGCTAAAAATGTGAGATTGCAGCAATATAATCGGAGTGCATATTCAATTATCTTTCATTTGGAGCAATTAGAATTTCAGAATGTTTGATTCTCTGCCCAAACCTTTGTTTCCAACTACATTCTCCGAGACTGGCATTTAAGGCTGGACTGGGATTTCTCTTTCAGATAACCACCTCACTTCTACACAACTAACACAACCCCAAATACAGTTCAGGGTGTGGCTTAATCCAGCCTTTCTTAACCTGATGCCCTTTAGATGCGTTAATTATCACTCCAGTTTTGCATACTGATTGAGAATTCTAAGCTATGGTCAAAAATGTTTCTGAAAGACACCAAGTACTATTGTATTGTATTGTACTGTAAGTTGCAGGAAGGCTGAATTAGCTAATCTGATGGGCTTCTCTAAGGAATCCAAATGTGACAAAATTACATATTCCTTCTTTATTAGAATGACTGTAATACTTTAGAGACTATGAGGCTAGTTACTGTACCACTAAGTTAGTGTTTAGCCATTTATTCCATTTATATCTCACTTCAATCCAATTAAGATCTCATACTGGTGCACAGAAATATATATATATATATAATTTCTGTGCACCAGTATGAGATCTTAATTGGATTGAATATGGGAGGGAGATCACTTTTCTGTGATGAGCCGAAGGACAGAAAGAGGGAGGAGTGATCTCCCTCCCATATTTGGGCATACCAGGGGTTGTAACACAAACACATACTTATTTCCCTGGCTTAGCTGATAAAGGAGAACCGGTGGTGTAGTGGCTAGCAAGTCTGCCTAGTATATAACACACCCCAGGTTCAAATCCCAGTAAGGGTATGGCTAGCTGATGAGAGCTAAATAGCTTGAAATGGATCCATACTGGTCTCCCTTTATTTATTTATCAGCACAAATACAACATACATATATATATATATATATATATATATATATATATATATATATATATATATATATATATATATATATATATATATATATATATATATATATATATATATATATATATATATATATATATATATATATATATATATATATATATATATATATATATATATATATATATATATATATATATATATATATATATATATATATATATATATATATATATATATATATATATATATATATATATATATATATATATATATATATATGACTAAGTCTTTCAAAGTAAAAAATAACATAATAGAAAAACAAATATAAACAAAAGTAACTGTCAATGGTGTTGATCTTCAAACATTATATGAAAAAGCTCTGTTTTAACCTGTTTGCAGAAGGCTGTTATAGAGAGAGCTTGGCATCTTAGCGATACCTCCTAGGTCAATGAATGGCGCTCTGCCCGGCTGGAGAGGGGGGTTGCCAGGCGGTTGCTTGTGAGCTTGGTCACCTCATGGCTGCTTCACCCCTGAGGCTGTGCCCGGCTCTTCGGGAGCCAGTTCGCAAGGGAGCAGCCGCCCGGCAACCCCAAAACAATAAGCCCTCCCCTATAATAAGCCTAAGGCCATATTTTGTAAGTAAAAAGAAAATAAGACCCTGTTGTATTTTGGAGGAACCACGGTAGATCAGCAGCACTCCAGGCCAGGAACACAACAGTCAAGCTATCTGGGCTCAGGACAGTAGATCCCACCAAACGGAAGCCCTTGCACTGGAACAGCTTATTCAATACTTTTATCCACTGATTGTGGATAGTTAGAGCCCCTCATTAGATCTACAGCTGCATCAATGATAGTATGCAATAGTATGTACACTTGTATACTAGACAATAAAGTGGTTTGCCTTGCTACAGAGGCGTACCTTGGCTTTAACGTCAATAAGCTGGCAGCCCTCCATTCTGCTAATAATATGATTTACTCTTATTACATTACCGATCTAAATAAGCTTGTGCACTGTTTGCGATATTCCCTTCTTTCTTTCTAATGCTTTTAATTGGGGGTCATATCACATTGCTATGATGTCAAGAGAGACAGTGGTGCAATGGACAGAGTGCCAGAGTGGCCCTGCAAAAATCCAGGCTTCTAACAAGACACAGACATGTCACTCATATGCTACAAGGACTGATTTAATAGGACACGTGCTTATGCTTTCCATATATGCAACCTGACCTGTCTGAAGGAATACATTATATTGATGTACAAACAATGGCTCCCACCATAATTTCACAACTATTCCCGCCACCAAGACTCTGCTTTAAACCTCAAAAAACCCGGCATTTCTCCACAAATCAGCCCAATCATACAAAACATTTAAATGTCCCAACTCTTTGACTGGTGCATCTGAAACTGATACCCAAAGCCGATACCTGGAAGTTTTACTCTGTTCAGCTCTGCTGGGCTTTGTTGGAAGTGCTTTTGATGCTGATGGAAGAAGAAAAAAAAAGGCAACATCTTTAACAATTGACAAATTGCAATGAACACATGCAAGGGTTATCTAATAAATGTAGGACAAAGGAGGGTTCCTTTTTCACAGGACTGAACAGTATCTCGTGGCTTTTAGAGAAACATCAGAGAAAATAGGGAAGATGCAGCATCCTCAGAATTCAGTCTACCACGGCTTAATGCCGGGAATCCCGCTTGCCTGGTTACAAGTTATAAAAAGCCATCCAGTATCTAGTGATCTAGGAAAAGAGATCTATATAGTTCTTGCATTCTTCCCAACAGTTAATACTAGATGGCTCTCAATGCTTTTTTTCTGAATTAAAAAAAAAATCAGTAACTTTGGAACACTTAGTACACTTTGAAAAACATGACTAAAACCATCATCAAAAGATGCAGGAATGAACCAAGTCCAGGATTAAATTACTCCATGCTGAAAAACAGGCAAAGCATACCTGTGGGCTGTGTGGTCACCTTTGGGAGTTTCGGCTGCACTTCCTTCTCCGCAGCTGTCTTTTCCGAAGTCTTCAGTCCACTTGCCTTGTCCACTGTTGCCTTTTTCATTGTCGCTCTAGCAGACAAGTTGTCAACGTTACTACTAGTCTTGGATGCTGGCTGCTTTGGCTGCTGCATGTTGGCCTTCCGAGCAGGTCCATTTCCAATTGTTCTGGAAGCTCCACTAGGAACTGAAGGAAAAGCAGCTCCAGGGGCCGCTGGCTGCTTCTTGTTGGGAACCCTGTTTGGTGGCTGGGGGGGCTTGCTGGCCTTTTGCTTGGCAGCAGGGGGACAAGCAGTTGGCACGCCCTTCCTAGCAGTTGCCACCCCACTGGTCTGCGAAACTGAGGTTCCGCTAGCAGCTCTGCCACCGTCATCCATCTTCACATTCACAGGCTCCAGGCGGGTGGTATGTGTCTGAATGGCTTGGCAGGTTGCAGTTTTCACTTTGGTCCTGAGAAAGAGGAGCACTACAAGGTGACACAAACCATACCTACTGCTGGACCCCCAAGAAGACTCATTATATATATAGATAGATAGATAGATAGATAGATAGATAGATAGATAGAGAGAGAGAGGGAGGGAGGGAGGGAGGGCGGGAGGGAGAGGGAGAGGGAGAGAGAGAGGAGAGAGAGAGAGAGAGAGAGAGGAGAGAGAGAGACTGTGACTATTCCCCTTACCAATTGTGGAAGATGGCACTGGATGCAAATGGGATTGAAGTCTGTACTGACAAAACACAACAAGGAAATCCGAATACGCCGTCATCTGTTCACTGATACTACTACCCTTACTTTATTGTCAAAGGCTTTTACAACAAAATTCACGTCTGAAATCACGTACAATAATAATAGCTAGGGTGTCACAAAACTCACCTTCTAAGGAGCCCACGTCAGAGCAAAGCAACTTTCAGCTTGCTATGGCAAAGGTAAACAACCTCATTGAGACCGCACACTGCCAGGAGCTGCATTCCCAAAAAAACAGATGGACCCAGGTCAAGGTACAGTTTAAAAGACTGAAATTAGATTCCTATACACACTGTTGATTCATTTTCATCTAAAGCATATTCACACTTCTGCTCTCCTCTAAGTATTACTGCCTATAAAAAAAACATGGCAAAAGAAATTGACCCAGCAGTCCTACGATATATACAAACACCAGTGTGTATATGTGGGGCGGTGGGAGGGAGGCAGAAGCAATTAGCTTTCTGAATCAGGAGGCTTTGCCCTTCCAGAATCTACAATGTGGGTGATAAAGGAGATTCTGAATGGGAAATGGAAGCTTTTCTTCTCTCTAATTGTTACCACAGAAAGCATCGATGCATATTTATCTGTGAGAGGCATGCAAATTTAATAACTGGCACACAACACAGGTTCCTTAGATTAGTGTTGATCTTACTTATGCCCCTAGTATTTCTGCCAATTTGTGAATTGTTATCTATGAAATATGGCAGAAACACCAACTCATTGCAACAAGAATCAGAATCAGCAATTATTAGATTCAGGCTACCTGGAATGCAGAAAGGAGTCCAAGCCACTAACAGCACATCCATGTACATTGCTTGGAACTACTATTACTCATAGAGAGACAGAGGCATCCCTGCAAAACTTACAATAAATACGCCCCATTTACCATACATCCTATCTTTCCTTTCAACACAAAGCACTCCAAGTGAGGGTTTAGCAGGACAAGTTTCCTTACTAGTCTTTAATCTAATTTGCTTTGAGGATATAATAAGCAAGGCAGCAGTTATCAAACATGGAAGGTCAGGTTTGGAAGAGACCACCCTTATCCCATGCAGTCTCTCATCCAATGCATGAATCAACAACTACAATATCCCCAGCAGAAGGTTATCCAGCCCTTCTCTTGCTTAGCAGCTTAGGAAATTGTTCTTGACCAAAATCTACTCCTATATAATTTAAACCATTCTCTTGTGCCATGTCTTCTGGACCAACTTTACCTGTTCCATATTCTACGTGACTGGCATTCAGATATATTTCTATGTACTCTGTCATCCTTTACTATACTCCAATTTTCCTACCGTTTCCCTGAAAATAAGACCTCCCTGGATAATAAGCCCAACTGGGCTTTTGACCGCATGCGCTAAAATAAGCTCTCCCCTGAAAATAAGCCCTCCCCGAAAATATTGCAACACAACAGCAGCCATGAGGTGACAACGCTCGCTGCCTCCTGCACCTCGAAAATAATAAGACCTCCCTGAAAATAAGGCCAAGCGCTTATTTCAGGGGTCAAAAGAACATACGACCCTGTCTTATTTTCGGGGAAACACAGTGTAACACTTTTCATTTGCATTGTATGGCATAGAGCCTGGATATCTGAGAGACCACTTATCTCCAATAGTTTCGTCCCACCCAATGCAATGAAGCAGAGCAGGTGCACTCACGTCTTCTCCATTAAATATGGTTATCTTGTGGGACTTACGAAGTGGGCCTTCTCTGTTACAGCCCCCACCCACTGGAACAGCATTCTCCCCCCCCCAAGAGATAAGAATGGTTTTCTCTCTCTCCTGGGAGTCCGGAAAGCCTTAAAATCCTGGCTCTGGTCCCAGGCCTGGGGTTGACAGTTCTCATTGTTAATGGCTCCTCTTTTGTTTTGTGGGTTTTGCTTTGTGAATATTTTATCCTGGGCTGCCTTTTGATTTAACATTTCTCACTGTGTTATGATTTTTAAATTTTGTATGTTGCCCAGAGTCGACTAGAGTTGCTCAGCCAATAAATTTAAATAAATGTGTTTCTACTGAAATTTATGTTTTGGATTTTGTCCAATGTTCCATTGTACTAGATCCCATTCAGTCTTGAAATTGTCCTCCAAAGACTTTGCAATCCCCTAATATCATCTGTAAAGATAATACCATTTTAAAACTGTCATTAAATTATGAATATATTCAATAGCACGGTGGCTAAAACAGAGCCCCTTGGTATGCCCCTCAGTACTTCCTTTATGTGTAACTGTTCAACAGCTCTAGTATCCATTAAACCGTAACATGGTCCAACCCATATTGTCACCTTCTCTATTAGTTCATGGGAAATTGTGTTGAAAAAAGTTGTCTCGTTTTACCAGAATATCTCTGGGCTTCTTTGGCCCATCATCCTAGTAAAATGTTTTTCAAAAAAGAATACAAAGGGTTGCTAGCTACTAATATGTGATCTAGTAATTGCCATGCCAAAGTAAGTACCCAAAGTCAACCTGGTAACCCAAGGGCAACACTTATATATCTAGGACTATCCAAAGGAGAACTACATCACCCCTGGTTTTCTTTATTTTCCCCAATTCTCATCTGAGTGATCAGCCTCATGGTCTTGTCAGCCTGCGTACCCAAGCATTTTGAGATCATTCATAGTAACTGTTAGTACACCACACAAGAAGACTTCCTAATCTTCATGTTGTGTAGTTAGATGTGTTTGGAATGCACCTTTCACTGTTTCCAGCCTACCTGGCTACTTCTAGGGAAAGGATGTGCCGAGACTGAAGAAAGCTGCTGTGTGAAAAGGCATCTGGCGAATGTACCAGTGGCTGAAGGAAACCGGTTATGTAATTAGAAGGCAGAAATTTAAGAAAATTCACAGGAGAGCCTCCTCGGTGTACAGGATGTACATGCAGAAGTTAGAGAACATCACATGGAAAGGCAATTTTAATTCACACAATAAAGCTTTTTATACACATAGTAAACCAGGATCACAAAATACCATCCCATCCCCCTTGCTTGATCAAGAATGTGTTTTATTCCCCCCTCTGCCCAGCTGTTGAAAATAGTTTACTTAGCTATCCCCTTCAACCATGACCTTTTTGCAGGAGAGGCCCTTGTAGCTTAGAGTTGTGAAGGATAACAGAGATAATAGAATGCATGGGAATAAAAAGGGAGGCAGCTGTTATGGTTCCATGTGCAGCTGGAGTTGGAGGAGGAAAAGACACTCATGATTGTTCTGTCCATTACTGAACAAGATAACTGGGAGCTGACAGACAATTTCCGTAGGAAAGAGATAAGCTGAGAACAAGCTAATTGTAGGTTCCTATTAACATTTATTGTGAGAACAGAGAGGCAGTAAAACAAACATCACTGTGGTCAAAGACCTAATAATTTATGGCATTTTATTTTGTTTCTATAGTCTGTGGAGAGTCTCGAGCCACCCAGGTCGTGCTTGTGTCTCAAAGATGCTTTTTCAAAAAGCAACTGGACTTTTTTTTCCCCCCTCTTGAGGAACAACAACAAAATGTTTTGTTTCTCATCCAAGAAACCTCATCAGTTGTGATGCTGCTGCTGCTGCTGGAGGGGAATGGAAGGATAGGTATGATTTCTATATCCATCCTATTTTTATAGTCTCAACTTCAGAATTGAAGAAGCTTGTTGGATGAGAAGCAAAACGTCTTCAAGGAGAAAACAAAGGAAGTCCAGTTGCCTCTTGGAAAAAAAGCACCTTTGGGACAGCCGTGACCTGGATGATTGAGAATCTCCATAGATGTAGTCTCAACAAGTGACTCTGGGCAGCGCACACCACCAAAAAAATAAAAAAATAAAAAAAACTCCACCAGAGGCCCCAGGCTTGGCATATAGCCACGGCTTCAAGGCCAGCAGGGACAGACAGGCTTATCCTAATCTCAGAGGGGAGAATGGGGTTGCAGTAGAGAAGACAAATCTCCTGGGACCCATAACAGACTGAGCTGGACAGAAACCAACCACTGGGAGAAGATGGACCTTTAGGTAACCCATTCCCAAGCCATGAAGGGCTTTAAAATAAATGATTTTATTTGTGCAAATAAAGTGTGCAAATAAAGTACTGTCTGTTAGCTCCCAACACCTTGAATTGCACCTGGAAGCAGACCGGCAGCCAATGTGGCCCAAGCAGCAGGGGTGTGTTACATATGTTGAATATCTGACACCATTCGCTACCCGTGCAACTGCATTCTGCACCACCTGGGAGCTTCCACATGCTCTTCAAGGTCAGCCCCAGGGAGAGCACATTGCAGTAATCCAGATGAGAGGTCACACGGGCATGAGTGTCTGTGAACAAAGCTGTACAGGGAAACAAATTGTTTTAATTTTGTTTCCTTGCCAGAATCCATCCTAAGCTTATCCAAGGCTTAGAGTGTACATGCTTTGGAACATTTTTTTTCCTGCCACACTTTATTTGCACAAATAAAGCCATTTAATCTCTAGTCTCTGTGTTAATTGGTTTTGCAAACTGGATCCAAAAGCCCACTTGGGAGAACAGAGTTACTCAATGCCATGATGGAGCAAGGGCAACAGAGCATTTGCTCGTCTTCAGTTGCCTCTACTAAAGAGTCAGCTGAATCATCTCATCCATTTGTTTGGTTCTTGCAGTGGAAACAACTCCCAAGCATTAGCTCTTGTCTTTTTTTTGGGGGGGGGGGGTTGGAGCAGATGCAAAACAGAGCCAGTAAAAGGATTGTTAAGTGCAAACAGAGTGCATTTAGTGGATCTCTTTCTCTGCAGCACCATTTCCTCACACTTAAGTCACAATCAATTGCAATATCTGTGTTGAACTAAGTTTTATAACCTTTCCCATCATCTGTTGCCAGCAGTTGCAGTTGGAAACCATTTTCTCTTTTCTACCACTATCTAAAATCAATTGTTTGAACACTGTGTCTCTTTTCCATTTGCCCATCTTCTTGACCTCATCAACAGGGGTTTAAAATCATTCTGTTTCTTTGGCAACAAAAGTTAGGGCAGCTTTTCCCAACCCAGTGCCCTCTAGAAGTGCCAGCTGGAAAATGGGAGGTTAAACATCTATCCCCAAAAAAGCAGCCATTTCTCTTAACCATCAATTTTTTTTCTTGTTTTAGAACAGCTCACATCATTTTAAAAACTGCTAATTCATCAAGAGCCTCATTTTGCTTCAATTCTACTCAGCATGCCATTATTATTACTACCACAGCTTAGCGCCCTTACTCCATCTCAGAAGAGCAGGGTCTCTTTATTTTTATTTTTAATACAAAATGTTCACATTTCCCCAGCTTTAAGGGCAATTGTAAGACTAGAAGAGCCTTTATATATTTCTCTCCCAGAAGAGCACCTATCCCTTTGTTTAATGGAAGCTGCAAGAGCCCATGTGAAGATTAAAAAAAAATCAATTGGCTGCAGGTGAATGAGCAAATAACAATTTCGCTCAGCTTTTGTTTTTTTAACAAATCAAATCAAATAAACTGTGGGTATATATACATGTGTGTGTATATGATTTACTCAAAAGGAGAGGAACAAAAAATAACTATTCTTTCCAACAAAGCAGCATAGGGGCGAGGCTACCTCCCATTACTACCGCGTAGACCCCTCCCTTAACAAAGAAAAGGGACCGGCGACCGCGCCTCTGACCCCCCCCCCCCCCCGACGACTCTCAATGGAGACACTTCGAGAGACGGGGACTGTTCCGGCGGTCCGGTTGTTTTTATTTCTCCGCCAAGAGTCTTCCACCGACCCCCATTCCCCTTTCTTTCAGCACTTACCGTCTGAATCCCGTTCCTAAAAATTACCCCGGATTCATCCATCCGTCCAACAAACCAGCCACAAGCGCAGATGGCAAGCAGAGACAACCCTCCTTTTTAAGTTCAGCAGGGCAGCAACCAAGGCAGGCAAAGGCGGGATGGAAACTGACGGGGTTAAAACGCCATTCTTCCCACCCCCACCCACCCACCCACCGGGGTAGCCACAAAGGGAAGCGAGGTTCGTGGAGAAGAGACTCCGGCTCCTTTTCCTGACTTTCCTTTCGGCCGGAAGGCAAAGGAGCCGTGCCAAAACTGCCCAGTTTAACAAAGCCAACAGCCCAGCCCAGCCCACCCACCCAAACAAGGCGCGGCTCGGTCTCTCGCTGCACCTGCAGGCGAGTCGCTTCTAGACGCGCGGCAGCAGCCGCCTAGTTCCCTCCGCCACGCCACCCGCCCGTTCCCCCCGCTTCCCACAAGCGACTCCCCGAAAGCACCAAGCCAGGGGGAGACAGAAGGAGTCACCCCGCGTCCCTCCCTCCCCACTCCTGCTTGCAGTTCCTTCGGCGCCGGGAACCGCCTCGCCAGCCCCGCAGTGCTTCGGCATCGTCCCCCAGCCCCCTTGCATGTGTGGACGGCTGTTTACCTCGCTTGCCTTGCGCCGGGGAGCAGCGCTAACCGTCCGCGCAGCGCAGACCGAGCGCAAACTCTAGAATCAGAGGCCGGTCGGTGCCGCTCGCTGGTGCCGGCGGCCGCTCGCACAGGGCGTGTGTAAAGGACGAGCAACAGCGCCACCGCCGCAAAGTAGGCAATGGGCGTGAGGGCGGGGAAGGGGAGGGGGGGAGCAGAAATCCCCAGCTCAGTTACCTGGCCAGCCAATGGCAGTGCCGGTTGGTATTTGGAAGGGATGATGTCACTCCCGCGAAGAGGCCGGGGCTGAGCTGATCGATTGTCTCCGGCTGCAAGAGGCAGCTATTGTACCCCTTGCCCCACCCCCACCCCATCCCAGCTAGTGTGGCAGCTGGTTAATAGATCAATTCATCCGGAGGGGGGGGGAAGGGAAAGGGAGAAGCGGGGCAGTGCATTAACCCTTTCGCTGCCGCCGTTCTATGAGGCTACCTCTGAAGACCCCTTAACCTCACTCGCGTAGGAAATATAGGTCTGGTTCACGCACCCCTGGGGACGTTCGCGGCGGTCTGTGGCTGGGAGTGTGAAAAGGATTCCTTGCAAAGGAACGGGGAGGGGAGGGGGGGTGTCCCTGTTTCGCAAGTCCCAAGAATAAACCGGCCTCAGTGGTTCAACGGGCAGAGCTGGGTGAGAAGGCTCTACTTTTCCGGAGAGGGAGTTGAGGCTCGGCCAAAGAGCTCATCTGATAGGCCGGACGGGATCCTAGGTGAATCTGTATCCACGCCATCAGAATATTGCGGGCGCCGTCACGCGTAACCATTGCTCTTTTTTCTTAGTATATATTCGTCTAAGTTATTTCTCTAATTTAAAATTCCCTCATGAGAAAAGTGAGATGTCCAAAACAACTCCCACCTCAAAGACATTCCACCGAAACTAATTCTTTATGAAAGCCTATAAAATACCTTTGTGGGCTTTACTACAATCCTGTTGTTGTATGCGTAAGTCCTAACTTGCGTGGTTACCATTTGATTGGTTATTTGCCATCAAGTCGTTGTTGACTCTTAGCAACCACAATAGATAGTCTCCCAGAGGAGTTGTCTCTAACCTGAGTTGTCTCTAACCTGGTCTTTTAAATCTTCCAACAGTGGTGAGTATGAAAGATTGCCTGCATTTAATTGGTAAAACCCAAAGTATTCCCTCCAGCTGAAAGGCAGCTTTAGCTTTCAACAGCTTTTAGTCTTTGATAGTTCTATGAAAGAATCTGGGGAGAACAGCTGTACTTGATTATTTTCATAAGTCAATAACTTCCTGTACAGACTAAGCCACTGTCATTTGGAAAGAGTTGTATTGTCTTCCATTTCCCTCCTCCTGTATTATTATTATTTTTGAATTCGCACAAGATAGAAACCCATGATGAAGCAAATGTAATGACTTAAAATTAATCATTTTAATCAGCCTAGAAATTTTGTCTGTTGTTATTGTAACTAAAAGGTTGCCTTTGATTTGAGGGAAGTTAAAACCCACCCCTCTACTAGAAAATGAAATATTTTAGGAAATATTGAAAGGGCAGAATATTTCCTCTAAAATGGAGGCTCAGCTTCCCCTTCCCCACCTTTGTCAATGGGCCATTAAGGCCTGAGCCAGTCTATTCCACATAACAAAGATCTACCCCTTCAGGCAGACCCATCTAGCAAACAGAAACTCATCACAAGGCACCTGGGAAAATTACATCAGCCAGCAAGGCAAACAAGCTTGGGTCTCAGGATAGCCTACAAAGTTAGCTAAGCCCCCTGGGAGTCTGACAACCAATCAGAATACATTTCTTCCACAGGAACAGGAAGCTCTGGGGTGGGACCCAGAGAGGGCATAAAACCAAGGCACTCTCAGCATCTCTTGTTTTTCTGTTTAGAAGCTCAAGCCATGTGATTCTGTCCACGATTAAACCATCTTTCCAAGCAGCCTCCATGTTTCCAGTGTCTTTTTCCCCACTTGGAACTGAACCCAGAAGGACTTTTCTTCCAACAGACTGAAACTTGAATCTTAGTGACTCGGTGAACATGAATGACCATATAATGTTCTTGGCAACAGGAGACAGAAATGTTCACTGGTACCTTCTTCCAAGTATTTTATTTTCAGCTTCCAAGTCTAGTCTCTGACCGAGATTCATGGTAGCCTCTCATCCAAGAACTAGCCCCGCTGTTCTGAGCTAATCAAATTTGGCTAAGGGCTGCTACCTGTTGTTACCTTTTTAAAGGCAAAGGTAAACTGGTGGTAACCTGCTATTGTAATTCTGAAATGGCAAGTCTACATTTACTTACTCATATATAGATTTTTTCACTTCTGAACTTCTGTCCTTTGTGAGCTTTCCAGGGCATTTCACTGATTTCAGGTGGGCTTTCAAAGCAGATGTCCTGCAGCCATCTTTTCTTTTGGGTCTTTGGCCTGCCACACTTTCTATTATTCTGCTATGCATTTTCTATTGTGGGAAAATGGGAGCGGGGGATTGTAAGGAGTCACATATTATGTAGTCACAACAAAATTCTTTCTAGAAAGCCAAGGTCATCCTTTGTCTCTGCTCCTCTGCATCTGACCGGAATTGATTGGGTGGAACTGCCAGCATGGCAGTGGGAGTGGGAATGGGAGTGGCAGTGGGAGATTGGACCATGTGATGGACTTGTGGGTGTGGGGGTAAGATCTTGAACTTTCAACTGGGTGGGAAAAACCGGGAAGCTTTCAGATTCGGGTTTTCCCAGATGTGCCAACATGGCTCTCTTCATAAATTGGAACTTTGAGCAAAATGTTGCCTTGGACTCTGATTTACTTTTGGATGCTATTTGGAACCCTGACAGCAGATTTAATACTATTTCTCAAAAATTACACATAAGGTTAATTATATCAACAGTGCCAAATTCAACTGTTCTGCAAATGTTCCAAGATTACTTATATTGCTTATGTTTCATTTTTCACAGATATTTTTAATGTGGTGTTTTCCCCCACTGCAAACATTTACATAAGAGAGAAGAGAAATATATGAATGAGCAGAAAAAGAGGCAGATGTGAAACCAGAAGATAACAGAAAACATGTTAACTATCGATAGAATATGAGTGAAATTTCACATCTTTGTAACCCAGAAACTAAGATGATTCTCTTTCTGTAAAGTTAGCAGAAAGGAAGACATGCTAAACCAGGGATGTCAAACTCATATCATGGCAGTGTCACGTGGTGTATCGGGACTTTCCCCCCCCCCCCTTCACTAAACCGGGCGTGGCCAATTGCTTATTTATCTTAGAAAATATCCTGATCTTCTTTAATAAATAATATATATTTATATATAATATCAATATTTAATAATATTTATATCTAATATATAAATAGTAAAATATAAAAACATTTATTTTTGTTGAAATGGCAAAATAGAAGAGTTAATGAAAATATCTTTCAAAATTGCTTCTTAAAATTATCTCACTGTTTGGAAGAAGGTCCAAAGCATGATATACATTATATCAATATAACATTATAATATCTGACTTTCCTTCAACCTTCACCTATAAATCTGTCAACTCTTGCAGCCTATTGAAAGAAGAGAATCGTTGAGATATTGCCTCTACAAGGACAGGGAGCAATATCCCAGGAAGTGAAGCCCCAGGATTTGTATAACGGTATACAAATATACAATTATATTACTATAATATAACAGATGTGTTTTATGCTATAATTCCTGTTGTAATTGGATAAGGGAGGGCGGTTATGGAAAGAAACGAAATGGTCTGCATGCAAAGTGAGGACAAAGAAAGTTGGGGCCTCTATGTTATGATAGGTGAAACCGCCTACTAAAACACAGAGAAAACTTTGCCTTTCATTTGTTTTATTCCCTCTTTATGATTCTTGAGATAGTTTTGATAGCAAAAAATAGTTTTCACAAGTTCTATTAGCACTCTTAACCAGATCTCAGTCCTAGAGTGAATAAATAAAAGTTCTCTTTCCTGAATGATCATGGAGATCAACACGCAATATCATAAATATAACTTAGATAAAGAACTCAGCAAAGGACAGTGTTTGGGTACCTGGATCATAGACTGAAAATCCTTGGAAATCTGCTGTTCAATTGAAACCAGAACTTTTCGTGTTGGGACTAATGGGCAGATAATTAGGTTGCTTTTACATATAATCACTGCTAGAAAGATTATTATATGCACAAAAATGGAAAGACTGCAATATTCACAATTCAGGAATGGCTAATGAGGATGACAGACTTATGAGATCAAGAAATTTAGTTGTCTGACTAGGGAAAGGAGAATAACTATATTTATTTGTGACTGGAAACCACTTAGGGACTTTTTGCTGAAACAAGAAAAAACGAAGTAGTGATTTATGGATTTGATGATTGGAAAAGGTAGACTAACTTTCCTTTGTCTTCTCTCTCTCTTTCTTTGCACATTTTCACATTATGTTTCTTTATTTTTTCTCAAAATTTATGTTGTTTTTATTATTTTAAAAATCCTCTAGTAAAAATTATATATATTATATTATATAATCATTTATGCCATCTTTCTCTATCTCTTCCTAACCCAAGAAGAAAGTACAAGAAAATTTAATTGTACCCATGTAAACATTATCTATTTATACATGTCGGTTTCTATGTTGCATTTAGAAGTAGGATTGCTCTGAAATTATCTTCACAACATCTCTTTGAGGTGAAGATAATATTATTCACCCAACCTCTATCTTTATCCAACAGTTTAATCATTATACTAAATGAACAATGAGGGACAAAAGAAACATTGATCTCTGTAGATTTTATCAGAAAATAATCCTGCTGTGATTTTTTTTAAAAAAAGATGTCGGGTTATAACCTCAACTCATTCCTATGTTTTTATCATGTTGACTAGAATTGACAGGATCTTGAGTCAACAACATTTGGCTGATGACATCTTCTCCAGCCTAGTATTTTTCAATTATTTTTTCACAATTGAGAAAATAGTAAAGAATTTTGCTAATTGTAACACAGTAGGGACAGCTGGTATTAATAGTGTTGGGTGAGGGTGTGCTCCATTACTATTGATCCTTCTAATCTCCGGCTAACTATGTCAGGACATACCAGTAACTATGTTTTCTTAGAAATAGGGTTTGTGGGCCTAATTTACTAGCACATGTGTATGTCTGCATGTCTGCATTCTGTATATGTGCATGTCTGCATTCTGCTAAGTACACAGCACAGCCTACCTACAGAAATGCAGCAAAATGTATCCTACAAATTGAGGGCTGAACTAAAAAAAAAAAATTGTCGAACCTGCATCCCTGATGCAAACACATTTAAATCTGACTTCCAAAACTCTGCACAGGGTTTGGCTGAATACTATGCAAAGTTGCCTTTGAATATTCCAACTCATGAGGACTACTTTACTTGGCAATACTCATCAGCAGGTTTGTTTGTTTTTCCAAACGGGCATTGTTTCAACCATTATGCTTCTGCCTTCTGCCGCTGTGCTCCCAAATGCTGAGGGATTGCTCAGTTAGTTATTCAATACCTGTTGATGTTTTCTGTAAAATGAGGGGTCTGAGGAGTTTATCTGGAAGGAATCAGGAATTCCTTGCTCTGCTCCAGATATTCAGAAGTGTTTTACTTCTCTCAGTTTTCTTCTTTAAGGGGTTGTATATCTTCCACCAAAAAGGCAGGGGGAAGGACTTGACAATGGATGGGCTCCAGCAGGAGGCCAAAAGCTTAAAAGACTAAAACTCTGGTCCCAGTGACCGACTGAGATTGGATCCTACAACATTATCCTGGGACACTTAAATTTGCCTTCATTCATGGACATGACAACGTACAGAATTATAGCCATATTCATTGAAACAAAGGATCAGCATAGCTTTGAATAAAATATATTTTAAAATAGCAGAAGCATTCCAAATAAGGCAGGTCCTGCCTGTTCCCTTACAGAGTTGGGGGGGGGGGATCCAAGTACAATTCCAATGCAAGTAGCATGGCAATGCTCATTCCTAACAAGCCCAAGAATAGTCAGCTACTTGTACTATAACCATCTCTAAAGTCATTTTGAGAGAGTTGCAGATCATCAGAGTTGATGGTTCCAAGAATCAAAAACATGCTGTTGCCTTCCAAGTGACTCTCATTTTTTCCTTAATTTGAAGCCCTACAATGAAAGGTTTTTTTTTGAGGACTGCCACATAAGCCACAGATCAGCCATGTGGTGCCTGCACTCTCCATGGTATGTGACTCCTGCTCCCAACGCACATAGTCCATGGGATCCCTAAACCAAATAAAAATTAGTTTTAATCTTAAAATAAAAGGCCAAAAGAAAGAATGTCAAAGTCTCAGGTGGTTGGTTGTCAGCAATAACACCCTTTCACAAGGTTTTGTAATCTCACTAGATTTGAGCTGTCCGTCTATGTTCATGTGTATACCATACAGCCCATCCTGGAAGACCACTGGTGGTCCCACAATCTCTTGCGCTGTTCATTTTGACTCGTAATTATGACGGAATACATTTAGTGGGCATCATATGCCTACAAGTGATCAAGCGAAATCAAAATCCATAAGATACATCCATTCCATTGTCTATCTCTGGCCTAAGATTGTTTTGGAAGCATTACATCAATCCCATTTTGAATATCATTTTGAAAGGGATTTATCCTGTTTTTTCTGCTACAAAGCCTTCTATCAAGCAGGAAGGGTCATAAAACAGAGACTAAAATGAGAAACACTGAACTATCACTGTAGCAACTCTTAAGATTAAATAGGAATAAAAGCTTTGCATACAGAAGGTAATGCACAGAAGGCTTCATTATGAAGCTATAATAGCCATCACTCCAATCTATTGTTGAAGCTTTTCTTTATGCAAAACAAACAAACAAAAAAATCCATAAGATAACCTTCAGAGCAGAGAGTACTTTGCTGCACGTATAAATATAGGTTTTCCTAACTGCCCCAAAATATCTCAAGTCCCTTCTAATACTGTGCCCTGAATGTTTTCTTTCAGCCTCCCTTTTGCTGTTCACCAGGAACAGAATGGGAATAGGATGTTTGTTTGTTTTTTAAAAAGTGCCTTTGTAAAGGGCAGCCCAACACATAATTCTTTGTGCAACTATCATCTTTGTACAAACTTTCAAAAGCAGAGAGTAAAGTGGCTGCACATATGGAACAATCCTCTTTCAATTCTACTTTAACTCATTTTGCCCATAAAGTAATTTCGTTTGTCCTCTCTTTGAGATTCACGAATGTGAAGCTTAAAATCTAGACTGGCAACAACAGTCTGGTAGCCTAACAAAGTGCAAACTAGAGAAGACTGAAGGTAGACCATGGATGAGCAGGGTCTTTATACGGATTTCCCTTCCTGCTGGGTCATTGCATGTGACTCCTTCCTGGAAACATCTTGCCATTAGGGGGCACTGTGGGCAGTCAGGAAGGCAGCCTTTGGATGTAAAGATGGGCAAACTAGCAAACCGGTTTCAAACTGAAGGACAAGGAGGAAGCAAAGCAAGGAGCAGAAGAAAACAATGGTGAGATAGGGGAGAGAAAGACCCAACCGCATCTCTTTTTGGCCAGTGGGTCAGAAAAGTCACAGGAGGCTGGAAGGGCGGGGGCAGGGCAGGGAATACATGCTGTGTTATCTGAGTTTTGTTCCCCATCTCCTTTTAATTTCTTATCCATTAAGTTGCTTTAAGGTTTTATTGCCAGATCTCAAACTCATCAGAATTGTGGTCCTTTTGAGAGACCGCTTATTCCACCATAGTTGATTCTTATCTAACTTAAAATGTACTATTTCCCTCCAATTCTGGGATCTTGAATCTGTCAAAACTGCCCAATTTGGGATTTAGCAACCTGAACCACAGCCTGCACCCCATCCCCCGCGACCGATAGTGCATAATGCTGTGCTTCCTCAACCTTTCCAGCATGAGGGCCAAGAAATCCAAAAAAATAAAATAAAATCAGAAGTCTTTGATCTTCTACTACCATGGTAGCATGAGAGACTCAGTCCCAGCCTGAGCCTGGCTGGACTGAATAGAGAGACTGAAATGAGTGCCACGCGATCCGTTCCCAGTCACTGGATAGCCATACTCCCAACATAGCCCAGTGCATTTTCCAAATACCGAAGGGTTAGGCCAATTCCAAATGCCATCTTGTCTTCCGGATTTGCATTCAGGGAAGCAGAGCAACTACAGCAGGTCTTAGCTTCATGGATCAAGCAGGGGGCCTGGATCATGATCCAAAGTCATTTGGGAACTCCGTCAGAGCCATCAGCAGAGACGTCGGCATGCCCCGTCATTCCAGGAATTTGTGAATGTCCCCATTCAGCTGATACTGGGGGCCCATGGCAGCTTCACTCAGCAGCGGACAGTGAGCTGCCCCACACTGGCAAGTATGGATCATCATGACCTTCTTGGTGAAAGTGCTCCCATCAGGACAACGGAAGGGTACATTTAGTGTACGAGTGCGCAGGGGTACACAGCAGCGGCCATCCAGGCAGGCCCCACAGAAACTTGGCTGGTAACGACGTGGGCTCTTGCAACCGACGTGACTGAATCTCACCGGCTCTTGCACTTTGTGCGTCCTCAGACATTTCTTGCCTTTCTATTTAAAAAAAAAAGGTGGGGGGGGGGAGAAAGCATTTAATGCCACCCATCTAGTCCTCTGTTGGGTCCAGATTGCTGTGAATTAGTACAGCTTTCCCCAGTGTAGTGCACTGTGGCAACCCATCCAAAACTCCCTGCAACCATGGCCAGTAAAACTCTGGAGATATTGTCCCAAATATCCCTGGAGAAAAATCAAAGTACGAAACATTGAATTAGGGTGCCTGAAGTAAGAACCACAGATCAGCATTAGTTAGCATCAACTTAGAACTCGGCATCAACTTAGAACTGAGGAGAAATTTCCTGACAGTTAGAACAATTAACCAGTGGAACAGCTTGCCTCCAGAAGTTGTGAATGCCCCAACACTGGAAGTCTTTAAGAAGATGTTGGATAGCCATCTGTCTGAAACGGTATAGGGTTTCCTGCCTAGGCAGGGGGTTGGACTAGAAGACCTCCAAGGTCCCTTCCAACTCTGCTATTGTATTGAATTGAATGCTGACTTCTATTATTGGACACCCCGTTCCTTACCCAGAACTCTTCAATACCTGCCTGCATGAAACTCATATTTTTTTAAATTAATATATGCATTCCCATTCTGATTTCCCGAAACTGGGTTATAATTGTAAGGTCTCTTCCCCATTTGGACTGCAACTCTTGTCAACTCCACGCAGCAAGATCTATGCTAGGATCAATAGGGAAGGCTGCTATAACCAACACTAAGCCCACCTTTTCTTTTGGTTCCACCATCTCACCTTTAGCTTTGAAAAATCGGGCTGCTCACAGGGCCTGACCTGACACAATCGGGTTTCTTTGATCAGCTTGCATTGGGGATTGTTGCTGTTGATGCGGGTAGAGAGGCCAAAACCACAACTCTTAGAGCACGGCGACCAGGGTGTAGTCTGGGCCAAGCATTTGCGCTCTTGCTTGGTCTCCTGATCCTGGAAGGATGGTCTCCATGCTGAGGAGAGAGACAGACAATTACTTCACCATCATAGGGATCCCAAGGGAGACTTGAGCAAAACAACATCCCAGCAACTGGAATGACTGCAAACAACAAGATGCTGTTGATGGACCAGTAGTGAGCAGCTATTAGTGCACTGCTAGTGAGTAGCTCAGGGCTGGGCACTTTCAGAAACTGAGGAATTAATTATTTAGATACTCAGATTTGTCCAGCAAAGTTTTTCTTCTGCCAAGAAGAGCCTCTGTGGCAGTTCTGCTACTCCACTGGGTATTTCATGAAGAGGTCAAAGCAAACCATGCATCAGATGGTTATAGCATAGAAAACTGAAGAAGAAAGCAAATTTGAGTTCTGGGGTTCAGGTACCAACTTTTCTGTGTTTAAACCTTTGGTGACTGAGCAATGTCTCAGGTCAGTGGGGCCCACCTCACATCTGTCTTCCTCTTCCATGCTCTTATAATGTTAAGAATGTCTGGGGACATTTCTTATTTCTATTTTGCATGGAAAATTAAACAAGAGTCAGGGCTGACTCTTACAGCCATGTGTTTTTTCCCCCTGCTGTCCTTCTGCTGGGAAGAAGTTATATTGAGATAAATTGTGTTACTCCCACCAACTACGGTATCTTCACCATGACTCAGCAACATGAATGGGGAATGATGCTCCCTTTGTGCTCCTTTCAACACAAAGTAGTTTCAGGATAGTGACTGCTGGATTTCTTGCTAGTTTTTCCAGAAGGAGGATCAGCCACCTATCACTCTTCTGAACATGTGCAGAGTTCACTGATAAATCAACATCTAATTTTTATCATTTACTACATGGTTCTGACAAATATCAAACTCCCAGGAAATACACAATCCTCTATAAAGCCTGCAATGATCCAAATAGCCACTAGATGACAGTATCTATGAAACCATTATAGAGCGGTAATTAAAAATACATTCTAGCCTACATCAAAGAATTTGTGCTTCCCCACCCAAAAAGTCTGTCTAAAAGATCAGAAGAGCTCATTGGAAGTGCAGAAATGCCTGAACCAGAAAGAACTCAATGCTATTGTGACTTTACACCATTTGCCTCTAGATTTTTTTTTTTAATTTCCCCCCTTTAAAGACAATTTCCTCTGCAAATCATTTTTGATCAAGTAAAATATCTTTTCTCCCTCCCATTCCCCATTCCCTGAGGGTATATGTGCCTCTTAGGCTTTTTCTATATATTTTCTATATTTATTTACAATCTTTTCAACACACACATACACACTGTACACTCATACCAGATATCAAGATTCCTGGTTGAAGATCTATCGGTGTCCTGGGAATCCAATATTGTAAAGATAAAAAGACCAGGTTGCAGCCAAAACCAAAATACTCATGTAAAGTGCCCAACAATTGATGGGGAGAGGTCCTATGGCTGACCTGCTGAGCCAATTGGAATTGAGCAGACAATGTCCACTCCAAGAACCGTTCCAAACTGAATTGCAGAAAATACGACTTCAGCAACAGTGATCAATGCCTGGAATGCTCTACCTGACTCTGTTGTTACATCCTCAAACCCCCACAGCTTCAATGTTAAACTGTCTACCGTGGACCTTACCCCATTCCTGAGAGGTCTGTAAAGGGGGCGTTCATAAGCGCACCAGCGTGCCTAATGTCCCTGTCCTACTATCCCGATCTATTTATATCCATTTCTTTCATTTATATCCATGTTATTCATATCTGCTATCTTGTACATTTTTGACAAACTAATAAATGCAAATACAATATTACATAAGAAGTTTTGCACTGGAAAAGGAAACAATTCTTCCAGCTAAGAATGGGTTCTTAGAATGGAAGAATGGGTTCCCAGCCCACAATTGGGTTGCCTCAGTTGTGGGCTGGAGATGAGAAGGAAGTAATGCTGTTAGGATATGCCCCACTAAAACAATCAGCCATCTTTGTGCTGCAGGAAGCAGGGTGTGAGAATGAACCCACAGAATTATCTTTCAATCCCCTGAGATCTTGAGAAAGCTTACATTCTGGACATCAGGTGGAAAAAAAAAACCTCATATGGATGCAGTGCTTTCTGACTCCACCCTCACCACAGTCATGTTCAATACAAATAGCAGCTGGAAACCAAAGCAAAATGCAAATAAAAGTATCACATTTCATGACCCTGAGGAGCATCAGATTTAGAACCCAAAAGGGCAACAGGCTACTGCCATTCTTACCCCTATTTTTATTTGGTGTTCCCATCCTACTTAGGATCACCTCCCAATGCAGGGTTAGGTTTTTAATCTCTTGTTGTTGAAACAAAACTATTTTTAAGGTCAGCTCATTATATCCTATGCACATCTTGTTGTTTGTATCTGCACTGAGAGCTTCTGCACCAGAGACAAATTCCTTGTGTGTCCATTCAATCACACTTGGCCAATAAACAATTCTATTCTATGCTACCCTTTCAAAACACAAACGTTTTGAGAGTGCACAGATTGCACATAGGCAGTAAAAGCAGAGGGATTGCAAGACTCAACCTCAACCAGAAAATTTTAACAGACAACAAATTTAGGAGGCTGCCTTGGCCATTGACTTCATACCCAGTCACATTTAAGATTACATTGCTGCGGTTTCCCATGTATTGTCCCTGTAAACCTAATTTGAGTAAGATCTACTGTAGGCCTATAAAGTATTATTTCCATTATATAATCGTAAAAGAAAGTATCGCTGCAAACTACTTTAAGAACAATAAGTTTGTCCTGAAGCAGTAGCACCATGCAGAGAGCCTATGGCAGTGTTGGTAAACCTTTTAGGCACCAAGTGCTGAAATGGGCACACACCAGGGGTGGGTTCCTGCCAGTTCTAACCTCTTCTATAGAAGAGGTTCCACAAATCTACAGTGCCGTTTAGAACCTGTTCCAGCTCCCTCCCCCCGCCTGTCCGCACATCATCAAGATGAAGAGCGAGAGGAGGAATTCTGGGAGTTGAAGTCCACAAGTCTTAAAGCTGTCAAGTTTGAACACCCCCTGGGGTTTTTTTTTTGTAAAGGCTTAGGGGTGCAAGGGTCTTGTAACTTGACAGCTTTAAGACTTGTGTGCTTCAAATGCCAGAGTTTCTGAGCCAACATTTTGGTTGCTATGCAAGAGCGTTGTTAAGTGAGTTTCACCACATTTTACAAGCTGGCCACTCCCACCTGGTCACATGGCTGGCAAGCCACTCCCACAAAGCAGGCCACACCTACGGAAGAGATTCTAAAAAAATTTGAAACCCACCACTGGCGCACACACGTGTGGGAGCACCAGAAACTGGAAGAACAGTTTCCCGGTGCAGATGCGCACGCCAGGAAGCTGAGCCTCTGGTTTCCTGTGTGCATGCGCACCACCTGCTCTTCCGGTTTCCAGTGCTTCTACTTCTGCTGCTCCTACTTCCGGCACGTGTGCCTTAGGTTTGCCATCACGGACCTATGACGTTCCAGCCTTTAAAAAGATGATAACTAGCGGATATCCTGGTTAGGTGCCCCGCAGAAGTTGTTCCTCAGAAGAATACCTTTGACCGATGGAACTCTGTGATCTTATAGTTACCCCTATCTAGACCTTTGAAGCAATTATAAGTAGCAAAATCCTCCTTCCCTATGATTTCTTCCCAACTTTACCAAGATAAATATTTCTTTCAGTTGAATTAGGGCAGTACTTAAAGGTCCCAACTGAACATACCCACTAACCCTGCTGGGGCTTCAGTAACTCAAGTTTGCTGAGTTTCTGTCTTCTGCCCACTCACCTGGCAGGTTCTTCCAGTGTCCGCCTTTGCCCACATAAATGATTTCATTGCTACTGGCCTCTCCATTTGAGTTGTGGTCAAAGGTGACACCTTTGTACTTCTTGGGTCCTTTGCTGCACACAAATTTCTTGCAGCATTGACCAGGTACTTTAAGGAGCCGGGGACTGGGACAGCCTAGTAAAGTCAGAGGCAGTTCTAGTGGGCAAAGAGGCTGGCAACCCACCGCTCCATCAATGCAAGTGCATTGATGTTTGCAACTAGGCTGGAAGTTCTCTCCATTTTGGTAGATACGGCCGTTGTAATCGCAGGTCCGACCTTCTTGCTTTGCTGGGGAAGGGAAGAAAAAAGAGGCTCCAGTTTAGTAGTTGTGTTTTTAAAGGTATAGTCATATATAACGTACACATTTAATACAATAATACAATAGTAGAGTTGGAAGGGACCTTGGAGGTCTTCTAGTCCAACCCCCTGCCTAGGCAGGAAACCCTGTACCGTTCCAGACAAATGGCTATCCAACATCTTCTTAAAGACTTCCAGTGTTGGGGCATTCACAACTTCTGGAGGCAAGCTGTTCCACTGATTAATTGTTCTAACTGTCAGGAAGTTTCTCCTCAGTTCTAAGTTGCTTCTCTCCTTGATTAGTTTCCACCCATTGCTTCTTGTTCTGTCCTCAGGTGCCTTGGAGAATAGCTTGACTCCCTCTTCTTTGTGGCAACCCCTGAGATATTGGAACAATGCTATCATGTCTCCCCTAGACCTTCTTTCTCTTAAGCTAGACATACCTAGTTCCTGCAACCGTTCTTCATATGTTTTAGTCTCCAGTCCCCTAATCATCTTTGTTGCTCTTCTCTGCACTCTTTCTAGAGTCTCCACATCTTTTTTACATCGTGGCGACCAGAACTGAATGCAGTATTCCAAGTGTGGCCTTACCAAGGCATTATAAAGTGGTATTAACACTTCACGTGATCTTGATTCTATCCCTCTGTTGATGCAGCCTAGAACTGTGTTGGCTTTTTTGGCAGCTGCTGCACACTGCTGGCTCATATTTAAATGGTTGTCCACTAGAACTCCAAGATCCCTCTCACAGTTACTACTACTGAGCAAGGTATCGCCTATACTGTACCTGTGCATTCCGTTTTTGTTGCCTAAATGTAGAACCTTACTTTTTTCACCATTGAATTTCATTTTATTAGATAGTGCCCAATGTTCAAGTTTGTCAAGATCCTTTGTAAGAAAGGATCCTGTTAGAGGTTACAAATTGCATGGACTATCAAGGTATGGTGTTGGAGCAAGCTATCACTAATCATCCTTTTTCTCCCCCAAGCTAGGTAGTTTCTTATTAACCTGTTTTGAAACAAACATACATACAATCCTTTGAAATAGCTGCAGAAAGAAGTCTTAAATCATCCTCAACTTCAGCACGAAGATTTCCCAACCTGCATCTAATTAAGATTTCACCTTCATAGTCACCAGGGAACACTGTTCACACAAACAGGCCAGAAAAATATCCAAGAGGTACTGAGAAGACTTCAAGGTCACATCCCACTGGTCTGCGCTAGCTAACATAGAACTTCAGTTGAAGCTGGGAGTGGTACCTGTAACCGCAGAGTTAGATTATGCAGGAGTGAAAAAACACAGCAAGTCCCTGGCTATCACCATTAGAAGTCAGAGGAAAATATTTATCTGCCGAACTGGGTTTTTAGGGGCCACGTCAACAAGAGGCGAGTGTTCTGAGCTTTAAATAGACATGTGAAAACAGGATGTGAAAAGCACACACAACCTGGGATCAGGTTGCAGTGGCTTGGGACAGGGCTGGAAGCCTTCTGCTGGAGGGTCTGCTGAGAAGAATTCTAGCATAAAAGGACGTGGTCTTCACCTCCAGGCTCTGCAACAAGTTGTTTTCTTTTTTACTTGTTCTATATGTGCTTATAAGGCTTTCTTTTATTTCCTGTATATTTTTCCACTGGGTGTGTGAAGCTTTGGCTAGATCAGGGGTGTCAAACTCAAGGGCTGGATCTGGCCCATGGGGTGCTTAGATCTGGCCCAAGGGCCCACCCTAGAAACAGCAAAGGACCAACCCAAAGTGGCTCTGCCGGTGAAAATGGACCTCGGGAGGGCCGTGTGTGGCCCTCCTGGGCTCCATTTCGGTCACGATGGCCTCCTGCAACCCCCTGCCAGCTAAAACGAAGCCCAAGCAGGCTGAACGTGGCCTCCATGACTTCTGTTTTCACCGCCAGAGGGCTGCAGGAGGCCATCATGCCTGAAAATGGAACCCGGGAAGGTTGTCTCAGCCAAAAACAGAGTCTTGATGAGTGACGTCGAGATGGCCACACCCACCTCGGCCATGCTGCCCCAGCCTCCTGATCCCTGAGGTCAATCACAACCCTGATGCAGCCCTTAATGAAATTGAGTTTGACACCCCTGGGCTAGATCACCTGGAAGTGTTTTTAAAGCAAGTCTGCTCACGTATGTACATCCTGGAAGTCTTACCTACGGAAATAAAAAAAAATCATCTGCTCTGCTTACTAAGAAGCAAACCTCCCTCGGTTATGCAATCTGGTTTTCTATGTGCATTCTTTCTACTTTCACTTCAGCATAGTTATTTAAAATGTCTCTTTTTTCAAATCTCTGGATTTATATCACTGCCCCGATCTCTTTCTATACTACTCTACTATTGAGCATAGAAGTTACAAGGTACTACAGAGTGATCTTATTTGCCAGTAATCTAGAGGAAGCTGGGATAAGACACAGTATTTTGGAAACTTACTGTAAGGTCGAAACCCAGAGACAAGACACGGATATCCAATCAAGTCCAATGCTTTATTTGCTTGCACCTAATGGACAGACTCTTGCCAAACTAAAGCTGTAACTTTCTAAGCTAATAGATATATCCTGAGAGATTCTAGGGTGTGATTATCCTGAACCACTTTCCCCTTTCCTCATCCAGCTCAGGACTGTGCAGTCTCTTAATCTGGACCTCTTTCTGGGAAAGCTCTTTGTTGCCAAAACTCACCCATTGCTCCTCCAGGTGTACATTCCATCACACTTACACAAATTATCTTCATTAGCTCTGAATGATCTCCCTATTTCCAATAACTCACCTAACATATCACTGGGCATCAAAATCAGCCCAGCTCAGATTTATATGCCAAATAGCCTGAGCAGACAGACTTGCCTTCTGTTAAACCATTGGTCCATCCAGCCAAATCTGTCTACACACATTGATGAGCAGTGGTGCTATAAGCCTGCCACCAGCATATTGTGACCTTTGGCTTGCAAAGATTGTGCCCTATCAAATCAGCCACAAAGCAATAAATGAATGTAGCTTTCTAAGACAGATGGATTTGGATCCATTCCCTGCTACCCAAATAAAATGCTGCTTCTTGTGAAACTCAGGGTAACTAATCTGTTGTTCACTACCTCAAGCATTTTTCAGTCAAGCATTAATCACCTAGAAACTTCACTGGGGTGGACACTGTATATTATGAGCCAGAATCATTTAAAACTTCACTGCAAATTCTTAATTATTATTCTAATAGGACAAACATGCAGAAATCCCAGCATAGAAGCTTACACAATTGTTTTATATTACTTTTTAAAAGTTTGCTAAAAATAATCCACTGATACTTCTCTCCTAGCAGTAGATTTTTAGACATACAACTCCAGCCTGGAACTCCAACCTTCTGCCATTCAGAGGGTCACTTCCAGGCTGCTGTGACCTAGAGGTGGAGCTCTCAGTGGGGAGGTTGTGAGTTCGATCCTAGGTAGAGGCAGACGTAGGGTCTCCTGCTTTGGCAGGGGGTGGACTAGATGTCCTGCAAGGTCCCTTCCAACTCTGTTAATCTGTTGACCCCCCTCTTCCAGCATGGCACCGTCTCTGATCGCTGGGAATGGAGGAAGCTGCCACCCACCTCATCGAGAAGCACCCAATTAGCAACGCATCGTCCAGCTCCGGATCATATGCTGAGCTAAGGCTATCATGCGCCTCTTACCCCAACAGATGCCCCGGTTCGCAAAGGGGTCGGCCCCAAAATTGCACTCCAGGCCTTTATGAGGATCGCAGGGCGACAGCTTATCGCAGTCCTCGTTGAGCTGGCGGGCGCATACTTGGCAGCAGCCACAGTCGTCGAAAACCGAGCTCACACCCGGAGGGCAGCGAAGGGGACGCGGCGCGCAGCGGCATGGGAAAGGGCAGCGGCCCGCGACCTGCAAAAGAGCGAGAGCGGTCGGGAAAGGCGACATCTTTCGACAGCCGCGGGAGGAAAACATCCAGCTAAACGACTCCCAGCAGCCTCCAAGTTCGGAAGGGAAGAACGAAGCCCCTTCGTGCGTTTGGCTCTTCAGGAACGAACGCTTTGGCTTTCCCACTCGTTGCTCCCATCCACCCACCCTCCCTTTTAAAGGCGACACCGAAATCGTTTCCTAGAGGGCGCTGCGTGCCGCACAATCCCGGCATTCTCCCCCCTCCCCCAGCCCCCTCCACCAACCGCGCCGAGGTCTCCATCCCGTCGACCTCGCGGGGATATAGTTCTGGAGACAAATCAAAGCGTCCGGCCGCAGTGACAAGTGGAGGCCATGCGACCGGCACCTCTGGGACTCCGCGGAGGCGGAAAACGAAAGCGCTGAGCACCCTCGACGGGCTGCTGCTATTCCCGATCTCGCCCGGCGTGGAGCTGCCGGATTTAAGCAAGCGGTGACGTTTGGCCGGATCCCCTCCTGGGGCGTTGCGGAATACCTCCAGCAAGCGCTCGGACCTCAAATGGTGTAGTAGAGCTTCCTGCCTGAGCTTGGGGTTGGACTAGACGACCTCCAAAGTCCCTTCCAATTCGGTCATTCTGTTACTCTGTCAAGCCGAATTCGGTGGCCAGATGAAGCCGGAGCACAAATGCAAGTACAACCAACCCGTCACCTGGTATGATCCGAGTCAGGCAAATTTCCCGGCCGGGAAGGTCAGCGTTAGGGGCTAAGCAAGCTGGAAGCTGCTACTGGGCATTTAATGAGAATTTCCACCCTTCCGATGTGAGTAAAATGAGGACCCAGATTGTTGGGGGCAATAGGCTGATTCTGTAAACCGCTTAGAGAGGGGCTGTAAAGCACTGTGAAGCGGTATATATAAGTGTTATTGCTATTTGATCCAACCCCATTATGATTTCCGCTGTTTGACAGCTAGTCATTGTTTACTATCATATTGACAATAAGGTGGCACCCCCAATTCAGTTATCGAAGTAGAGGGGAAAGGGCTAGTCTAGCTGATTACTCACCGGAGAGAAACACGGCAGGAAAGCCACGAGAATCAGGGCAGCCGCTCTCATTCCTGTTCGATGAGAAAAGACGGCCAGGAAGAGCGTGACTATTGCTGAAGGAGAGAAGCAAAAGCACCAGGGAGCCAAACTCCTGAAGGATGAAGGATCGGGATGAGACAGAATTGAGAGCTGATGCAAAACTGTCTCCCAGACCCCTTGCCTCTATAAGGTCTCGGGACCCTGGCACACCCCCTTTTATGCTACTCGCAGTACCTACAGTGCTATTCCGTTCTTTCTGTATTTATATTTTCCCCAGGCCCTCCCACCTACCGGGCTGAGGGCCAATAGGAACCTCCTGTCAGCCAATAGCAACGGTGGCGCACTTCCAAACATTCCAGGGGTGGGGCTTGGGAAAGGTAGGAGGGGCCGCATGAATAGAGTCATTCATAAAATTAGAAAGCCAGTGCATTCCGAGGCGATGTGCATTTAGTCTCGCGCGGGCCAAGCTGTTCCGCTAGCAGAGAAGCACTTTTTTTTATGCAAACTGTTGAATTAAGGTTCTTACTCCCATGGGGCACATCGGCGCATAGGCAATCCAGTGTGAGGAGTAGCCACAAACATTCCTGACCTGCAAAAAAACAAATTAGGCAGAAGGAAAACATCATGGAAGAAGAAAAAATAAACGGAAGGAGGCCAACGCTGCCTTTCACAGAGCGAATCCCTGATCTGACTCTAAGGTAGATTCTAAGGTAGATTCAAAGGCTCTAGGAATTGGGAACATCAGATACCTGAAATGCCTATGGATAATCTGAATGCAATGATGCCTGGGAGATGCTCTGTGCAGTTTTGAGGAGAACGCATAAGTGTCAGATCAGGCTGAATTTATACCAATGAATCTGATTTAATCTTAAGTGCACATAGACAGCACCAGAAAGAATGAGGGCTTAAGTATACTGCAAAATCCAATTATGAAGCGGAGAAGACCGGTATCTATTCTGCTCTCGGGGAGGGAGAAATGCAATTCCTAGAGTTATCTGCATACTGTGGTTCAATTTATCAACTTTCATTTTTTATGAAGCCACATGACAATCTTTGAGGCCCTGTTTCATGCAGGTGCACCTCAGGCTGAGGGAGGAAGGGCCTTTCAATAGGCCCACCTTTGGAATTATGAAATATGTTGCTCTTTGCTGTTTTAACCACAAGCAGGATGGCTTTGTTCTTCATTATATTGGAATGGGTATATATATATACCTTATATTGCATAACATGTTGGATTGTAAGATAATAAATCTCTAAACTAAGGAGATAAAATCATAAACTAATTTAAAAACAACCTTTGCCACTTCCATAAAATGTAGAATGATTTCGCTACAACAATTTCTCAGAAGAAAATAGAACACAGGACATTCCGTTATATGCAAATGTTTAAAAAACTTCAAGAAAGCAAACTTAGATTTTATTGGCTATACGGAGTAGTTGCCTGGGTGAACAATTGGCACAGTCCTGGGGGTTATTCCTAGCTTCGATCCTCTCAAAATACAATTTTCCCCATGCATCCCCGCATGTTGACCTATTTTTCCACATATCCAGAAATGGGTATCCATTAATATCTTTGTAAAGGGCAGACTAGAATTAGAATGACAAAAGTGCCTGCCCTGGGGACCTCAACTGAGCCCAGCAGAGGCCTGGGTGGAGTGGATCTTAATTTTGTTCTTTTGTGAGCTAGGTTTAGTATTTTCTCAACCAAAGACTCACCTGGCTTCCAATAATCATGAGTCTGCCAGCTTCCACGTTAACCGAATGTTAGATGGAGGCTGCATATGAGAGCATTCTTTTAATAGCTGAAATAGTGTCACAAATAAGGTCAAGACCTCTGATTCATCATTCCATAATATAAGACATGGAATAACGACCTTAAGTTAAGTTGCAGGAAGAGAGAATCCAACTGGATGTTAGAAAAAGCCTCCTAATTTAAGAGCAGGGGAGGCAATTAGCCATAGAAGTAAAAGAAGTCTTCCCCCTCCCATCACCACAAGTCAAAGCTGCACAGCCATTGAGTGGCTTTAATTTAGCTCCTTGCTTTCAGCAAGGGACTTGCTTGATGGCTCCTTCCCATTCTATGATTCTGTGAAGTGAGTCCAACCTGTCACTTTTTACTGAAGCTTTGGGACAGGTTTTAAACATGGATTTAGAATTACTTAACACTTGAGGACTCGATGTTTAATGATGAATAAGGAAATGTATTAGTTTACTTGCACTAAGGAGCATATTTTTGTCACCTTGCAACCAGTGTTTGGTGACTTATGCGTATTGTGTCCTTCTCTTATAATCTTCCTTCTTATAATCTATGCTCAGCTCCGCAGCTGTTGCCTAGTCTTCTGAAACATGCCAAATCAACATCTCGCAACACTTGCAAGTTGCTTGCACAGCACTGCAAACAAAATAACATGAAGTTAGACTCTTTCAGCTTGGCTCATGCTGCTTTATAGCTTTCCAAAGAAAACAAGAGGCTATTATAACATGCACCTGAGAAGATAAGAAGAGCCCATCAGGAATCCAGCACCAACTAGTTTGGACAGCTCCTCCCAGCTGCCATGCCTGGGTACTGAGAGTGGATAGACCAGGGGTCAGCAACCCACCGCTGTGGAGCCACATGTGGCTCTTTCATCCCTCTGCTGCAGCTCCCTGTCACTCAAAATATGTGTCACAACCGCCAATGTGTGGCACCTGCCACCTTACCGAGCTTTTCAACTCTCAGTAGGCCAACCATGGATAAATCCAAGAAAATAAAAGTCTCAGAAGAAAACAGAACATTTAGTTCAACTACATATACCAGTTTTGTGGCCACTCCAGAAATAGTCAGGCACCCGAAGGGTTTTGTGGCTCCCTATGTTTTTTTTTTCTATGGGAAATGGGTCAAAATGGCTCTTTGAGTGTTGACCCCTGGGATAGACTCTGGGCGTGTACCATGTCTATGGCACCAAAATGGTTTCTAAATTCTGAAGAGATTCTGCTTCATAATCTCTCTCTTTCCCCCCGCCCCCTCTCTCACTGCATTTCAAGCTAAAATAAATGTATACCTTCCTTTTTTGTCTACCGTTCTAAGGCTTATATACCATTTTCTGTTTTCAGATATTTCTTTCTGGCTATTCTGATTTCATGGAATTACTCCACATCCACTCAAAGTGCTTCCTCCAAAGCAATTCTATGGAGCACATGCCTAGGCAGCCAGAAATCCAGGGAGGCCTTCCTGAGCTTTCACAAGTGCTATTTTTTTTGGCCTCCAATTTATCCTATCAAATCCTTCCTTTCCCAACAACTTTGATTTCACCCCAGGATATTCTGGTTTGTTTCTGCTTTTCTCAAATCTCCCAGCCTTTGAACGTGGCTTTGAAGACTGGACCTTCTTTCATCAAAGATATGCCGCCTTCCTACATTTTTGGGATAAAAGAGGTCTATTTTTTAAACTTCTTTATTTTATAATATGTCTTCAAGAGATAAAGAGTCTTCTGCTAATAAAATTGTCACAGTGGCGCAGTGATTAAAGTGCAGTACTGCAGGCTATTTCTGCTGACTGCCGGCTGCCTGCAATTTGGCAGATCGAATCTCACCAGGCTGAAGGTTGACTCAGCCTTCTAGCCTTCTGAGGTGGGTAAAATGAGGACCCAGATTGTTGGGACAATATGCTGACTCTGTAAACCGCTTAGAGAGGGCTGTAAAAGCACTATGAAGCAGTATATAAGTCTAAATTCTATTGCTATTACTATTGTAATTATATTGCTCTGAGTTCTATACATTGGCCTACACTCTGAGTTTAGTGAGTGTGAGGGTGAAAAGGAAGGTGTCCATGTCTAAAACTTTACATTTATTAAAACTCATCAGAGAGACAGAGTTGATAGAATAATTCAAGTTATGACCTGCCGTTTCCTACTTTCTCATTGCCATCCCAGAGACATTGAGCCTCCACAGATCACTCCATATGTCAGTTTTCTTTCTTATACATCATAATATTTGCCTTGGAATTGGGCACACACCACTCAGTTATGATGAAATATTCCATCCTGAGCATAGAACTTCCTGGATATGCCCAGAACATTATACTACAAATTCATCTTGTGATTTACCTGTGTACAGTTCCTTAACTTCTTTAAGACCTTACTCTACCCATGATCACCCAAACTCAAAGAATGTATGCACTGCAACTTGACATTCACACACCTTAAATTTGCAAAGGTTGAGAAAACACTGGCCTTACCAATTGTTCTGTTTACTGTTTCTAGTAAGTTGTTGGCTGTTGCTATGGTATGCTGAACTTTAAGAAACAAGGAAATGGTGGGTGATCTATCTCTAAAAAGTGAGCAAGTCAAAAAATATTGTAGGGGGTGGAGCAGGGAGGGACTGGGAAATGGGGAGAATGGTTTGGAACTCTGAGGGAATCCTGCTTACTGCTGAGAGCAGATAAAGCTAGAATTGTCTTGCCAATGTATAAAGGTTCCCCTCGCACATATGTGCTAGTCATTCCCGACTCTAGGGGGAGGTGCTCATTTCTGTTTCTAAGCCGAAGCACTGTCCGAAGACTTCTCCGTGGTCATGTGGCCGGCATGACTAAATTCCAAAGGTACATGAAACGTTGTTATCTTCCCACCAATACCTTCCCTGTTTTTCTACTTGCATTTTTTATGTGCTTTCAAACTGCTAGGTTGGTAGAAGCTGGGACAAGTAACAGGAGCTCACTCCATTGTGCAGTGGATTCGAACTGCCAACCTTTCTGATCAACAAGCCCACTGAGTCTTTGCGTCCCTCCGCTAATGTATACCTATGTGCTAATAGAAGCTCTCAGGAAAACACTCCTGACCCACAAGTCCCTCCACCCCATGCCACGATTGCTACATCTAGGCTGCATGCTTCTCACCTGGAGAACAGACACCTATACCTAACCTGGATCTGCATTCTGTGGAATGGTGTGATCCTGTCTAAAAAAAATGATCATATATATACACTAGGAAGCCACCCTAAGCTTCCTTCTTGCTGCTTACCTATCCGTGTATCCATCAGCCTGTGTGCTCTGTAGATTCCGGGAATGCTTCTGGAACCTTCAGGCAGTTTCCTTTTGGCAAATCTCCTTGTAGGACAAAGGAGCCTGTGTGCAAGCAGCTCTCTTTGCATCGGCCCTGCTGTCCCTTCACACACACACACACACACACACACACACACACACACACACACACTGTGGAAGGGCCCAGGTGCATGTATCATACATGTGCACACCAGAATTCTGGAGAATGGAAAGGTGGTGTGTTGCCACTCAGAGTGCTGGATTGTCACTCGGGAAACCATAGCAAAAGCCGTAGATGTTCGCTTTGAGGGAGTGCAACAGATGGAAATCAGCACCAACAGAGAGACGGATTGTGCATTCCTAGGTGCAGATCTTGGACTGGTGGTTTGTGTACCACAACAGGAGGCTGCCACGGAATGGGACAACAGGGCGAGAGCTATTACACAGCCGGAGCCAGAAACTCCTATGAAATGGGATGGCACTATTTTTCCCCTTTCCAGTTCTCCACCTTTTCATCTGAGCTCTCATTCAGGCTACCGAAACAGTTTAAGGACCAGGAACTGGGTGAGGTTTTGAGCTGCGGATCAGTCATAGGCAACAATCCAGAAACATGTCAATCATACAGGTGGCTGTTCTAAAAGAAGATCCACTGAGGTCAGGGGGCTTGCTTCAGATAAATAGGAATAGGATTGCTCCCTTAGCGACATTCTTAACAGAGCTTGTAAACATGGCCCTTTGCCAATTTCTATTTTTCCCTCCCCCAGCTTGGGTTTCAATAACTATTGTAAACAAAGGGCTTGTGTGTGTGGAGATTTCCTACAAACAGGATAAAAATGGAGCATATGGAAAGTTTAGGCTAAGGCTCCCGTTATAAGCACCTTGGGATTAAGTGGCCCATCGGCAGAGCCAGATCACAAGCTCTCTATACCTGTGAAAGCGAGACTGATAAACACGCTGCCTATTAATAACAGCGCGGCAAACACTTTTTAATAGGGTTGGCCCCCAACACCTTTCTCTTAGCGGAATCCTGTATCTCAATCCATCTGATTTTCAATTGCTACTAGTTTTTTACGTGCTCAGATTTGGAGATCTGTCAGTCTCTCCATATATATACCGGGCACTGTAATCAGCCACTGTGATTTGCTTGCATCCACTTAATTGTGTGCTATCTATACAGCCTTTGGTGAGGCAGAGGATTCACTTCTCCGCATGCTAAGTAGGATCAGAAAAAGCTAAGAATATTTTTTTTTTAGCCTGGGGAAAAGAACTTCCCTAAAGAACATATACATACATAAAGACAAGGGGGGGGGGGGAGAAAGGGTGGGGGAGCACTCAACTGGATCGCGTCTCCTTGTCTCCACCTTGTGGCTATTTTTATTTAGCAATAAAAATGCAACTGAAGGCAAAAATAGAAGCACAAAAAAAAGTTAAAAGAAAGATGACTTTTGAAGTTTAAAAGTACTACTAGGAGAAGATTCTAGAGCATAGTATAGGCCTTTAGTGAAAATATTTATGGGATTAACTTCTACCTAGAACAGTGATGGCGAACCTTTTTTGGCTTGCGTGCCACAAGTGGGGGGAGCGCAGGGGGGTCGTGTGTGGGCGTGCCGCACCCATAATGCAATGCGCCCCCCCAGTGCGCATGCGCACACAACAGGCACGACCCCCCCCATTTTTACATGTTTTTTTCACCCTCCCCAGGCTCCAGAAGCTTTATAGGAGCCTGGGGAGGGTGAAAAGAGCCTCCCCGCCCCCCTGGAGGCCCTCCGGAGGCTTCAGGGACAGTCCGTAGGCTTCCCTGAAGCCTTCGGAATGCTTAAAATGACCCTCCGAGCAAACCGGAAGTCATTTCCGGTTTGCTGGGAGGGTCATTTTAAGCGTTCCGAAGGCTTCAGGGAAGCCTCGGGGTGGTCCCTGGAGCCTCCGGAGGGCCTCCAGGGGTGCGGGGAGGCTCTTTTCGCCCTCCCCAGGCTCCTATAAAGCTTCTGGAGCCTGGGGAGGACGAAAAAATGGCTTTTAAAAACGGTGAACTCAGCTGGCCAAGCGCGCGCATGCGCGCTAGCCAGCTTACAGGGCAGCGCCTCGCGTGCCCTGACAAATGGCTCCAAGTGCTACCTGTGGCACGTGTGCCATAGGTTCGCCATCACTGACCTAGAAGCTATTATTTCTGTATTTATAAATAAATAAATAAACAAACAAACAAACAAATAAATAAATAAATAAATATTAACTGGTCTGTTAGACGTTGCAGGAGTTGTAATTTAACCCACGAGACAACCAACTTGGGAAAGCTACTAGGCATATTTACTAGGTCTATTAAATCTATTTCATAGACTTCACTTATGAATTCTCTGACAAATGTGCACACTGCACAGTTTGAAATAAAATTTGAATGCAGAATTACATTTGATTAATGTGTAAGTGTTATAGATTCTCCGGATTGATCAGAGCATTGTAGCCCATGGGGTGTTTCTTGAGAATCCTTATGTGTAGCACATCAGGGATAGAAAGGCATTGGTTTCTCTACGATTCTGCCAGTCACATAATTGAATGCAGGTGGATTCATTTCAAACCATACCAGACTTCAGTTCCCTCTCCCCCTTTTGGCATCTGCTTTCCAAGGAGAATGGAATGCAGTGAATTACTTAATGGCTTAATTGCTCTACTACTTCAAGGTTAACTATCTCCCTGCTTGCTTCTGCCAATATGGCAGTGTGCCTATACTAAGCTATTGCTAAAAATATGGATATTATTAAATTCTCCAGAAAACCAGTCAAGGGTTTTCAATTAAACTTAAATCATCTATTACATCTATGACACATTTATCTTTCCCCCCCCTCATGCCTTTGGATTCTTGCCTCTCTCTAGGTATCGGTGCTAGGTAGACACATCCCCTGCTGATTCCTTCTCTCTCTGACATAGGAATTCTGCTTCGGTGGCCTTGAATTGTTCTGTATCCTGCATCTTTTGGCAATCCAAGATCGCCTAATTCAGTGTTTGCCTTCTATCTGTTCTCCCTCTTCTACATTGTCCAGTTTCAAGACTACTAACTTCCTTTCCGTTCCCTGCCCCATTACAACCTCCTCTCCTTATTGAAGACCTTGGGTGCAAATCCCTTTTCTGGGTCTTTTCCAGCCTCAGATTATTACTGGTAGCAAAGGTAAAGGTAAAGGTTCCCCTCCCACTTATGTGCTAATCATTCCCGATTCTAGGGGACAGTGCTCATCTCCGTTTCAAAGCTGAAGAGCCGGCGTTGTCTGAAGGCGTCTCCGTGGTCATGTGGCCGGCATGACTAAACGCCGAAGGAGCATGGAACACTGTTACCTTCCCACCAAAGGTGGCTCCTATTTTACTACTTGCATTTTTTACATGCTTTTGAACTGCTAGGTTGGCAAAAGCTGGGATAATTAACGGGAGCTCACTCCGTTATGCGGCACTAGGGGTTCGAACCGCTGAACTGCCAACCTTTCTGATCGACCAGCTCAGTGTCTTACTGGTATTACATTTACTGGTTCTACAGGTACAGTTTTTCTTCTTGTGGGATTACCTGGAGGTTAGAAGACAGTGTTTGCCATCTCCATTCTATAACAGAAGGCATAACTAGCCTGGAATAATGGGATTTTTAAAATCAAGCATCCTATATGTTTACTTGATGAGTAAATCTCCTTTAACTCCGGCATCCTTCTGGACCAACGTGTATTCCACATAGATTGTGGTACGCTTTACAGATAGTTCTCGATTTGCAATCACAAGTAACTGAGACATATGTTAAGTGAGTTTTGCCCCATTTGGTGTTCTTTCTTGCCACAGTTGTTAAGTGAATCATTGCAATTGATAAGTTAGTAACCCAATTGTTAAGTGAATCTGGCTTCCCCATTGACTTTGCTTGTCAGAAAGTCGCCGAGGATGATCATATGACCTTGGGATACAGCAACGGTTATAAATATGAACCAGTTGCCAAGCGTCTGAATTTTGATCGTCAGACAATCATGGGGATGTTGCAAAGGTTGTAACTGTGAAAAACGGCCATAAGTCACATTTTTCAGGGAGCCTTTATTGACAAAACCATGTTCCTTTGTCTCTCTATGCTAGTAGAAGGACAGGAATGGCAACAAAAAAGTGGCCAGATTGACAGATTCCTCCCTGTGTTTCCTATGAGAAAATGTGCATTTCTTGTAAAAATGCAGCTTCGGGTTTTAAATGACTTAGTTTACTAAAAATGTGTTTACTCTTGGAAAGACACCTACGGCTTTTAGCAGCCCAGGAAACCACTAAAAATGACATAATATAGAACTGAGTCAAGGCTGAAGTAAAAAAGTAATGTTTATACGACTGAAGCCACATTAGACATGAACACACCCACCCACACAATTAAAACTCCCAAATAGAATTAAAAAAAAGAAGGAGTTTTAGAAAGTATTTTTAGAGCAAATTTGAAAAGTATATTTTTTTAAAACATAACCTGGAAAAAAAGGAAAACAATAAAAGTAAGAGAGGAGAAAGTAAAGCAACTAGAAAAACATAGTTTCCAGAATGGAAATGCCAAAATTACAGTATAACCCTCCCCACCCCAATTTCCAACAAAAATAAATATAAAAATAGTAAATACTAGACAGCTCATGCCCCATTGAATCATCGTTTCAGAAATATTTTTCTATCTAAACAAAGAAACAGAATGACCAAGAGCAAACAAAAACAGTGGGAGCAAGAACAACTTCCTGACAGTTTCCCCATTGAGTTTCCTTGTGATAATCTGGCAGGGTGTACTGGAACTTTCCCTTCCTTTCCCTTCCTTTCCCTTCCTTTCCCTTCCTAGGAGACAGGTAAGCGGCGGCGGCTGGTTGGGGGAGGGAGCAAGGGATTGTAAGACTGCCTGGGAAACTGTCACACAACATTGAAAATGAAGATCATATGACTGCAGCAGTAGCCTAGCACAACCAATAGGTGAGATGGCCAAAAATTCCCCATATTTAATTTCTTAAGTAGTTGTGTTCCAGATTTTGGGCACATTCTGTAAGTTAGCCCAATTGTATTTCATTTCATTTTATTTCCTTCCCTTCCCTTCCCTTCCCTTCCCAGCAGACAGGTAAGCGACTGCTGCTGGTTGGGGGGGGGGAGCAAGGGATTGCAAGACTGGCTGGGAAACTGTCACACAACATTGAAAATGAAGATCATGTGACTGAAGCAGCAGCCCAGCACAACCAATAGGTGAGGTGGGCCAAAAGTTCCCCAAATTTCATTTCCTAAGGCGTCCCAGATTTTGGCCAACATTCTGTGTTAGCCCAATTGTAGTACTTTAGTTGAAAAATTGTTGCTGTATGTTGCCTAGTTCAAAGGTATTGACAGTGAGAGTTTTAGAAATGTATAATGAAAAAAACAAATCATTTTTTTCTTTTCCTCTTCTGATCTCAACTAAACAAATCTGTCTGAAGTTTCCATTCAAACAATTTCCTCTTTCAAAATCCCAGACCAAGAAAATTAGATATTTAAAGGTAAAAAAATCATCCTCTTTTATCTTGCAGCTAAATGGGCTCCATTAGAGATATCATTTGTAGAACATGCGTCCCAATATAAGTATAATGTAAAGAAATATCCTCATATTTCAAAGAAGAAAAGATGTAGGTTGCTTTCAGAACAAACTGTCAAACAGAACAAACAAAATAACTAGGAAAAGATGGAGGATGGAGGGCTTTAAGTAACAAGAGTATGTATTATATAAGAACATTATATGAATGCAAACTTCTTACTTTAAGCAAAAAGAGACGACGATAAATATCTTAGTCAATAATGTCAACAATATTCTAGCGAAATATAAAAAGAAATGAGAAAAGGGAAGCTTTTTAAAATCAAAGAAATTACAGAGAAACTTACAAGTTCTATTTATTTGTATCAGAGGTAGTATTCAGCAGGTTCTGACCAGTTCTGGAGAAGCAGTATTGGAAATTTTGAGTAGTTCAGAGAACCGGCAAATACCACCTCGGACTGGCCCCGCCCCCTTCTATTCTCTGCCTCCTGAGTCTCAGCTAATTGGGAGGGAATGGAGATTTTACAGTATCTTTCTCCTGCCATGCCCACCAAGCCACACCCACCAAGCCACGCCTACGGAACCGGTAATAAAAAAAAATTGAATCCCACTACTGATTTGTATCCCTCCTTTATTATATTTACAAACCAGCCAAGGTGCCAAACATATCCAATACACCTTCCTCCTATTTCCTCCATAATAAAAAAATCCTTGAGTTGGGCTGAGAAAGAATGACTGGCCCAAGGCCTCCCAGCTGGCTTTCATGGCTAAGGTGGGACTTGAATTCCACCTTCACTAGATCAAATGAGCAAATGAACAAATTAACATTTTCACAGAAAGTATCTGAAATAGATAAATTAATATTAAGGAATTTACTTCGTAGTGGATCAGCTGTCAAATAAAAAAGCACCAGATACCAATTAAATGCTCACTGAATAGGATAGAAAGCTGCAGGAGAAGTGCTGGCATGGAGATTCCAATTTTGCAAGACGCATGGACTTCAACAAATAAATAACATCTGGAATAACGAATTTCCATACATGTTTCTATGTATATTAGCCTTACGCTTTCATAAAAACCTGGCACCGTCAAACTTCCAATGTGCAGTTATCTAATCTTGTCCCAGCATTTGAGGGAGAAGTCAGGTCTTAAAAGCTTTATGGAAGGCTGGGAGATGCAGGCCTTCCAAACTTCTGGGGCCAGAGTGTTCCATAGGGCAGAGGCTGCCATAGAAAAAGCACACTTCTAAGCTCCCATCAGATGGCAAGAGGGGAAGGGACTTGGACTGCACCCATTCTATCTGATTTTGTAGGATGGGTAGAGGTCCTTAGGGAAAGGCAGTCCCACAGATAACCTAGCCCTGTGCCATCATGGGCTTTCCTGAGCAAAAAATGGAAGACACGGGTGCATTAAAATTTGTTGTCCTTTATTCATGTAACTTTCCACATAGGTTAGTTGTATAACCATTATCTTCCCATATGATCAGAGATATAAGAGCATAAGAGCATGGAGGAATCAGAGCATGGGTAGGTCTTCTCAGTGGTGGGTTCCGGATCCCGTCACAACTGGTATGCTGCAAGGGGGGGCGGACTCCACCACGGGCACATGCGCTGTGCATGCATCTGCACCCACTGCCCTGCGATGCTCCAGCTGCTCGGCAGAGCGTCACGCAGGCGCCGTACACTGCGTGTGTGTGCGCGAATCGCCTGGTTGGCTTAAATACAGTTAAGGAACACAGGCAGCGGGTGGGCCCTCCAAAGCACCGGTACGGTGGCTGTTGCTCCCAGCGACCACCGGTACACCTGTACCGGGGCATACCAGCCGGAACCCACCATTGGGTCTGCTAAATCAGACCTCTGGCCATTTGGTCCAGCAGTATGTTCTCACAGTGACCAACTAACTGTCCAAGGAATTCCACTAGTCGCCCAACAGATGGACTTTCCTTTGCCCACAAGATCCAAGGAAGAGACTTTAGTATATAACAGTCCTAGTTTATACCCAGAATTTTTTGTTAGTTGCGAAGTCATGTCCGACCCATTGGGATCCCATAGACAACGTTCCTCCAGGCCTTTCTTTCCTCTGCCATCCTCTGGAGTCCATTTAAGTTCACGCTGACTGCTTTGGTGCCTCCATCCAGCCACTTCAATCTCTGTCGTCCCCTTCTTCTTTTGCCCAGAATATTAGCCTATATTTAGCTTAGTATTACTGACAACCACAACTTTTCAGAGGTTAAGACAGGGGTGTGGTCTTTCTTCACCAAATCCTAAGACCTTTTGCATGTATGGAAAGTGCTTTACCACTGTTTTACTACGACTCATCTGTAGAGTGAGAACAAGGGTAGTGAGAGGTGATGATGGATTCTCAAAGTGTCCAGTATCTCCCTTAGGGGACTACAGATTGGATCTTCTGTCTCCTAAAAACATTTTAATTGCTTTTCTCTAATCTTTAGAAGAACACTGACAACGTCTCCTCCCTGCTTCACTGTTTGCCCTTCTGTGTGCCTTCTTTCGTTTTCTTCTCACTTTGCTATTTCATATTTATGTAACTTTTTTCCAATGCTTTTTCTGTTTTGTTATCTGTTATTACCTTGTTATTTTCAAGAAAATAAGATGTAGTAATTAGGGCCAACTGTGCAAATCCACGCATAATTAGGTACACAAGCCTAGCAGATTACTTTGCTCTTCTACCAGCTCTAACAAAATAATTACCAGTCATATATGATATCTTGGCAAGTTTTTGTTCTTCTGGTTCAAGAATGTACTCCAAAATATCACATCTGGGTAACTATGTGCCCGCTTGATGCCCCTATCCATTTTCATCCATATTGTCTTGGCAGTATGGCAACAAGGTTGGTTGCTATTAAACCTTCATTAGTTATGTGACTAATTACGATGCTGTGTCACTTATACCTCCTCTCATTGGTTTCCATGACACTCACATTGCACTGAATGATGCGAAAGTATAAAGTAAAAAAGCCTTGGCTTTAGGCCATCGCAAGCGGGGAGGGCAATCAGAAAAGGAGGAATAAGCATCAGAAGGATGAAACACCAAAAACAGAGGTGGGGAAAAGAACCTGGCTGGAGGGGATGGGTAGTGTCAGGAGGTGGGAAACACCTTCCATGAAGATTCTCCCTGACGTCAACACTTCTTTAGGAAATTGCTCTCCAGCACTTGGAATACTTTCAACACCCTCCCTTCCTTTCGGAGGAATAACACACGAGAAAGTAATGATTCCAGGAAATCCTTGATTGAATCTCCCAGGAGCTGCTGGCTGCATCCACCCCTCACCTCTTAGGGAAAGTGGGAAGAAGGCAAATGTTGCTGCAGCTGCTTCAAGATCCTCCAAAAAGCATTCCTTTAGGGATTTTTCCTCTCTTTCATCTTTCCTGTCAGAATGGTGGAGGAAATGAACCCCAGTAGAAGAGGAGCAGATACAAAACCAGATATAACTTGCAAGCTGAAGTTACTTTCCTCTGCTTTAAATGTCTGTGGAGATTCTCAGTCATACACAGAACTGAAGGAGCTTCTTGGATGAGAAGTGAAACATTTTCAAGTCAAAACAAAAGAAAATCCAGTTGTCTTTTGGAAAAGCACCTTTGCGATAACTCTGCTTTAAATCTTAATCCTGGTCAGAAAGGGGGACTCCAAGGCTGCCCTTTAAACTTGTCCTGTATAGGGAGGATGTTGTCAAGCTGTACTCAGATTTTACCCTGGAATAGGTTGGGCCAGTGGTGGGGACAATTGCCCTAGAATCGATCTGTGGAGATGCCACCATTGCTCATTATTCAATGTGACTAGATGGATCAATACTTTTCATTCAGGGCAGCTAAAACATAGCCTCTCAGGAGTGATTTCAGTATTCTGCGTTTGCAATCTTTGCATTTGTAATCTTTAATACTTCTGTTTGCAGGACCACTGACTTCAATTAATTTCAAAAATGGCAACAGAAGTATGAAGAAATTTGGGCGGGTCTCAAATTAACATTCTGCCCCCAGGCCTCTTAGAAGGCCTGGTCTCAGGAATACCACTGTTTTCTACCTGTTACACTTTCTGTTGAAGGAATGCCAGTTTCACTTGAAATTAAGGCAAATGCTCCAGTTCAAAAACTTACTTTCTAAATGAAGAAGCATCACTGAAACCCCCGATTATAAGTATTTCTGAATGTTGGAATAAATGTCCTTCTGGGTTCAGTTCCAAGTGGGGAAAAAAGACGCTGGAAACATGGTGGCTGTTTGCAAAGATGTTTTATTTTTTAATAGTGGAGAGGACCACATGTTTTGCGGTCCTGGGGGAAAAGGGGGTCACATGCCTTGAAGATCCTGAAGAAAAAAGGGCAGAGATGCTGAGAGTCCCTGGGTTTTTTGCCCTCTCTGAGCTTTCAACTTCCTGGGGCACAGGAAGAGTATCCTGATTGGTTGCTGTCAGAGGTCATAGATAGCTTTGTAGGTTATCTGTGTGCTAAGTTTGGTTGAAACTTGGTGGGTGGTACAAAGAAGGGCAATCAAATGGCTCTTCCTGAAGGGGATAGTCCTTTGTTATGTAGAATAAACTGCCTCAGGCCTTAATGACCCATTAACAAGGGGGGGGGGCTGAGTTTCTGCCTCTCTGAGTTTCTACTTCTCTTTTTACGGGAAATATTTTGCCTTTTTAATATTTCCTAAAATATCTCATTTTCCTAGGAGAGGGGTAGGTGCTAACTTCCTACATGAGGAAGTTGCTACTATGAACCAGGAAGAATGTTTGAGAGGCACCTTGGAGAAGAAAAGCTTAGCTCTGGTCAGCCATCTATACATGCAACCAATTTGTCAATATTGGGGGGAGAGGGCCATATAGAAACACAGGGGCATCTTATACTTGCACAGAACTGCATTCTTAAACCTTAAATCTCGTTTCCTTCATCTGCTGTGGATTGAGTGGATAATAAACAAACAATGAGCTCAGGCTGCAAACCTATGAACATTTACACAGGAGTAAACTCCACTTCAACTAATGAGACCTAAAGGTAAAGGTTCCCCTTGCACATATGTGCTAGTCGTTCCCGACTCTAGGGGGCAGTCCTCATCTCCATTTCAAAGCTGAAGAGCCAGTGCTGTCCGAAGACAAGACTCTGTGGTCATGTGGCTGGCATGATTAAACGCCAATGGTGCATAGAACACCGTTACCTTCCCACCAAAGGTGGTTCTTATTTTTCTACTTGCATTTTTTACATGCTTTCGAACTGCCTAGGTTGGCAGAAGCTGGGACAAGGAACGGGAGCTCATTCTGTTATGCGGCGCTAGGGATTCAAACCACCGAACTGCTGACCTCTCTGATTGACAAGCTCAGCATCTTAGCCACTGAGCCACCGCGTCTGAGACCTACTTCTGAGTAAATGTGCAGGGACAGAATCGGGACTTGAATTTGAATAAACATGGAGTATCAGGTTGTGTATTTCAGCTCCACTGTATAAATTTATATCAGTCAATTTGCCAAATGCTGGATTGTTTTCCTTGGGAAAATTGTCATCATGAAACGCCAGGTAAAGTAATACTTAAGCCACACAAAGGTTATAAAAGAAACAAGGAACCAGTAGCAAATTTTCACATTTATCACTCATCTAGAGTTTGGATATCAGGTCAGCTTATTTTCATTCCTTGGTTGCTTCCAGATTCTGGGTCATGGGCCACAACACACAGCTGTACTGTTTCAGTTCTGGGGGCGGGGGTGGGGGGAATTGGCAACGTCACCAAGCCCTGGTCCCAGGCCCACACACATATTGCTGACAAGAAGAAATGGTCTGTTTCGACCGGAAAACTGCAAAAAACACCATGGACAACCTGAGCATGTTTGTTTAGAAAAGTAAGTCTGGGTCTGTTGAATTTCACCAAGTCAATGAAAGGCTTTGAGGCCATTCAGAGAACTAACGATCAGTTTTCTTGAGAACATAATAAGGGCTTTTTATAGGTCACTTGCCTTCAGTCACCCAGTGCAGAGTTTAGCCCAGGATTCGCCTATGCAAGCATGCAACAAACATTTTGTATAATGGCTGTAGAGATGGGATTATTTTAACTTGCTTTTGCCCCGGGGTCTGCAAGGAGGTTGCGCAATACCTCATCCCAGAGGCAGCTGCGTTTCAGCAGCACTAAATGGTATCTCGGTAGCCAGAGTCACAAGCAGCCTCCCAAAGTGGTCTCAGTTCTGATGAATGCTGCTTAGTGTCTTTGTACAGTGACACTGAAAGACTGTGCGCCTACACCACGGCTGCCCATGGGGGAAATGGGATTTGTCTTGAAGCAGAAATGCCTGTAAGTCCTCCAGCTGGAAATCAAAACTCTAGAATAGGGGTGTCAAGGCCCATGGGCTGGATCAGGCCCACAGGGTGCTTAGATCTGCCCTGTGGGGCCACCCTGGAAATAGCAAGGGACCGGCCTGTGGTGCCTCTGCCAGCAAAAATGTTTCTGTTTTCGCTGGCAGAGGGTTGCAGGAGACTGTCACTGGCAGAGCGCTCAGGCTGCCACAGGCACCCCTGACACGAGTGACATTGAGCTGGCCAGGCCTATCCTGGTCATGCCCACCCCAGCCCCCCAATGTCATACACCACCTTTATGCGGCCCTCAATGAAATCGAGTTTGATATCCCTGCTCTAGAAGGATTTCAGGAGGTTGGCTTTAAAAGGTAAACAATCTTGACAAGGCTTACAGAGGTGGCACCGGTGATGGCTATCTGTTCTATGTGCTGAAAAAATGTCCCACACTCCAACAGAAAGTGCCCTTGATCTCCTGCCCCCCTTAGTTGCGTGCCAGCAATGTCTGTTTGGTTACACCTGAATCATCGAGATAAGCAAAGCTTGTCTTAGCCTGGCACCAGAATGCACAGTAACACTTTTGCTGGATAATGTCCACATCTGCATGGCAAAGGTGTTCTCCGTAGCATAATCTCCTTACTTAAAAAAAGGTCTTTGTGTCACACTCATTATGCATAAAGATATCACCTAATCTGAAAGCACACATGCTTTCGTAACATTCTGTTATAACATTGGCAGTTATAAAAGCAGTGACAACTTTGCATTTGGGATTTTTTTTTCTTATAGAAACATAGAAAACTGACAGCAGAAAAAAGGCCTAGTGGTCCGTAGAGTTTGCCCTTTGTTTTTATTTGGTTTTTGTTTTCTTTTAATTTATTGTTTTGAGTTATTATTTTTGCATTTTATTTTGATGTAAAATGTATCTGTGCATGAAGGAGAGATCATATATTTGTTCATCTACCAGCTTGTTGCATTTATAACAGACTTAATATGGAAACTGCCAGAAGTGTCCCATTCGTCACAGTCAATCTTTATTCCTGTGACAGATCCGTATTAAAACTTGTGCAAGCTTAGTGAAGGTAGAACATATGCAAACACATATAATTATTTATTAACTTTTTGCTGCTCAACTCGTCATGAGGCGACACATGCACAGTATAAACAAATATTTTACAATATTTTATTGTACAAATAGTACAATATTTTATCCATCATCCCTATGATGCTTAAATTTGGGAATATCCTGGATATAATGACAAGGACTATACGGGGATTTCCCTGTCATGAATATTTCAGCTAACTGGGCTTTATCACCTCTGAGTAATGTGAGTCCAATCATATATATTTGAAAGTGATGTCAATGGGCTTAACTTCCAATTTAAGCAAGTTTATTTCTCAACAGCACTCATGTTAATATTTCACATTAAGGACTACATGAAATGAAACATGTTAGAAAAAGCCCAGTAAGTTCTGTTTTTTTAAAAAAAAAATCATTATTGCAGGTTACATAAGTTAGTGATTGTAGCTGGTAAAGCTAAGTATGCACCTATTTAATTTTCTACTGCCAACGCAGGAGACCAAGGCTGCATTTAAGAATGGGAGGAGGTTGAGAGTGCAAAGAGAAGGAGCCAATTAGAAAGGCAAGCATGACTAAGTATGAGCTAGTTTCTTTTTCTTTTTAGCAATGATAAGTTAAAGCTACTGTTTTCTTGTGCTTCTCAGCTGAAAGGGAGTTTTGAGAGCTACATAAGATTCTATGAACCTCCTCTATTTTATAGGATTCAGCTCATATAAAGACACTGCTAGATAATTATAAATCTACCGGTAGTTCCAATAATCAGAGAAGAATCCAGGGGAAGACTATTGTCTGGTATCTAAGCATCAAGTCATGGATCACCTCTATACAATATGTCCAATCATTTCCCATGTAAACTTGCCCTTTACTTAACCCAGAACTAGTCACCCAGTAAGAGCACCTTACATGCTTGTGTGAGCAGAGGAATTCTGCATATTTACTTCACAGTGTTACTACATCTGGATAAGCATAGAGTGTGTGCTTGGGTTTACAGCTTTCAGGTGATTTTTTACCAACCATAAAGCTGTCCCGAGAACAAAGCCCAGGAACCAACTGCAGAGCTTCCAGCTAACTCACCCCACCTTCTTAGGAGGCCTCTGAGGTTTTAAGCAGCACACAATGTTTTGACACCTTTGCATCATCAGCGCTCAAAAAAAAATCCGAAGGAGTGTGGCAGCCTTGTTTCTGATGACTATCACATTTATATAAAGGTGTATATACCTTTTTTCACCAGCTACGACTGACTATTGAGACAGATTCAACTACCTTAATTTGTTAGTTGGAAAAGATGATGTTATCAGACTCCTTAGGATCTGGGGCCACCATAGGGCAAACAGGGCTCTGCTCCAGCCTGCTCCCAGGGGTGGGGATGCTGCTTCTGCTTAGACCAGTGAGTAGAGTTCACTTTTTGAGTAAAGTAAGAATTATATGTCTGTGTGTGTGTGGGGGGGGGGGGGTGGAATCAGGATTTTAGAGATGCTTAGGCCAGGGGTGTCCAAACTTGGCAACTTTAAGACTTGTGGACTTCAACTCCCAGAATTCCCCAGCCAGCAGAGCTGGGAGTTCTGGGAGTTGAAGTCCACAAGTCTTAAAGTTGCCAAGTTTGGACACCCCTGGCTTAGGTGATGGCCAAAAAGAGGTTGGGAACCACTGGCTTAGACGGTAAAAGAGATGGAAGGCTTGTCCCTCATGTTCGGATTTACTGGCCCTTGCGCTTGGTGTACAAGGCAGAGGACTCCACCCTCCTCCTTCAGCAGCTCCTCTGCCACCAAGTGCCCCGGAAAAGAGTTCCGGCCTGGGCTGGGCTGGAGAGGCCCTTCCCTGGGGTGGTTCCCGGCTGGCAGCCCGTCTCAGGTTGTTCCTCGTTACTTGCGTGGGTTGTCGGGCGGCTTCATCCCAGTTGCTCCTCGGCGGCAGCGCCCTACAGTAGGTCGCCTCCCTCCCTAAAGTCACTTTAGAGCAATGGGGAGAGAGGCGGGATCTCCAAGCGCCTGGGGAGGAAGAGGCGCCCCACTGGAGGCGGGCGTAGAGGCGGCGGCGGCGGCTTGCACAGGGCGACTCTGCAGCCGGGGAAATCAACTAAAGGGGGCAACGGCCGTCCAGAGCAGGTGGCCACAGCGGGAGAGCCGGATCAGGATTCCCCGTCCTACCAGGACCAGAGACCACCGACCTCAGGCAAGTGGCTGGGATCCCGCGTGCCATAATCCCCCTAGCAGGGCGCCCCCTTACACAGCTCTCACGTTTGTGGGCGCGCCGGCTGGGAGCGATGCAAGTGCTAACCCCGAGCGGCCGAAGGGCAGCAGCGACTCGGAGAAGGAAGGTTGGCGTCGAGGGGGCTGATTGGGGAGGGGAGAGAAGACAAGGGACGGCACGAACATGGGAAAAAGGCACCGGGAAGGAGTAGAGGCGGTTAGAAAAAAGCGTAACCCGGCGCGTCCGATTCCTTCGTCCGAGTGAGGGAGGCGGCAAAGGGCAGGATCTACCCAGGAATGTTGGCTAAATTGGACCAAAGTCGTCCCGCGCCAAGTGGCTCCCCTCTTCTTTGCCAGTTCGGTCCCCAAAGCATCCGGCCGTGGTGGGAAGAACGTACGAAGCAGAAAGGCATCGCACCCCCCCCCCCCCAAAGCGGATTGGGTTTATTTCAGCCCTGGAGACTCCTGAAGTGTCCTCGAATCCCCGGGGTCAGAGACCACCTCTCCCCACAGCCGAGCACGTCTGTCTTGTCGGAGGAGGGCTGGGGTGGAACGCGGGAGATTTCTGGCGCCTTCAGTTTCGGGGGGACAAAACTGCTGAAGGCCTCTACTTTCCGTAAAGCAAAGGCAGGAGTCACTCTTGATCCGTTTCGGGCACCTCGGGGCTTCGAGGCAGTGGCCCCGCCCCGGTGAAGGCAAGTGAGGCCAACAACAGCTTCCAGTCTTCCCACAGTATGAAAAGCCCTTTTGGGGTCCAAAACTCCCGAGTTCTGCTGGGAGCAATGGAGGATTAAAGCTCACTGGTGCCCTAAGCACTGACAAATCTTGGTGCCCCCCTCCTCTGTACATACTGTACAAATCTTCATTGGTTTTGTATTTTCTTTCTCAACTTTGTGGAGCCTCCTTGGGCCTGGTGCCCTAAGCACGTCCTTAGTCTGCTTAATGGTTAATACACCACTGGCTGGGAGGACTCAGCATGCTCGTGCTTGGAAAGGTATTATAAGGAGTTGTGCTGCTGACCACTGGCTATGGATAAAATAGACCTAGTGAACTTCAGTAGAGAAATAGTTCCAAAAAGCACCCCAGGCCAAGAGATCCCGTTCAATTAAGTTGGGGGAGGGCAGTGGAGGAAGGTAGAGAATCCAATGAAACGGAACTTGAGAATGCTGCTTACAATCAGTTGTAAGCCAGCTGGCTGAGTTGCTCTCCCAGTAATATGTTCTCTCTTCAGTTTAATCAGGCTGGAATCGGTGTATCCTAAGCCAGTGTTTTTCAATGATGGTGCCTTTTAAGTTGTATGGACTTTATCTGCCAGAATTCCCTGGCCAACATGTACGTCTGCTACTCTCTGTCCATCCAGGAAGTTTCAGAACTATTACAACCCTTGGAATTCTCCAGTCAGGAGAAAAGGGAATGTATTTAGCTATGCTGGGGTTACAACAGCTACCACTTATCTGGACATTATCATAGGTCAGTGTTTCTGAAGGTGATAACTGACTGAGGAATTTTGAGACTTGAAGGCCACACAACTTAAAAGTTGCCAATGTTAAGAAACACTGTTTTAGGAATATGTGAATTCCAGCCTGAGTAAACTAAATAGAATAGGATTGACCAGCATAGGGACACTTACCCACCATGGGCATCTAGACGCATAGAGGAAAGTCACAAGTCTTAACTGAAGGGTAATAGAGCTCTTCTGTTGGTGTATCCCAGCAGCCAATATCTAAGACCTGCTGCCTGTGATTCAGGGGGTGGTAAAAACTAGAAGTTATTGTTAGCTTGATTCTTCATAAACCTGTCAAGTCCTTTTGAAAACCACCCAAGTTGGCTGCCCTGACCACACCTGTTAGCAGCAAATTCCACAGGTTTCTTAAGCCTGGTGAAGAAAGTTCCTTTTATTGACCCCGAACAGTACTGCAAAATAGCAGTGTTTTTTTTTTTAAAAAATAGAAGCAGAATATCTAGGGATCTGATTTGCTGGCCAGTTTGGGTAAATTAGGCAGGTCCTTGTCAGTTTACTTGGGATTACTTCCATTATTTAGGCAGAATGGGCCTTTCAGGGGTGGCAACCTGAGCTGAGAAAGTCCATTGTTTAAAGGAGATGGAATGTTGATATAATCAGACTGATTGAGGGTGGAAGACTAGCCTTTTTCTCTGTTGCAATTTCCTTGTAAAGACTGCCCTTGGGCCAATCTGATTTTGATAGGATTAGGGCCAGACAAAGAAAGGAATTTAGTTTGACCCTGATTCCATCTAAAAGACAGAGAAAAAAAGGGTGCAATGTCTATTTTGTTTCTTAGGTCTATTTTCTCCACTACCGGGTATATCTGCCCTTTGTAAGGAGCCGAACTGCTATAGTGTTTTTTGGAAGGATGCTATTCCAGCCTTCGAACCATGTTGGTAGCTCTTTTCTGCATTCTCTGTAGCTCTCTAATATCCTTTTTTAAGGTGTGAGCAGAATTATACACAATATTCCAAGTACAGTCGTGCAATGGGTTATATAAATACACTATTCTATTGTTCTTTCTGATGACTCCAAATATGGAATAGGCTTTTTATTGAACCTGCACCCTTAATTATCTTTCTGTTTATAAAGTCCCATGCCTGGTTAGTCATTTGCCCACTGAAATCCCATTAATACACAGATAGCGTTTGGGCTTTTTTTTTAAAAATATGTATCCATCATTTTACACTGAACTGCAGTTGCATTTGTCTTTATGAACTCTGTTTGCCATTTTGAAACCTATTCGCTCAATATTGACAATCTTCCCAATTTTTGTTTGATTTTAACACCTTGTTTGGCATCAATAATTCATGGCTCACGTCTAAATCCAGGGTCACTGTGCAAAACCAACTTTTGTGGTTACTTTATGGCTATGTAGTTACCCTCACGTCACCATGCCTGCAGATTGCTGTAAAATGTCTTTAGCAGGTTGTAGTATACTCTCTAGTTAGGTACGGTAATGATGCACTCTTAAATGTAAGATAAAGTTGTAGAACCTGTCCTCATGGAACATAATTAGCCATGTGCTACAGGATGTTACACTTTAGAAACAATTATTTTTTAGGGAATTTTATTTTTAAACACATTGTTTTCCTTCAGGAACAATTCTCTGATTTTAATATTTCTCCGGGGACCATCATTGTAAAAGTTTTTTCTACATGCCAGGAGGATGCTGAATAAAGTGCAAAACCTTTTTAGGTTCCAGCTTCAAAATATACTTTCTACCAGAGAATCTATGGGACTGTAGGAAGTTGGCACCCACCCCTCTCCTAGAAAAATGAGATATCTTAGGAAATATTAAAAGGTAAGAATATTTCCCTTAAAAGGGAGGCAGAAACCCATCCCCCCCACCTTTGTCAATGGGCCATTAAGGCCTGGGTCAGTCTATTCTACATAACAAAGATCTACCTCCTTCAGGCAGAGCCATAGTAGGAATTGCCCACCTGGGAAGATTACATCATCCAGCAAGGCTGGGAGCAAGGCTGGGAGACAGACAGCCTACAGTTAGCTAAGATCCCCGCCACCTGGGAGTCTGACCACCAATCAGAATACGTTTCTTACACAGGAACAGGAAGCTCCAAGGCGGGGCCCAAGAGAGGGTATAAAACTCGGGCTCTCTCAGCATCTCTTTCTTTTTTCCTTCTTCAAGATCTTCAAGGCATGTGATCCCTCCTTTTCTCCCCAGGACCTCAAACCATATGGTCCTGTCCACCATTAAAACCATCTTCCCAAACAGCCTCCATGTTTCCAGTCCCTTTCTCCCCCCTTGGAACTGAACCCAGATGGACATTTCTTCCAATAGGACTTTGCATGACCTGGTCTCTTATTAAGGTGTTACCTGAATTGTGGTGGAATCTTTGTTCTTTTGGAGACCCACCCATTCTGGCAAAAATGAAGATTTAGGGAAAGAGGGCAGGGCTTTCCTCCCTCCCCCTTTCACAAATAAGAAACTGAGCTTCCTTATTCAACCTAGATTAACAGCACTTGAATGCACCAGAAGTCCAGTTCTGTTTGAAATAAACTTGCCTTTCAGATATCAACAGGAACCTCTCTACAGAAAGGAGAAACTGGAGGCCACAATACTTTCGATTTATAAAGCATTTTTATATTTGCTGCTTTATAAATCATTTATGAGTTGTGGTTTCAAGAGCCAAGTGGAGCAAGAGGTCTCCCCCCCCCCCCCAAACATCATTAAATTCTTCTGAATCTCAGAATACACTTTTGGATTTGATGGGCAAAACTTGCTTGGGAGAAATTTTGTGATAGCTAATGATTTATTTTTTAACACATTTATTATATTTCTTTTTTTAAAAAAATAAATTTTATTTACAAACATGTAAAATACACACACACACAAAACATAGACATACATCACATCTACACAATACAATACGAACAGGAGCTTCCTGTTCTTTCTAATAGCAATTGCCAATCGATATCGCTCACCTTATATTGTTTCCCCTTCTATTATATTTAGTTTGCATTTCACCATTCTTAACCCTCTTATCTTACTCCTCTGTCTGCTATATTGGCGGATTACCTCTAGTAAGTTTAAACCACTTGGATACATATATATGTGTTAATTCTCCTTAACTACTATTTTTGGGCTTTGTTGTCTTCCTTCATTGATCCTTGTTTCTTTCCTCCACCCACCTATACCATTTATCCCATATCTGGTAGTATTCTGTTTCTTCTTTTCCCTGGATTTCTTTTGTTAATTTGTCCATTTCAGCACAGTCCATAACCTTTCTTATTATTTCATCTTCGCTTGGAATTAAAATATTTATTATATTTCTAATCAGTCCAAAAGTGTTGTAATCCATTCTAGATTCACTATGAGCAAGTAAGCGGCCATATAAATTTCCTAAATAAATAAAATACTGTACAGTAATTGAAGTTCTCTGGGAAAATTACAGTGTAGCAAATACTATTAAGTGTTTCTATAACAATAATCCACCCACTGTTCAAAAGAATAAAAACAATGTGTTTTAGTCAAGAAGAAACAGAAAAATGCCATTTTGTTTGCCTATATTTTCATTTATCTTCTTGCTACCTCCCAAAGTCAGATGTGCTTTTATATCAAAGAGGTTACATTAAAAAAAGTGAAAAGGAAATAAGGCTTCTCTGGGAACTAATTGGATGTCATTCAGAAGTATGAGATGGCAGATAGGATTCTTGGTTTCCATATCTTTAAGGGAAAGCGAAGCAAATTAGAATAGAAAAATCTTTATATTCATTTACGAATTTATTTGCCCACTTGCGATAGAATAGAATAGAATAGCATAGGAATAGGAATAGAATAGAATAACAGAGTTAGAGATCTTCTAGGGTTCTAGTCCAACCCCCCATTCTGACTGAACTGAAGTTCAGCACTTTTGGAAGCCTTGTTTGGACTGCCAGAACCCACCCGTGCTCACCAAGGTATTAACCAAATCTAGATGTGATTAGCTGTAGCATCACTCAAGGAGTTTTTCCGTTTAGTATTAACTTCAGAATTAGGAATCAAAATAAGTAATATTTGGCTTCCTCTATTTGATCATTCAATGTATTAAAAAAAAGTTAAAATATGAAGCATTTCAAAACATTAAAATATATTAAAACATGTTATATAAAATACATTGAAATATGTTAAAATATAAAATATGTTAAAACTGGCAAATATCTATAAGGAACTATGCTCTTAATGGTAGTTGAAAGCCAGGACTTTCCTGCTCTTTTGAAGGTTTGGATCGTATTCTCCCACAGTCTCCAAACAAGGCTTCCAAAAGTGCTGAACTTCAGTTCAGTCAGAATGGCCTAAGAAAGCAGATTGGCGAAGGCTGTACTGCTCATTCCGAGACGTGAGGATCATGTGCATTGAAACTTTATTAGGACTTTTAATAGGAATAAATGCTTGTGGGAATAATGGTGTCAAATGAGAGACCTTTCACTGGCTTGTTTTTATATCCAGATTAACAGTAGATAGGAAAAAGATTTAGAGCACCTTCCTTTTTGTGTACGCTTGAGTAACAGCCTTAAATCCACAGATAATTTTTATGTTCCAGACATGCCTCGGGTGTACAAGAAGAGATGATTATAGCTCCTGCATCGGGCCTTGAATTAAACTTCGGATTCAATTTAGCGTTCCTGAAACGGAGACTATTCTAACTTCTTGTCTTTTTTTTTTTATGGCAGGCAGTATGATTCCGGTGGCTGAATTCAAGCATTTCACAGACCAGCAGCCTGCTTTCAAAGTTCTCAAGCCTTGGTGGGATGTGTTAGCTGAGTACATCACCATTGTCATGCTGATGATAGGCGTTTTCGGCTGCACTCTGCAAGTGAGTGAGTAGGGAAGCAGACTATACAATTCCAGAACCATGGAGTCGCTGACTGAAATTGCAGAATGGAATACTCATGACAGAAAGGGCTTTGGAAGTTGATTACATATACTGGGATGGGTTTATGATTTGATCCTGAGAAAGGGTAAATGTTTTTCAGCCTAAGGAGATTAGAAATCATGTACAAACATGTTGGGCAATCTTTTCTTCCCCCGTGACTTCTTATATTGCAGCAGGATTAGAAATCTACATTCATATGCATACACACTCTCATGAATTATTTACATATAACAAATGAGTCAAACATATCTAACTCCTCTCCCTTCCCCTCATGATCTTGATCAAAACAAACAAGTAGTTTAAAGAACAAATGAATGCAAAGTTCTCAGTCAAAATGTAAAAAAGCCAGGCTGAAATTATGGTTTTGGACACATTATGGAAAGACTTAATTCTCTTTGAGAAGTCTATACAATAACGGTGAGGAAGGCGAAAGAAAAGAGAAGAAGGACCACTGGCAGTAACAGGAATGGGCTCAGTTACAGTGGCATTTGGGTGCACTGTGGAGCTGGTCTAGCAATATGGTTAAGAGATAACACCAACTTAATGGCACACAATCAGTCAATACCTTACTGACAGATGTGTCACCTGTATGAAAATCAGAGATGGTGTTAAGTTGGATACACTGAACTCATTTTTTTTTACTACCGGTTGTGTGGGTGTGGCTTGGTGGGCGTGGTGTGGCTTGGTGGGCGTGGCAGGGGAAGGATACTGCAAAATCTCCATTCCCACCCAACTCCAGGGGAAGGATACTGCAAAACCTCCATTCCCACCCCACTTTGGGGCCAGCCAGAGGCGGAATTTGCCATTTCTCCGAACTTCTCAAAATTTCCGCTACCGGTTCTCTGGATTTCACCCCTGACTGAACTAATTCAGCACTATAGAAAAGGTGAGAGCTGTTATAATAAAAAGGCATATACTGGGTGATGCGACAGACACAATGAAGGGACTTTTGTATGCCTCTATCATATATATCTACTCAATTTGCATTCTACTAAAAAAGTCCATTGGAAAGATGCCCATAAAGGATTAAGAGGCCTAGTAAAATGTTTCTAGAATTCATCAAATCATAATTGGTTATTAAAACACTGCTGGCATAAAGTAACACATGCTGGCCAAAGAACTAGGGATGCTCATTTGCTGCACAGGGCATTCCAGTCCCAGATTACTGCAGGATTCATCCCATCCCAGGAGATTTTAAAAAAATAGAAAATCTGATAATACATTTTAGGCCTGTTTGGGCTACATGTCCACAAGGATAGAATAATTACTGTGACAGTATTTCAGAGCAAATAACATTTGGGGAAATGCCCATCACTAAAGATCTAGACTAGCTTATTCTCTGTTGTGCTATTTTTCTTTTTGTAGGATTTAAAAAAAATATTAAAAGGAAATTGTAGCTCTTGGACCTTGAAATGGTCAACTCCAATCACCTCCTCTGGGAATCTAAGAGATCATTATTATGTGATGTAAACTGTTGTATCGTATGAACTCTGATATATCATGTTTCTTTTCCTCACTTATATATTGTGGCAGGTGATACATGACAAGATTATCTGCCTTCCAAACCGTGTTCCCAGTGGTACAGCTTTTACTGATTTAACTTGTGAAGATTTCACCAAGAAGACAATCAATAACTCTGAACCAATCAAGTCTCCTGTCCGCCAGGAAATGAGTGGATTACGGAACAACTTAGACCTCCAACAATACAGCTACATCAATCAGATGTGCTATGAGACAGCCCTTCATTGGTATGCTAAGTACTTTCCTTATCTTGTTGTTATCCATACACTGATGTTCATGGTGTGCACCTCTTTCTGGTTCAAATTTCCTGGTACCAGTTCAAAGATTGAACATTTTATCTCCATTATGAGCAAATGTTTTGACTCACCTTGGACTACTCGAACCATCTCAGAGGTTTCTGAGGAGGAGAATACAAGCTCAGGAAAGGTGAATCGGATCAGGAAAAGTAATGTTCCCAGTGAACTGATTGAACTTTCTCCTACAGGAGGCTCTGTTACAGGAAAGAAAGTTGCAGAGTCCCCTTCCAGTAGCATGTTGGGCAAAAAGGAAGGTGAGGAAGCCAAGGCTTTGTTTGAAAAGGTGAAAAAATTCCGACTCCATGTCGAAAAAGGAGACATCCTTTACACAATGTACATCCGCCAAACTGTTCTCAAAGTTTGCAAATTTCTAGTTATTATTGTCTACAATGCAGTCCTTGTTCACAATATTAAGTTCGTAGTGCCCTGTAGTGTTAAAATGGAGGATATGACAGGTTATGACCATTTCTGTTGCAATCATACCAAAGCCTGTCTCTTTTTTAAGCTGGCTATGTGCTACCTCTGTTTCCTTGGAGTGTATGGCCTGACCTGCCTCTATACACTTTATTGGCTCTTTCACCGGCCGCTTAAAGAGTACTCATTTCGCGTTGCCCGTGAGGATACTGGCATCAAGGACATCCCTGATGTTAAAAATGATTTTGCTTTCATGCTCCATCTCATAGACCAGTATGATTCCCTTTACTCCAAGCGCTTTGCTATATTCCTCTCTGAGGACAGTGAGTTCAAACTTAAGCAGCTCAACCTCAATCACGAGTGGACACATGATAAGTTGCAGCAGAAACTGCAGACGAACCCTAGTGGGCGCCTAGAACTCCACCTCTTCATGTTGCCTGGGTTGCCTGACACTACTTTTGAGATGATTGAGTTGGAAGCTCTAAAACTGGAGTTGCTCCAAGACGTCACTTTCCCGGTCTCGGTAACTCAACTGATCAATCTCCAAGAGCTAGTGCTGATCAACTGTCCTGCTAAGCTGTCCTTTACCTCCCTTAAGTTCTTCCGTGAACAGCTGAAGGTGATGATGGTCAATTTTGATGACATAAAAGATATACCTGTGTGGATCTATAACTTGAGAGCTTTGGAAGAGTTGTACATCTCAGGATTTTTCAACCAAGAGATGGGCCGGACAGGAACTCTAGAAAGCTTACGTGAGCTAAAGAACCTAAAGGTTTTGACACTGCACAGCAACATCTCAAAACTGCCACCCAGCGTGGCTGATCTGGCCACTCACCTGCAAAAACTCAGGATACATAATGATGGGACTAAGTTGGTAGCCCTTAACTATCTCAAGAAGCTCTTCTCGGTGCAGGAGCTAAAACTGATAAACTGTAACCTGGAACGGATCCCCCATGCTATTTTTAGCCTGGTGAACTTGCAAGAGTTGGACTTGAAGAATAATAGGTTGATTTCCATAGAGGAAGTCATTAGTTTCCAGCATTGCCGAAAGTTGATATGTCTCAAACTTTGGCACAACCAGATTTTCACCATCCCTGAACATATCCGCAAACTCAAGACCTTGGAGCAACTTGACCTCAGCCATAATTACATCGAAGCTCTCCCTTCCCAACTCTTCATGTGCACCAGGCTACATTATTTGGATCTTTCCTACAATAAAATTCAGACCATCCCTTCTGGGATGGGAGTTTTACAAAGCCTTCAATATTTCTCTGTTTCGCACAATTGCTTGGAGACATTGCCCAGTGAAATTTACTTCTGCAAGAAACTCAAAATTCTCAAAGCAGAACACAACAAACTCCGGCGCATCTCAGAGCGCATAAGCTGGCTTCCTTTGCTGTCCAGGATAGAGCTGAAAGGGAACCAGCTTGAAGCCCTACCCTTGGAGATTGGTCAGTGCAAATTCCTCAAGCGTAGTGGTCTGGTGGTAGAGAGCAATCTTTATGAGACATTGCCTTTAGAAATAAGGGTAAAAATGGAGGACGAATGATGGATGTGATCAGTAGCAAGGACAGTGTAATTTCTCAAGTGCCAGCTGTGTAGGCATAGAGCCAGAATACGTAAGAGTCTGGCTCTGTTCATCCCAGATGCTCTCCCAGTAAGCCCCAACCTTTTTTCCATGTCACCATGGAATGGATGTGATAAGTCTTAGTCTAGCAAATCTGTATCTCAGGATGAAATCAGGAAGGAGCTGACAGCATCAACCCTACAGAGAGGGGTGGAAATGGGAAGACCCAGCAAAAAGAAGTAGAAAGTGACATTTTGTTTTTGTTTCGTTTTTGTTTTTCTGAAAAACACCAATTTTCAGAACAGTTAAGTAGAACAAATAATTTATAAGAAAAAGGACCGTATCAGACCAAAGAATCATTGTATTTAATTTTTTGTGTCTATTTATGTACATATTTTTGAACTACTCTGACACTTTGCTACATACTCTTCTTCAAGTGGATTCATTTGTCCACTCTTAAGCTGCAGCTACTTGTTGCCATGTTTGGAGACATTGCCTAATTTTATCAAAAGTGATTTTGGGTGATGCTGTGCCTATTTATTGCAATAGGCGAGAATTAGTCAGAGACTAGGAATCTTGCATAATTATCAAGATAACTTAGCTCTCTTTATTCTGTTATTTGTTAGAATTGTGTTCTGAAATGTTGAAGAGCCAAACCACAAAGCATTTGCTTTGATCAATAAGGATTCATCATGTGATGTAACTTCTAATTTTTCTATTTGTCACGTTTGCCTAAATCCTGTCCAGCATTCTGCCAATGGGAGCATCTCTGTGCAGTGCAGTGCAGTTTCTCTCATGGAGGTTGTCCATGTACTTGGCAGAGTGGAAGTAACTTCCATGCATAGCAAGTGCTGGGAAATATTGTGGTGATTCTCCTAATTTCTTCCTAAGTCTATCGGATGAGAAATATAGGAGATATACAGTGTAAATCCCACATCTTATTAATGTGACTGTATACCTTTAGATGAATACCCATTGGAGGAGTCTTAAAGGATGACTCAACTTTCAATCCTACTATCTTCTGCCTATAGAATGGAAATCATAATTGTTGTCATGCACTCTTAAGGACTTTTGACAAAGACCTTCAAAAAAGAGTCTTGAACAAGCTGTTGCAGTCATGAGATTAAAAACAGGTTCTCTTAGTAATTAGTAAGTAATAAATCAGTAAGAGAACATGAAGTAGTAATATGTCCCATGCACACAGAAAACTTATGTTGATATAAACTATCACTTCTTGATTTTTCTGTTGATTTATTTGAAGAAAGCATTAGATTTCTGCCTTAGGTTCCTGTCCTGATTATACCTCTGACAAGCTCTCTAGGCAGTGCCTTGCTTCTAATCAGAGCAAATGGCATTCCATTGAGGTAGCATCAAGCAAATGCTTTGGTGGGAAGATTAGCTTATGACTGGGAAAGCTTCAAAAGATTCTTAGGTGAGAAACAATCTAGTTTTTCTAGATTGTGGATATCAGTGCCACTCACCTCCAATGGGATTTTCATTATTTTGTAATAATATGCTAAAACAGTGCTTAAACAGTTAAAGAAAAAGGAGAAACACGTATAAAGAGATTGCAAAAATAACTGTAAAAGATCTGGGAAGACCCAATCATTATTATTTATCTTCATTTAGTATGAATGGTCAACATTTACCAGTAATTTAACTGGTTAGTTGATTGATATGGCAATTTATTTAATGGTAAACCACTAGCATTGTATACATGGTGTATCAGGTTTACCTCCAGTTGAAAGAATAAATAGCTGGTGATAGAAGCGATTTGGTACAAAAGTCTAATTCATGAGGGACTCTAAGCCTAATGTTTGTCTTGTATTTTTAGATTTGACACCAGCCCTAAGTACCAACACTATGTATGTATGTATGTATGTATGTATGTATGTATGTATGTATGTATGTATGCATGCATGCATGCATGCATGCTGTTTGCAATTACAACCAGTGTCAAGAGTTATATTTTTGCCAATAAAATAAAGTCAAGAGGCATTTAGAAACAGTCTGTTATATCTTGTTGCCACCTAGCGGTTGATGTTAATTAAGGAAGGGGTGGGGAACCTATTTTGCTTCCTTTATCTAAGATAAAATCTGAAGGTTCACAATATCCTAACCATGTTTTTTTAAAGGTAAGGCAGATAACCAATTAGTTAGACCTCACTGGAAAATATGCACAGATGAAGCTTTAATTCTGCATGTTACCAATTTGTTGTGAGCTACAGTATCTTTAGGAAAGAAACGCAGCATATTATATTTTGAAAACCCAGTCAAGAAACAGACTGCCTTTGTATGAGAAGTCAACCTTTCTGGAATTTTTTTCATAGCTTTCCAATGACAAGCAACTTCATTGCTACGTGCCAGGTGCATAGAGCTGTTTGTTTGAAGTGATTTGTTCTTGTATTGCATAGAGTAAAACTGCAACCTTAAATGTATGCTAAGCAAATCAATAAATGAGGCTTTCACTTAACATGGTTGCAGGTCTGAAAGAATAGACAGATGTGGTGATGTGGATTGTCAGGGCTAGAAAAGTTGAAAAAAATTCCAAAAAGTGAATAGCGTGCCATTTCTGTAGTGTTGCCAAGAAAGGTCCATATATGTGTCCCTGAAGTCATCAGAAATCTTTATCTTTTAAGATAAGCTGTCAATCAGCACATCAGCACATTGGAACAGAAATTGAAGGCTTCACTTAGCAGAATGAACAAGAGACTTTTAGGCTGTTTTACTCTATTACAAAACAAGGAAAATGTGCACATTTACATGAACAAAATCTCCCTCCTCTTAAGAATATTAAAACAGAGTCCAAAATATCTGAAATAAATTCATTATGCTACATTTAAGCATGCTGTTCATTTGGGTGCTGGTGGCAGAATGAGATGGAGTTGTGATTGTGATGGTAAGCCTAGATGGAAATTCTAGCCACTCATTTTCAAATGAACCTAAATTGAGAGGGGAGAGGCTCTTTGCTGTCATCTAGTGGACATCAGGAGTCCTAGCAAGACAACCCTAAACTCAAACCCAACCCGTCTTCTTGGAATTATGCTATAGATATCATCTGCTACAGCCACACAATGTTAGGAGTGGACACATCTGTTTTGGAGAAATTGCATAATTGCTAAATGGGAGTTTATAAACAAAGACTACCTGTGTGTGTAACTTTTCGTGCTTTCCTCCCCCAACATTTTTTTGGCTTTGAAGCCAAAATGTTACTGAGTCCTAGTATTAAATAATTTAGATTACGGTAAGCCTGCAGAAAGCCTAAAAATGTAAAGTACATTTATCTCATCTTTTTAGGACAAAGTGAAATTAAGGCCAGCAGAAAAAGTTGGGAGCTAGTCCCTATGCACCCACCCCTAGCTACAAGCCTGAGAGTAAAATATTTGAGCTGTGGATGCCCATGGTTTTTTAAGAGCATGTCATAAAATGGCCTCCTTGGGAAGGTATTGTCTGTTTGCAAAACAGATGCCAGAACCAGCCATAAAACATGCACTAAGAGAAAAAGTGATGAAATAGTTCACCAAATCTTTATTCCCTCTAATGATTTCTATTATTCCACTTTATCTTTTGAGTGATTGTTTTTCCTAATTAGTGGGGCACATTTCTAAACAAAAGCACAGGGCTCTAATCACACATCACTCTAAAACTGGCTAGGAGGCAAATGCTTTATAGACAGCCTTCTGTGCTGCGCAACTCAAAAGAGTAGAGAATGTGCAAGCAAACCAAGATGGTTGTGGGTGTTGCACTTTTTTTATGGATAGCCATCTAGTTTTTCGGGACAGATTATTGCCAAGGGGAGGTGAGCGAAAGACACAGGAGAAAAAGCATTAGTTGCTACCTTTTCTTGCTTACATTCCAAGGTATGTATGTATGTATGCATGCATGCATACATACATACATACATACACACACACACACACACACACACACACACACACACACATACATACATACATACATATATATACACACACACATATATTAAACAGAAGAGACACTCTTCCCATTTAAAGCTCCTTGGGCAATTTCTAGGTATTTTTAGTAGTCTACCAGATGATTCCCGAACTATCCTGTCAGAGCTGAAGAAGCTTCGTGGATGAGAAGTGAAATGTCTTCAAAAGAAAAAAACAAAGTCCAGTTGCCTCCCGAAAAAGCACCTTTGGGACAACCATGACCTGGATGACTGAAAATCTCTCCAGATCTCCCAGATCAAGCTAATTATCGCCTCTGCAGGTGGCAACAGTGAGCTGCCCTTGGAGCTCTCTGACTCTAAGCAGACTCTAAGGCCCCTTAGATAATATTTAGATGGGAAACCTGAAACTTCCAGGGCAAATGGCTAGAGTCTAGAGACCAGCAACCAAGAACACTTTGTGGATGCTTTCTTCAAAGCTAAGCACAATTCCAGTATGTTTCTACCCAAGATTGTCATGAGAATCAAAATATGGAAGAGCCACCAATGCTTCCTTAAATTTCTGAGTAGGAACCTGCTTATAGCATCCAGGGAATGGGACACTGTAAAGTCCTACACACACACATGCATGCACACCAGTATGGGATTCAAAAAATTGTACTACCGGTTCTGTGAGCATGACTTTGTGGGCGTGGCAGGGGAAGGTAACTGCAAAATCCCCATTTCCTCCCGATCAGCTGGGACTCGGGAGGCAGAGAATAGATGGGGGCAGGGCCAGTGAGAGGTAGTATTTACCAGTTCTCCGAACTACCCAAAATTTCCGCTACTGGTTCTCCAGAACGGGTCAGAACCTGCTAAATACCATCTCTGACATGCACACCTATCAACCCTTTCACTGCCATACAGGGAGTCTTCGACTTACAAATGTTCGTTTAGTGATCGTTCGAAGTTACAACAACACTGAAAAAAGTGACTTGTGATCATTTTTCACACTAATGATTTGCACCCACCCCCATGGTCACGTGATTGATATTAGGATGCTTGACAGCTGACTCACATTTATGATGGTTACAGGGTCCCAGAGTCACGTGATCCCCTTTTGCAACCTTCTGAAGTCAGGGGGGGGAACCAGATTCACTTAACAACTGTGTTAGTAATTTAACAACCGCAGCCATTCGCTTAACAAATGCAGCAAAAAAATCGTAAAATGGGACAAAGCTCACTTAACAAATTTCTCACTTAACAACCTAAAGTTTGGGCTCAATTGTGGTTGTAAGTTGAGGACTACCTGTATTCAACTTTAGTCCATCTCCCCTCCCCCCCGCGCCCCTTGGCAATTGTCCTTATCTGCTGTGTTCCACTTTAATCTGCCTTGTTAAAAACAAGTTTTCTTTGGCATGGTGAAGTTTAAAAGTTTGGATTAAAAATGTCAGATTGTTTCCATCTCCTGGTGTGAGAGTTTGACCTCTGTAATTTTAATAGTGGAACACCACTATTAAACTGTGTGTAGGTGTCAGCTGACCTTATTCGGCGTTGCTGGAAGAATACATATTTTTTAATAAATAAATAAATAAATCTGTGATTTAATATGTTTAGTGATTTTTGCAATTTTCTAAATTTCTTTTTCTCCTTCGTGTTTTGCTGTTTGCATTTCAAGAGAGGGCAATCATGCTGAAAGCAAATGAGTCCTTCTGGCTAGGTCACACTAGCTTTGTTCTTACACCCCCCTCCCCTTCCAGTCCTTTCCTCCCGCATTCAGCTGCCATGGAGATGAAATAAAGCCTCTTGTGCTGTAGAGGGTTGCCCTGAAAAATCGTAGGCAATCACAAGATAAAGGAGAGAAGATTTGGGAACGGGTATCCTCCTGGATAGGAAAAAAGGAAGAGAAGATTGCCTGCAGAAAGGACCGGCTTCCTGCAGGTAAGAAGCTGATGCTGGACAGAGGAAGTGAAAGAATAAGGGCAGGAAGGCAGATTCGTGGGGCTTGTGGTCTGTGGTGGAAAATGTGGGCAAGCAAGAAGATGGGAGGTATTTATTTTGCCACATGGCACACTGAACTATAAATTAAAGTTTACAATCACATCAATCAGGCTGTATAGCACTCTAAAACAAAGACCAACTCAGCTAGTGAATGACATACTTTGTCTAAAAACTTAACAGACTAGTAGCTGCCATTGGTCTTAAGGCAGTTTATAAAACGTAACTGTAATAAAATGACCCAAACTGTTAGAAACTTCTCACTTGAGTTAATACTGCAAGGGTTTTTTCCCCTCCCTCAAGGCTAACTTGGGAAAAATAGCACACAGGGTCATCAGCTCAGGAGACCCCCAATAGCATTTGTATTGTATTCGTTTATTTATTAATATTTTACATTCAGTAAAAGATAACCATTTGAAATATATTTGATCTTTTGCTTCTCTGATAACATAGGTTGAATATTATACTGCAGACAGTTCTTGATTTACAATTAAAGTTATAGTGGCCTCGGAAAGGATGCTTTAGAGCCCATAAAGCACTTCTGGTTGTTGCAAAATCTCATGCTGCTCACCTTCCCCACGGTGACATGACAGTATTTCCGGTGCTTGGCAACCAGTTCACATTTATGACTGGTCGCAGTGTCCTGCAGTCCTGTGACTGTGATTTGAAATGTTTTTTGCTGGTTTCCAGCAAAAAAAAAACCCATTCAGTTAAGAGAATGGGTTTGCCCTTACAACCATGTGATTTGTTCAGTGATTTGTGATTCAGAGTTATGATCACCCAATTCGCTTCATGACTGCCATAAAATTAAGTCTGAGCATGTGGGTGCCTCAATTTACAACTGTCACAGCTTATGACTAAAATTATGATCCCAATTGTAGTCGTGAGTGGAGGATTACCTACACTTCTCTCTACAGTAGATGGGACGATGTAGTTCGATTCAATTTTTTGGTAGCCTAATTTGCATTTCAACCATTTTTCAGTAAATAAACCACTTCTGCACAATATAGCAAAAGTCAAAATACCTTAGTGGGCACAATGTGTAAACTCAGTCAGTGAGACTTACTTCCAAAGAGATAGATGGGTGGATGGACAGATGGACAGAGACAGACACAGACACGCATATAAACTGAAGTTAGGACATCTTAGCTTGTTTTAGTGCACGGATGTCAAACTTGTGGTGTCATGTTGCTGTCACGTGATGTTTTGCAACGTTTTTCCTCTTCACGGAGCTGGGGTGGGCATGGCCTGCGCATCACGCATCCGACCCACAGGTTTGGCACCCGTTTTAGCGCAAAAGCCAAACAAATTACTCATATTCCTATTAATTGTTTTTTTTCTAGTGATGTTTACCCTGTTAGAAGTCACTTTCTTCAATGACAGCCTTGCCCAGTTCCAGTCTTTAAAGCCTTGGTGGGATGTTCTGATGGACTATTTGGTACTAGCAATGCTGATGATTTCTCTTCTCTCAGGGACTCTATTAATCTCTGTTGATAAAATGACTTGCCTTCCTCTAAATAATAAGCTAAATGAGACTTCAGCAGTTGTACCCAAGACTCGAGCTGTGGATCAAATCATCAGTGAAGAGTTTCCTGTGGCAAACAGTCATCGCTCAATCAAGCTGGACTACCAACAGTATCTATACATCAGCTATGTCTGTTATCAGAAAGTTCTGCCCTGGTTTTTGAAGTATTTCCCTTACTTTGCACTTGTCAATTCACTGCTCTTAATGGCAAGCAACAACTTCTGGTTCCGATATCCTAAGACTTCATCAAAGATTGAACACTTCTTGTCCATTCTGATGAAATGTTTTGAGTCACCTTGGACCACCAAGGCTCTTTCTGAAATAGGTTGCCAGAACTTCCTAGGTACACGCACAAATACTGTTAATATGGGGTATCCAGGACAATTCAAGTCTCCTTCCCCTTCTCCCATCCTAGTTTCAAAGGATCTGGAACTTGGCCAGGCCCTTTTTGAGAAGATCCATAGATTCAGAGCACACACTGAAGGTGGCAGGATGATTTATAGAATCTATTTGGGACAAACCATCTTCAAAACTGCAAAGGTTCTAACTGTGCTAGGTTATACCTTCAACTGTGTAGGATCCATTTCCTTCAAGCATCTTTGCCTGGCCGACATACAAAACGTCATTGGCTACTCTTCATTCATCTGTACTCATAGCATGGCTTTCATTCTGCAGAAATTGATAGCTACTTATATATTTTTAGTATTCCTGTATGGAATTGTGGGGGTTTATTCATTCCTATGGCTTTTGTGGCAACCACTGCAGAAATATTCTTTTAAGCAAGCACATGAAGACTGTCGTGTCCTTGATATCCCAGATGGACAGAATGATTTTGCTTTTTTGCTACACATGGCTGACCAGTGTAATCAACTCTATTCATGGCGGCTTGCTAATTTCTTATCAGCCATGCACAAGAATGACATGCAGGATGCAGTCTCTAGTAGTAAATTGGGAACAAAAGATAAGGCTGGTTCCCATTATCCTTCCCTATAATCAAAATAAAACATATTCTTGTATGTACGTGAATAAGCATTCTATTTTACTCCTTGCTAAAAGTTATGCCTTACAAGAAGAGAAAGTTATTTTGGAAGCAAGTCATATGATTAAATGCCTAGAATGAAACATTTATCCCAAGAGAAAATAAGTTTAGGAATTGGTAAGTAGATAAATCACCAGGTCATAAATTGACTATAGTGGGCTTCGAGTATAAAATAAAAGACCTGGTCTGACGGTGGTTAACTTATGGCCAAGTCCCTCAGCTTAAAAAAAAAGATATCAGTGTTTCTTATTTTACAAACATAAAAGGGAGCATCCTCTATAAATTGAAAACAGGAAATGGAAGAGGAATGCCAATCCTGCTCTTCCATAGGCAATAAGTGAAGAGAACCACATTGAACAAAATTCAGGCTAAATCTAGAGCACATTTCATTGCAACCAATACGGTTAAGGAAACTGGATAGACTACAACAAAAGGGTCGATTTTGGAAAAGCATTTTCCCCCCTTTCTTTTTAAGCATTAGAGATTCGTCGGTAAAATGAAGAACAAGTGATAAACATATGTCAGAGGAATTTAAATGAATAACTCTTACCATAGGATCTGATTTTATTTTTAATTACTAACATGATTACTATGAGAGATTATGGGAAGTGGGAAAGTCATGGAAGCAACATTGGATATAAAACATCAAGAGATAAGAAAGAATTTGGTAATAAACAGCAGCTAAGCCCAGGCTGCAAAAGGCCTAGGAAGAAGAAATTGATGGTTCAAAGATACATAAATCTTAATCAACTAATGCAAGAAGACAGGGAATATGCTGCTGTTTCCAAGATTCTCCAATTTACCTTCAGTCCTAACATTAAACACACTTTATAGAAGTCTATGTAATTCTTGCTTTGTTGTCTGTTCCTTGCTGGGAAGGGCTACATATCACCTGCTGAAAAGATACTAATAAAAGTTTGTTAGAAACTATGTGTTTCTACGTACGTGTGTTTGTTTCACTCCAACGTTCTTTGAGAGAGAATCAATATATACCAAAAGTAGGAAATTTGTGTTGCTCACAATATTCTCCATTGGGGGGGGGGGGCAGAGGATCAGCTATCCTTGGCCTGATCCTAAGTAATAAAAAAAAAAAGCTTTGTTGAGGAAGTAAAAGTAGCAAGAAAGATAATCACATAATTGCGAGAATTCTTAATGTTAAGGGTAACCAAAAACGAGTTTAGTCAAGATACATCTTGGACTTTAAAAGGATTGATTTTAATACTGTAGGTCAATATTCAATGGGATGTCATGGCAGGGGAAAAGCACTCAAAACAGATGCAATCCTATTATAAAAAATGAGATTTACCCTACTCAAAAGACAAAAAGAATGGAGGATAGCTGCAGAAGCCAAGATGACGCTACAAAAGGTTTAGTGGAAACTGAGCAGGACACGGAGGAGGGGGAAGGCTGCCAGTTGCTAATAGTAATAGCTCAAAGCTCATCATGGATTCTCCTTTTCCTTCACTTTCCCTGGATGTATTTGAACAGAACACAAGGAAGCAGCAATCTCAGAGCATTGTGAGGCCCACAACCCTGAAGTCTTTTTGTTCATTGATAGAAAGTATCTTGTCAGTCAAAAATGGAAGGGAGAAAAAAAAAGGATCATGGCGTGCCATTTTACCTATGTTTATTCAATTAAAAAAAGTTCCTGCAAAGCTGCAACTTTTTTGTCATTTCTCTTTGGCTACTTAGGCTCCAGGGACAGTGCTGGTTGAGGCTAACATGAATGTTGGAGCTGGGCATGGGGTTGTGGCTCTTAAGTGCGAAGTAGCTGGGAGTAGTGCACTCGCTGGCTCGATGGAGGAACCCTGTTGAAAGATGTGCCCCCCCCCACTCCTACCTTAGCCCCAGGCCATTGCCCTCAAACCTGACCCCCTTTGTGGGGCTTTCCTTCTAATGCAGTCAAAATCTGGGCAAGGCTCTGTCCAGTGGAGTCACACTCTGGGCAAAGGCTAGGGTCTGCTCTCCTCCTGCCACCATCCCAGCATCTCTTTCCTGTTAGTTTTGGAAACAGAAATATGGCTCCCTGTCTGGTCTGGGACCGGCCAGTGTGTATATTCTCTGTTTAATTGTCCCAAAGGTGCTTTTTCAAGAGGCAATTGGGCTTTCTTTATTTTTCTTGATGAGGTTTTGCTTCTCATCCAAGAAGCTTCTTCAGTTGTGGCAGTTCTGTTTAATTATTGCAAAGATATATAAAGGAGAATATCTGTAGCTCAGGTTTGAAAGGAGAGATCCTTGGTGTTCTTTGAGTTTGTTGTTTACTTTCAGATGTTTCATTGCCAGGACTAGATGACGTCATCAGTATATTATATTATAAAGATCATAGTTGAAGCCATTTGAAATCAGAAGCCACATGCCAGGAATAGGAAAGCCCATGGGCAGCTTATGGTTTTGGTCCTACTTTGCACCCTCTCCTGAATACCTTCCGATGAGCTAATTGCAGTCCCCCACAGTAAATACTGAGTTGACGGCACTCCTCAGTCCCCCAGCTACCTCCCAATAGCTGACAGATGCTGAATCTAAACACTGCTCACAATTAAGCAATATTTATTTAGTCTGCATTACTGTAAACATGTCCTTTTCCAGTTCTTGTATTGTTATGGTCTTTTCCAGTCTCTTGATTGTTAGCAGTTATGAATTTAAGTCCTAAGATGGCACAATCCAAGTTTCTGCTAAAAATTCATTACAGTAAATCTGTGGCCCTATGTGCTGCATCATAACTCTTTCCGTGCATTTCCACTTCAGACTTCTCCTTAAGGCCAGATGACGGTACTGGATAGTTCATGAGAAAACATGCACCTTTTGCACTTCCTGTAAATAGGACAAGTGGTGGAGAAAATATGTTCAGATAGGTCAGTAGTTCTGGTAGGCTTGAAGCAATTTACTCCAGGTTTGTCCAACTAAGTAGCCGTTTGTTGTTTCAAATAAGGCATTCCTTTCCATCATAGCCATCTAAGGAATTGGAAGAAAGGTGCTTCAGGATTTCCAGACCCAGAACGGAATCTGGAAATCAAGAAATTCTCCAAGCAGGAGAATGTAGCAAATATATAAAGTGATGTCTGGATGCCCTAATTTGGTGCCACTTGCACTGCATGTAAAGGGGTATTCTCCAAAGAGAAACCTAGCTCCCTTAAGCAGCTATATTTCCAATTGCTGCCTGTTTAATGTGGTCCTGCAAGTTCTTAATGGATTAAAGGAGACAGAATAGAATGCTGTAGAATCATAGCATATAAAAGTTGATAGGGACCGTTAAGATAATTTAATCCAATCTCCTGCCCAGTGCAAGAATCTACCACTATACCTTCCCCTGGCAGTCGTCCAGTTACATACTAAAACAAAATCGATTCTCTAAAAGTCACATGGGTATCCTTAAGTAAACTTCCAGGGCTGTTGAATGAACATTAGTATTCAGGGTGAATCTTTGGTGTTGATCGTTCTTGCCAATTTAAGAGCAACAATTTCTTCCAAACTACTTTCTTCCAGATTTATTATACTATCGTTTCCATAAATATGCTTTCCCAAACATGCAGCTATCATCACTTGAAACTTTTTTTGGTGCCTGCTATCTCTAATTTTTAAATAAAAAAGATCGTAGAAAGTTCTGGCTATTTTGCAGAAATCTCTGGCTAGAACATGCGGAAGACTTCACCGAAAGGAGCACCCAAGCCAACTATGGTCAGGGATCATTACATATCTAATGGTCTCTTACAGCTCTATAATGCAACTCATGGATGCTTTTCATTAGCAGATTAAGAGTACATAAATCACTTCAATTCCTGTTTGGAATGATGGATGCATAGATACACTAAGCTCTTTGATTCATCCTTCCTTTACATCCTGCCTATACGCTCAGAAATAGTAACCATTCTGACTTATTTTTTAGCACTAAAGGGATCAATTGGGAGATGATTTTCTTGGGCAAAATTGCTAACCCAACGAGCAAAATCTTTAAATAGGCAATACAGGATCTTAAGGTGTTAAGAACGACATATGACACACAAATGATGCATTTTGGTTTTTCTTTTGAATTTAATTTAAATATATTTATAATCACTCCCTATTCGTGTATTTAATAACCTTTCCTTGTCATATTAACTTCAAGACGTCCTTGGACATCTGTGTTAAACCATGGTTCACTCATCCACAACAAGCCCCATAATTACAGTAAACCCCACTAACTAGATGAACTAGATACGTGAGCCGCAACATACAAGGGGATAAGCGAGACACAATTTGGCTTAGTCGGATGTGAAAACGCAGCTTTGACGCCTCGGATGGCCGCCCGAAGACAGATGGGCGGTTCGATCAATCTCTCGGTAGGATCGCTTGGCAAACGTTCACCGAGATCAGCAAGGGGCGCCACCCGCCAGACGCTGTCAAGACTCCCCATGGGTGCCTGAGACAGGGACAGGGAAAGGGAAGCAGGTTTTAGCCTTGCGCATGCGCGCGAGTCCTTCCTGCGAGGCAAAACAAGCGCAGGGCAAACCGGGGCCGGAGGAGGAAGGAGGAGGAGGAGGAGGTTGGAGTTACGGTGGCCTGGTTGGTTCGCACCGCGCCTGCGCGTTGCGGTGTTTGTGCATTTTGGCTGCGCGGCGGCTCCGGGGGAGGGGGGGGGGAAAGATGGCAGCGTCCTCGTTGGAGCAGAAGCTGTCCCGCTTGGAGGCCAAGCTGAAACAGGAGAACCGGGAAGCCCGCCGGCGCATCGACCTCAACCTGGAGATCAGTCCGGCCCGGGCTCGGCCTAGTAAGGGAGGGGAAGAGGGGCCCTGCTTGGCTATGGCAGGCCCAGCTTGGACACTGAACGGGTTGCGGGGGGTGGGGTGGGGAAGGGAGATGCCGCCAAGTGGGGGGCGGGAGGGACGGGGCAGAAGGGAAAGAGCTGAAGCCCCAAGGCCTGTTTCCCTGAGCCTGGAAGGAAGGAAGCTGGGAAAAGGGAAGCCCAGGAACTGCGCCTCAAGCTGGGAAGGAAAATAAGGGGGAAAAGTGGAAGGGAAAGAGGAGATTGGTAGGAAGAGATGCCTAGGTTGAGTGGAAGCCCCTAAGGTGGGCATCTCCTGGATTAGGGGGGTCCCTGAAGCCCAATGTCAGAGTTGTTCACAGTTAACCCTAACTACGAGGTTAAAGGTAAAGAACTGGCTGAAGGGGGTGTCAGCATGGACACGTCCGCCAAGTTGTTTAGTGGGTGTTGCACCGCCGTGTTTGCAATAAACGTGCTAAATGGGACACATTGGGGAGGTTTATGGTTGTCTCGCTGGAGAAGAGCCGAATGCTGGGGAAGTTTGAGGGCAAAAGAAGGAGGGGATGACAGAGAATGAGGTGGCTGGATGGAGTCACTGAAGCAGTAGGCCTGAGCTTAAGTGGACTCCAGAGGATGGTAGAGGACAGGAAGGCATGGAGGAATGTTCTCCATGGGGTTGCGATGGGTTGGACATGACTTCGCAACTAACAACACCATGGTTGTCTAATTGGTTGTCTATAGTTGGTGAACACACGAATACAGGCTGCGTTAACTTCCTGTGAAACATCAGTTGGGGCAAAGGGAGAACCTAGAGATGTGCAGATGAATGGATTATTATTATTATTTAAAAAGGACTTTGAAAGAATCACACTAAGGCTGAACGGTCTTTTGATGTAGAGGAATGAAAGCACTGGACTGAGAATGCTTTCAAAGCTCAATTGTTTGCTTAAAAATATTTAAGAGTCTCTCTGCAAGATTGGTGCCTGTGTATGTCTGAAAACAGTGAGATCCAAGTTCCAGGCTAAATATAGGATGTTTTGTATATTCTGCTTATAAGTAACAAGTCAGTTAAAGTCTTAGCTCTTATACTGCGTACTCACAAACCTTGGATATCCCCACCCCCACCCCCAAATTTCATGTTGGCTTGGTTCTGAGTTGAAATGGTGATTCGTTGCATCACAGAAAATAGATGAGTTTATTAAGTAGGATAAACATTTTGATTGAATCCAGACAGTAATCAGATTAAGTATGATATCCAGGGCTTGTTCGTTTAAGTTAAAACTGAAATGTTGTTTCATATACATTCATATTTATCTGTATTTTTATTCATTTCCAATGGCTGGACATTCTCCATTTCTTTTTGACATATTGTCCTTTCCTTGCCTAATTCTTTGTGGGCAATGCTGTTAAATATAGTATCCACACACCTGCTAATGATAGAACTGACTCAGAATATTAGAAGAATTATACTCAATTACATGACTGCTCTACAGTATTTGTGTCTGGCCAGCCAGCCCAGATGCCTATAGAAAGGCCTATAAACCCTAAATTGCTTTTCTACTTTTTTTCATGTTGCATTTAAACATGTCCATCATGTTCTAACTGTTTCTGATTTGAAAAGCTTCAGATCTTATAAGATTTATTACAAATCCCTAATATGTTTGAAGTGGGTCAAAATGTCTTTAACAATGGCAAATTATACAGTGCCAGGTTCAGTTTTGAGGCTCTTTTGAGGTAAATCCACTTAAAATCTGTTCAGAGAGAACAGGAGAATTGAGTATACAGAGAACAGAGATGGAATGGAGTATCTTGAGAGCAGAAGTGGTGAAACTGATTCAGTAGGTAAACTAAAATCACAGATTTTTCTTCATTAGACATACTAATTGAGGATCCTATGAGAAAGATTATGGTTGGACCAATCTTGTGTGGAAGGATACTATGTTCATACAATTTGTTGTGCAAATAAAATCTATATATATATATATATGTCTGCCATACGAATGGCAGTTACATGAAATATATATCCATGGCTATCCCACATACCTAAGCAAATCCCATAGGAATCTTGGAATAGGAATTTTGCTCTTGGATATCAGTTTTAGATCCAGATTGACCTAATGCTTAGTTTATTCCTGTTTAGGTTTGCTTGTGACATTCTAGAATCTTGTGTGGTTATCATTTGTGATAGCTTGTGTTGATAGGTGTCTTCAACAATGCCCTAATAATATTTCCAAAATCTGAACAGAGAAACAAATTATGCCTCCTCCTCTACTGTGAGTTTTATTATAATTGTATTGTAATATAATGTAACATAGCTAATGGTATTATGAATAGCTTGGTCTCCTACTAGGCTAAAAGATTAGGTGACCTTCTTCCTTGCCCATTGCTGCACTAGTATTTAGCAAATTTCCCTGGGATGGAGCTGTAAAATTACTCTCCTGATCAGCAGGGGGTCTGTGGGTTATTATTGGAATGATGGCAATTACAGTCATTCAAAAAGTATTCAGACCCTCTTCATTTTTGTCAGTTTTGTTATGCTACAGCCTGATTCCTCACTTGTTGAATTTAATTTTGTTCCTCATTAATCTACACTCAATACCCAATAATGAAAACAGAATTTTAGAAATGTTTATACATTTATTAAAAACAAATAAACAGATATATCACATTGATATATGTAAGTATTCAGATCTTTGCAACAACACATGAAATTTAGCTTTGGTGCCTTCCATTTCTCTTGATCATTGCTCACATGTTTCTATACGTTGATTGGAGTCAATCTGTAGTAAATTGATTGGGCATGATTTGGAAAGGCACACAACTCTCTATAGAAAGCCTCACAGCTGACAATGCATACTTTAGCAGAAAGAAAGCCATGAGGTCAAAGGAACTACCTGCAAAACTCAAGAGATAGGATTATTGCAAGGCACAGCTCTGGAGAAAGCTACAATAAAATTTTGGCTGCATTGAAAGTTCCTAAGAGCACAGTGGCATCCATAATTCTCAAATGGATAAAGTTTGGCACAACCAAGACTCTTCCAAGAGCTGGTTGCCCAGTCAAACTGAGCAATTGAAAGAAGGGCCTTAGTAAGAGAGGTGACCAAGAACCCAATGGTTATTCTGACTGAGCTCCAGCACTCCTGCGGGGAGATGGGACAGAGTTCCAGAAGGACAGCCACCACTGCAGCCTTCCACTGATCTGGGCTTTATGACAGAGTGGCTGGACTGTAGCCTCTCCTCAGTGCAAAAAACATGAAAGTCTGCTTGGTGTTTGCAAAAAAACACTTGAAGGATTCTCAGACAGTGAGGAACAGGATTCTCTGGTATGATGAACTAAGATTGAACTTTTTGGCCTCAATTCTAAACATCATGCCTGGAGGAAACCAGGCACCATTCATCACCTACCCAATACCATCCCAACAGTGAAGCATGATGGTGGTAGCATCATGCTATAGGAGTGTATTTCAGCAGCAGGGAGTGAGATATTTGTTGAGAAAAAGCTGAATAGAACAAAGTACAGGGATATCCTCAATGAAAACCTGTTCCACAACACTCAGGACCTCAGAGTGAGCCAAATGTTCACTTTCCAGCATGACAACGATCCTAAGCACACAGCCAAGATATCACAGGAGTGGATTAGAGACAACTCTGTGAATGTCCTAGAGTGGCCCAGCCAAAGCCCTGACTTGAACCTTACTGAACATCTCTGGAGGGATCTGAAAATGGCTGTCCATTGACAGTTGCTATCACACCTGACTGAGCTTGAGAGGATTTGCAAGGACGACTGGCAGAAAATCTCCTAATCCAGGTGTGCAAATTTTCGTGTCATACCCAAAAAGTCTTGAGGCTGTAATTGCTGTCAACAGTACTTCAACAGAGTACTGAGTGAAGGATCCGAATACTTATGCCAACGTGATGTTTCAGGTTTTTTTTTTCTCTTTAATAAATTTACAGACATTTCTAAAATTCTGTTTTCACTCAGTCATTATGGGATACTGAGTGTAGATTAATGAGAAAATAATGAATTTCAATAACTGTAGAATCAGGCTGTAGCATAACAAAATGGACAAAAGTGAAGGGGTTTGAATACTTTCTGAATGCATTGTATACAAAAAAGGATGGGACAAACTTTTTGCTTAGGTTGGGCAGCTTAAGGGTGGGTATAGGAGCAGGAAACATCTGGGAACAACTCACATTTCTACTTTTAAAGTCCAAAGTTCATATTTCCAAAATGATTGAAAATGGAGCCACTGAGATTCAAGGACAAAATTTTAGGTTATTTATTTAAGGCCAGCAGCTCAGATATTTCTTATTTTTGACAAGACACCCCCCCAAAATAACATAGAAATGTCAAGTTTCTGAACAAAATTCTAGTGGCCCAGCCTCTGGGTGCAGAGGGTTTACATGTGAATTATTTTAATAGTTAATTCACTGAAAACCTAGAGATGGAAGAAGCCTTGTAGAATATAAGCAATAATAGGTGCACCTAGGTTTTCTCAAATAAAATAAGACAAGAAGTATCTTAATTATATGTTTATTAGATTTATAGTTTGAATTATTTCCATAAGGTTGCATTGACCTACACAGGGATTTTATTTCATTTTATCCCCACAAACCTATGAAGGAATTATTTATGAGAGAATGATTGGCTGAAAGTCATCCAAGGAATTTTTACTATTAAAATTGGTCTGGAACCTGGGTTTCCTTAGCCCTACTCCAATATCTTTTGAAGTGAGAACAGACTTTATTGACAAATAATATTTATGAGGTGTTTCATATTGAAGATACTAACTAGAATTGTGTATGCATTTCTGCCACATCATTTTATGGTATCGTATGGCATCTACTTCACATGCTTTGAAGCACATTTTCAATTTGAGTCTGAAGTAATTCATTTCCCTAATAACTACAGATAGTTAGAGAAATATGAACATCCTAGTTTGAAATTTCTTTGGAATAATGGTTCTCAGTATGTAGAATAAACTGGATTCGTTGGAAGTTTTCTTTCTTCTGTTTTTAGTTCTGTCAGACTTGTTTGTTTAGATCTGCAAAAGCAAAATGAAGCCATTTATTTACTTGATGAATTTCCCTTGATTCTTTAGTTTTCAGTAGAGAATGTTGCATTCCAAATTTGGTTCTTATTTGTTGTCAGGCACGCACTGTATTTGTAAATGTGGATGATACTTCTGCTACTTTTAAAACCTGATAATAAATTGTTTGTATCGTGTTTTCCCGAAAAAATCTGTTTTCCCGAAAATAAGATGGTCTTATTTTCTTTTGACCCTGAAATAAGCGCTTGACCTTATTTTTGGGGAGGCTTATTATTCTTATTATTTTTGAGGTGCAGGAGGTGGTGAGCGTGGTCACCTCCTGGCTGCTGCTATGTTGTAATATTTTCGGGGAGGGCTTGTTTTCAGGGGAGGGCTTATTTTAGTGCATGCGCCCAAAAGCCCGATTGGGCTTATTATCTGGGGTGGTCTGATTTTTGGTGAAACAGGGTACTACCTACCCCAAAATAAGCCCCAGCCTGTTTTATATGCACATGCCTAATATAAGCCCTCCCGCAAAAGTAAGGTGGATGTGGCCAGCATAGGAGGCGGCGAGTGCATGCGGGCCAACACTGGCAGCAGCCGCAGCCCGCACAGCACAGTTGAGTTGAGTACCTGTGCAAGCAGCAGGCAGAGGTGTGGGGGGGAAGCAGGCAATTTGAACGCACTGCATGGGCCGCAGGAAAGCCAAGAGGTGGTGGACAGAAGCAGTGGCCGGCTGGGGAGGCTCGTCTTTGCATGGCGATAGCAGCAGCAGACAGAGACAGGCTGGGGGGAGGCAGGTGATCCAGATGCGCTGTGGGAAAGCTAAATGGCGGTGGTCTGGAGCATCAGGCAGCCATGGGAGGCTCATCTTCACGCAGCAACACTGGCAGTAGGCAGATACAGAGATGCGGGTGGGAGGTAGGTGATCTGGCCACGCAGGACTTGGGAAAGCCAAGTGGCAATGGGCTGGAGCAACGGCCAGCTGTGGGAGGATCATCTTTGCGCGGTGATACTGGAAGCAGGCAAAGGCGTGGGGGGGGGGGAAGGCAGGCGATCTGGACACATAGGCCATGGGAAAGCCGAGCGGCGGTGGGATGGAGTGACAGGCAGCTGCAGGAGGCTCATCTTCGCGTCTCTTGGCTTGCCTAGAGCCCACATTGTGCACCAGGAGTGCTTGCCTTCTGCTCTATGCATTTCAATTTGTGCGCCGACTAAGGAACTGGCAGGTTGCTGCTGGATACTGAAAGTCCCTGTGGACTTGCCGGCTCTTGTGTGTGCGCGAGGGGGGGGCATCCGGGCTGATCCTCCTGAAATCGTGTTTCCCCAAAAATAAACCCTAATTATTTCAAACATATAAATCTATAAGAGAATGATTAAAGAACATTTTGAACCAGCAATGTGAGAGGCTCATCACTAATTACAGGAAGCATTTCATTGAATCCAAGGAAGTGATTACTTTTTCATGCTGGCATATCATTGTTTGATTCATGATTGTGAAATTTATGAAACAAAAACAAAGTGTTAGTGTTATTTGTAGCTCACTCCGTCCTCCTTTACATAGCAGTAGGACCATGAGAAGCCCAGGTAATATTTTGATGAAAAGAGGTGCAAAAATCCAGAAGGGGATAAGTATTTTTTTCATATCCTAGTGAAGTGGTAGAACATGTTGTTGATGAAGTTCTAATAAATAGGTTCTGTCTGGGGAGGAAATAAGAGCAATAAAGGAATGTTACTGTGTAGGGAGCCGAAATCCACAGAGCTTAATGGAACAGTACTCATAAATACGATGAAGAAATTGATCCTGCACGTGTTTGATTAAATTGTAGAGCAGATTCTTCACTTGTTTGATACATCTCATTTTCATCTTTCTGTCCCCTTTGTTGATTTCTCCCTACCTGAATTTCTTGAATTCCTTGTCCTGAAATTGATTTGAACATGAATTATTTTCATTTTGATGATTTGACTGTTTCTGTTGTGATTTATCGTGTTTTTTTCTTCCTTTTCCCAATCCAGTTATTGTGATCACTCTAAGCCCTGCTCCCGCTCCATCCCAACGTGCAGGTACCAGAACTTTTTATCATCGCAGCTTGGATTTCTTGCATCATTTATCTAATGCTTCTTTCAACTGCATAGAATTGCCACTTTTCTGCTTCTGTTCCAAATGTGTGTCTGACCCTGCTTCTTTCCCACTGTGGTATTTTTCCTTTACTACCTTTTATCTAGCCCTAACTCATCCTGACTGGCTAGACAAAGTGATGCATCAAGCCATGCATGAAAACGTGTTTGATTGTCCACAGCTGCATTTAGTTGCTTAGCACCTTCCTTTACTGATTATGTCAAAGCACTTTATGAAAACAGGTAATATTTAAATTATGTGCATTTTGGATCATGTCTTACCAATCTTCTTTCTTAATCCTTGCCAAATGTCTCTGATGGAAAACAGCAGAAATACAGATACAGTGTATGTTAATATTTGGGGTAGAAAAAGCCACTACCTATAGGAAAACTAAGTAAGACTTTTCTAGTGTAAGTGCAATTGTCTCAAAGGGAGAACATAGTAGCAAACTGTCATTGCTGTTGAGTTTGCTTAAGGGCAGAAAATCAAGATTGTATTTTTGATTAACCGCAACTCTAGCCAAGATTTAAAATCGGAGCAGAGTATGCGAACCTTGGAACTTGACAGAATGTAAATTGCTTTAAGATTTCTAGGACAAGTTGAAGAAATCTGAGCTGAACAGTAGGCAGTATCTATAGCAATATATGAATGAGTTGTGCTTTTGGTATTGCCATTTGCATTATCTTTGAAGGACTGACTTTCTCACAACCTGTGGCAACAACTACAAATAGTTTCCCAGATTGATTCGTGTCCAAATATTCCTTGATCCCAAACATTTAGTCCCAAGAATTTTGAGAACACTCTTTGGACTTGCCTTCCCCAGTCCAATGCTTTCCAGGTGGTTCTGAATTCAAGTGTCAGGCTACGAATTATGAAATTTGCAATCTAATACATCTGGATAAAGATGGAAGTTGGGATGGGAGGTTTTAAGTGGAAATGATCCTCGCTTAACAAAAACAACACCTTTAGAAAGCAGGCATGCATGCAATGCTACCTGCACAAACAATATTTCAGAATTTCAAAAGATGAAATTGAAACTATTTTATTGGCAAAGAACTTTTTAATAGAGTTAATGAAACTGAAGATTTCAGGCCGTACTTACATAACTACAGCAGAAATTAGTAGTTGTTCTGAAGCAGAAATTAAAATCCAGTTTTTATTCATAGGCTTTCTGTGGTTTTGTATGTTGGTAGAATGTTCTACACCAGGGGTGTCAAACTTGCAGCCTGTGGGCTGTGGCCCACCCACAGTTTACCGAAGGGAAAGATGCAATATGTCACTTGACGACAATGTGATGCCGCGAATTTGATACCCCTGTTCTACACAAAGAACTACCCTTATTTGTTTTGTTTTCAGATTGACATTGTACTTTTAACAATGTTACAGTTGTGGTACCTTTTATTGAAAGTCCTGAGTTTACTTGTTCCTGCATTCCCTTATGTCCAAAGGACATACTTTGGGCAATTACATTGTAAATGTTCAGCTATTCATCTTGATTCAACTAGTCTTGCCAAATATTATCTTTGGTGTATGTAAAAGAACTTCTTCATTGTCTGCCTTGAGCTATTGTAGCTATGAATTGTGACTTAATTACTGTGGTTTTTCCTACCTGAAATGTAGCAGTCTTGCAGTGCTGAAAATACAGAAAGACTAGCATGTTTTGTCTTGGGGAAGCTTGCTTACTAATGCTTGGAAGCCCATCAGGCTGGGAATGTGTTTAAATAGATTATCATCCAGGCCTTCTCAATCTTGCTCTTACCTATGCCATTTCTTTTTTGCTTTGCCAGCTGCTCTTTGCAGATATAATCCAGCAAATTTTAAAAACTCTTTGAATTGTGAAATAGATAATATATTTACTATTTTTCTGTAGGAGCTTATTTTTATAAAAGTATTAATGCAGAATAAGAGAAAAAAGGTAATATTTCTTAAACACAATGCAAAGCTAGCCTTCCATATTGATGTCATGGTGTACAATTAAAATTTTAACATTTAAATAATATTATGTAACAGTAGGAAAAAAATGGAACAATGAACATATAAATTAGTTTGCATAGTTCAAATTTCTTCATTCAGATTAGTTTCCAAAACAGGATTCCTGGTTGTAAAATTCTTTCCCAAATGTAGAAAGAGAAGTTCTAGAGTTCTCTGCACCATTGAAAGAGAATGAGTGGCCTTCAAACTTTGTAATTTCAACTTTGCTTCATTACAAAAAAAAAAAAAGTCATGCTCATTTCTTTTATCATCCTTTTTATTTCAAAGCCATTGATATATATGTGAGTGTGAAATGCATCTTTTAATCACCCCATCTCCAACAATTAGTTGAATCCAAATTCTTCCTAACTATGCAAGTTCACTGTCCATAAAAGATGGTTTTGTTGAATTGTATTTTTAAAGCCATATAAATGTGATATGAATGTATGTTCATGAACCAAACACTTTTGACCCTTTGACCCTCTCTCTACATATATAAGTCTACATGTGCACTTGATTGGCTTAGAAACATTGTGGTTATCTAAAATAGATGTACTCAGGCGATTAAGTTCTGCCTAAGCCTAATTGTACTATTTGAGCAGCTTGTTGCAAGGTAGGTTCTTCTAACTTGAAGCTTCACCCCAGGTCAGGTAAAACCCAAATTCCTTGTTAGTTTCAGGTTTTGAACTCCTTTTATTTTAACCATTTATTATTTTATTTATTGAAATACTTGATTTCCATTTTTTCCTAATTATGGGTGGGTGGAGAGACTTCATTAAAAAATACAACAACTTGTTATTGCAGAAAAATGTTGAAACTGTAATGGCCTGTTCTACACCTCCCAAAGTAAAGGCAAAGAGTATCTTGTCAGTGAATTAATTTGCAAGCAGATTGGTAGGGAAGGAAATCTTGCTTTTACCACTAGGTGGAACTGGCAGAATCACATTCGTTTTATCTCAAATATATTGCTAATCATTATCTTTACATTTGAACCTGGATTATCATATATAGGAAATCATACTTGAAATAACATAGTTCTAAAATTAGCCTTTCTTAATAGAGGATTGAATGAAGCAAACTGTATTTCTTATTTATAAAGGTATTAGCTCTTTGAGGCTTGATTGGATTACTTCTGCTTTGGATAAATACATCTTAATGAAACAGGTACAAGAAAACATTTATTTGGATCCTTTTATTATATTATTCTATCCCTACTTTTATAGAAATACATTTGGGGCAAATTTGGCCAACTATGAAAAGTAAACAGGTTTACACCTAATTAGCACTCAGATGGAAGATAATTGAGAAATGGTAGTAGGCTGCTGCACTTTATTGCCGAGAAAACTATATTGTGAGAAATTTGTAGTCTCACCAAGAGCTGAGTTTCATTAAAATAAGGTTTTAAGTTTGTTTATGCAGAATATTGTTACCCGAATACCAAAGGAATCAATAAGTATAGTGAATAGCATTTTTTTTTGGATTAAAAATGTGAATTTTCTCTATTTCTGATACACTTATAAGTTGATGTCAGACATTTTTTTCAGTAGTCATTTTTTAAAATACTGGTTATTAAAAGTCTAAAATAAGATCTTGGTCCAAGCTGTTCTGGTGGTACTGCCAATATTCTGGTGGTATTGCCAATGCTGTAAATTAGTAATGGAATAAAGATAGTTCTTAACTTATGACCATAATTCGAATTGGTACGTTCATTGTTAAACAGTGTGGTTGGTAAATGAAGTATCATGTGACTGCATCAAATTTTACTATCTTTTTTTGCCATGGTTGTTAAGCAAATCATGCTTGTTAAGTGAGATACCACCTACAGTTGCGAACAGTTTGTGACCTTCTCTACTGGCTTCTCCAATGACTTTGCTTGTCGGAAGCTGGTGATCACCTGATTACGGGACATTGCAACTGCTGTAAATGCAACCTGGTTACCAGCCACCTGTATTAGGATCAAGTGGCCATGGAGATGCTGTGATGATCATAAATGTGAGGACTGATTATAAGTCACTTTTTCAGTGCTGTTGTAACTTCAAACAGTTGTTAAATGAATGGATGTAAGTTGAGGATTGACTGTATGGATTTTAGTTATCTGCAGACAAATATAACATTTTGATATAGAGTTATTGCTCTTTGAACTACAAAATGATATATTAAAATATTAATAGTTATACGTCTTTTTATCTGTGACTACTTTCATTTATTGTATCAAATAGCAATTGCTGATTGTTAATTGCATTCCATACATGCATTCCAAAAAAGAATAGGGCAGGAAAACTGAATGGTTTGAATTTGTGGTATTAGCATAAAGGTAGGAAGGCTACTTTTGCTTAGCAAAATTGCTTTTTAGAAATGTAAACAGGCATAAATAGAAGGTTTGTTAGAACTCTGTCTGTAATGTTCTTCAGAACGATCATATATGTAGTCCTAGACTTGTGGTCGCAGTTGGGACAGAACTTCGGTTGCTAAGTGATGTGTTCATTTAAGTGATTTGTTCTGATTTTAGGAGATTTTTGCCATGGTTGTTAAGTGAATTATGTGGTGGTTAAGCAAATCCAGTTTCCCCCATTGACTTTGCTTGTTGGAAATCCCTGGGAAGGTAAAACAAAATGACAATCATGTGACCCCATGACACTGCAGTTGTCGTAAGCACTTACTGGTTGGCAAGTACCCAAACTTTGATCATGTGACTATGGGATGCTGTGACAGTTGTAAGTGTAAGGATTGGTCATAAGTAACATTTTTCAGTGTTTTGTAAATTTGATCAGTTGTTAAATGGTTGTAAGTCAAGGACTACCTGTACACATTTTTGTTATCTGCAGTAAGTAATTTGTTTTAGGAGAACAGACAGAATTTGCATTTAGGGAAGACAGCAGGAAAAGTACAGTATTTTAGGAATTTTGGGATAAAAGTGAAGAAACAAGATGTAGTAGAGGTACAAACATTTATAAAGTTGTTTTGTTTTGTAATTTTGGCTGTTAACAATTTCATTATCATTCAAATACGGGGCTACTTTTCACATTGTACCTTTATTCAGATGCTATTCGATTTTTGCTTAGAGAGACATTTAGATCACGACACTGACTAATTCTATAATTTTAAATAATCTATAACAGAGTCATAAGCTGTTTCCAAAATTATCTTTGAAAAAATATATTATAATATTTATCTAATTCAGCTCACATAAATCCATACAAAAGAAATTGCAGAGTAAATTCCAAGTTCAACACCGTTCTAAGATATTGGATGTTTTCCATTTCTGTTTTTTTGTATAGTGATTATCTTAAAATTTTTCATGTTTTATCAAGATTTTCAATAGTAAAATGGCATTAGAAAGGGTGCCATCTGAAAGCATGCCCTGGGTCACCAGAGCAAATTCAGTGCAGTCATGAGTTATTGACCAATTTGCTTGAGGAATTCAACATTATACACTTCAGAGCATATTTTTCATGGAAGGACCCGGCTTTTCTTGTTTTCTACTAGTAACCTATTTTCCCTGTAATACTCAGTGAACAATAAAATGTTTATCTTTGCAGAAACCTACAAGGAAATGGAAATTATACACCAGTAATTAATTTATATTGTCCTGATTTTCAGAATTTCTTCATTTTTATCACTACATTCATAGTTCACTGTTTCCACAAAGGATAACAGCTGGTCCTTATAAAAATTATCCCATCACAGTGTCCTTGAAATGCAAATGTTGAGGGAAGTAACAGATCACAATTTTGGCTAGAGGTGAGAATAAAATTAAGCCTATGCTTAATATTTCCTGTAGCCTTATATTTATTTTAAATAAATATTGATGGTGGGATAATGAACTACGCAACAAACTGGCAAGAAGGAGAGGAATTTTTCAACTTATAAGAATAATTATCTCTACATAGGAATGCCTACAAACTTTGTTTATAGAAAGGCAGATAATTCCGCAGCCTTCATCTCATTTTGAAAAGTTATCAATTTATATTCTCTATGTAAGTGATTAGTCTTCTCCTCAGATATGCTTTTTTTTAGAGCATTTAATTTTGCAGTCAGAGCTTGGTACTGTAATGAAACACTATGATTGTAAGCTGCCCAGAGTTACCTTAAGGGAAGATGGGTGGCCAATAAATTTTATAAACCAACCAACCAGCAAACGAATCTTAAGTACCAGGAAAGACCAGGTAAAAATCTTTGTCTCTAAATGTAGCAATAGGCACAGTTTGTGGAGCTTATTTTTATTTAATTCTAAATGTTCATAAGTACCATGGATGCCAAGTATGCCAGTGGTAGTTGGTCATTGCAAGTTCATTTTGGTAATCTGATGGCGATCAGTCTCAGGCATAAGTATAATTTTAAGTGAGCCCCAAACTTTGAGACAATGTCTTAAAGTATCATCTTCAGAAATATTAAAAAAACTTCAAAAGCATTTATCCCATGAGTGATGAATAATGGTTTTAATAATGATGATGACGGTGATGAAGATGATAATGATATGGTAATAATTATATGGGAACTATGTTACTGTATTGCAAAATGTTGAAAACCCATAGATTTTCCTGTACACCGCTTGGAGAGTCCAAGCAATGGTTAATTCAGTCTGCTTGCCCTTAGGACTGAGGAACTTTTTTTCCTTTAGCCACACCTCCTGGTGTAGTCACTCCCCAGAATTATTCCTCAGTCAGCCCGAATCGGATGCAATTAGCTTGAGCTCCTAGCTGAATTAATCCTTTTTTTGGCTTGGACTCTCTATTTTTACTTTTCTTTTTTCCTAAAATCTCCCCTATTATTGTGTGCCTTTTTCCTTCTTCATTGCTGCATTTTCTCCAGCAGATTCTTCGTTCTTGAAGGCCAGGAGGTAAGTCGGAAGGTGGGGGGGTGTGCTCCTCAGCCGATCCGAAAGGGACGGCTTTGGAGGCCTGCCGCTTGTCTTTTAAAACGACGCGGCTGCAGCGGCGAGGTCCAGGGATCCCCAGGCCCCTCGTTTTTTATTTTAGATGAGTTTTTTTCGTTTCCCCGGCCTGCTAGAGGACCTCTGCCGCAGGGAGGAGTGAGCGATGGTCGCCATCGAGGCGCGATCACTCCTCCAGTCTACCTCTGCCCCCACGCTGTTGCGGCGGCCATTTTTAGGCGCGAAAAGTTCACGCTCTTTTCTAGCCGCCATTGCGCTTCAGCCACGCTATGCAGGAGACTGCTGGAGGTGGCGGGGCCTGGCAAGGGCCTCCAGGCCGGACCCACCAGCCTCCATTTTCCTATTTTTGCGAGCGGTGCTGGTTCCTGGGCCATGCAACGGTCACCATACCGGCCCAGGGAGGAGACCTCTGTAAGGTGCAGGCCAAATCTATTTTTTCGCTTAGTCATTCTCCTCCCTGTTTCTCCTGCGGGGCCTTGCACCCGGGTGCAGGCCCCGATCCTACTCCTGGGCCATCCGACTGGTTTTTTAGGCAGGGGCTTTGTATTTTTGTTGGATACTTTCATATCTCAAGTGAATTTTACTCAATTCAATTATTAATCCTTGCATTTTTTTCTTTTCCCCCCTGCAGCAGACCAGTGTCGCTTCTACTTCTACTGCCTTGTCATAGCATTGCACCATCTTGTGTGGTCATTGACTATGGACCTGCCCAGTCCCCCTGATTCCCAAGACACTAGGTCTGGCCTCTCCCAGGCCCCTAGCAAGGGTTCCTCCTCGTCGGGGAGTGGGGGTGCGGGCAAGAGTGGTGGTGGGGGATCTGGGAAACATTGTTCCAGAACCCCATCAGTGGCAGAGGCCAAAGATGCTGAAAGGCGCCAGCGGGCCCTTGACAAGCAGTTTGAAAAGGCCAGACGCCAGGCAGGCAGGGAGCCATCCCATTCTGGATTTTCCCCTTCTAGGGAAGATCTCCAAAGGGTCCTTTCCGAGGAAGTGGAGTCCCAGGACCTATCCCCTAATAGGTCACTCGCAGAGCCGGCTTCCCCAGCTCCCTCCTGGGCCTGCGAACAAGCCCCTCTCCCTGGGGATGCTAGCTTAGACGACATGCCAGGGGAGGCTCACCCTCCTCTTGAGGAGGCCCTAGATCCCGATTCGGATCAAGATGAGCTCCCTCCCCGCATGCTGGAGCTGATGGCACGCGCCATTGCTAAGGGCATTACCGAGGCCATGAAATTTAAGGATCCTCCTGCAGTGGCCCCTAAGGGTTCCGGATCCGGCCAGGTCGCTCCCCCTCCATCTAAGCGAGCTCGCCACCCCTCCCTGGAATCTTCTGTGGTCAGTGAGGCCTCGGCCATTGAGGACCCTGACCCAGAGGCCCTAGGTTTATTAGACGATGAGGACCTCCCTCCCGAGGCCCCTGCCTTTGCAGGCCTATTTAAACCCGGCCTCTTCAAATCAATCCTCCATAAGGTCAAGGCTAACACCAGGGTGGGGATCAAGCCCAAACCGGCCGCACCTATGGCGGATTCGACCCCAGTCAACCCCAACGCGGTCATGTTTGACGTGCCCACCCCTCAACAGGAGTTAGTTCCCGTTCCTGGGTTATTCCTCGATCTCATCCAGCGCCAGTGGGCTCAGCCAGCCACGCAGTCCTCTCCCAGCGGAGTGGACAAAAAGCTATATACTATGAAGCCGGCACTGGAGGACCTTCTGGCCCTACCTGCTGTCGACCCGCCCATAGCTGCCCTCACCTCTAACTCCTCCCTACCGGCCGACCTCCTGGAAGGCCTCAAGGCGGAGGACAAGAAGGCGGAGAAGGCGTGCCACAAGACCCACCTTGCGGCCGCCTGAGCCATTAGGGCTTCTTTGTCTGCGTCCTTCTTCAACAGGGCCTCCATGATTTGGCTGCGCGAGCTTCTAGCTAAGTTCCCGGCAGGAGACGTCCGTCTCCACCAGGATGTGTCTAAGATAATTGCGGCCTCTCAATACGCTGCTGACGCATCCGTCAACGCCACCAAATTTGTCTCCAGGGCCCTGGGGTCCAATATCACCTCTCGCCGTCTCATTTGGCTCCGGCATTGGCAGGCGGACCAGAAAAATAAGTGGAAATTGGCCTCTGCCCCCTTCAAGGGGTCTAAATTGTTTGACGAGTCCCTGGACCCTCTCCTCATAGAGTCCAAAGACAAGAGGAAGGTCCTTCCTTCTCTTAACAAGAAACAGGACCGCAAGGCTGCCCCCTATCCCAGGAGGCAGTCCTTTCGAGCCTCCGAGCCTTCCGCTTCCACCTCCTCCTTCTCTCCCCACAATTGGTCTTTCGGACAGCAGGGGGACAGATCCCAGGACAGGCCGGCCTTTCGAGACAGGAACAGGCAGCAGTCCGGCTTCCGCAAGTATAACCGCGGTGGGGCCTCCAACAGGGCGTTCCGTAAGTCCAAGTGACTGCCCGAACTCAGCGCCCATAGGGGGTCGGCTCCAACTATTTGCCTCCCATTGGGCCCAGACCACCGAGGACGCTTGGGTCCTCCAGTTAGTCAGGGAAGGCCTCTCCCTGGAATTTCTGTCCCTTCCTCCCCGGAATTTCATACGGTGTCCCACCCCATCCTGTCCCCAAAAGAGGGAACGTATGGACCAGGAGATCAGGCACCTTTTGGACATCAGGGCCGTGGAACCCGTCCCACGGGGCGAGGAGGGGAGGGGGTTTTACTCCATCCTCTTCCTGGTACCCAAGAGCTCGGGGGTGGGGTGGGGTGGAGGGCCATCTTGGACCTCAAGAGCCTAAACAGGCACATAGCCTATCGGAGGTTCAAGATGCAGTCCCTCCAGACCATTCTGGCGGGGATTCGCCAGGGAGATCTCCTCACCTCTATAGATTTAAAAGAGGCATATCTCCATATCCCTATCCGTCCCCAGCACAGGAGGTTCCTGCGCTTCTTTTACGCCGGTCGCCACTTCCAATACAGAGCCCTTCCATTCGGCCTCTCGTCCGCTCCTCGGACGTTTACCAAAGTTCTGGCGGTGGTGGCGGCTCAGCTAAGACGCAGGCCCGTAAGGCTCCAGTGCTACCTGGATGACATCCTTATCCAGTCGTCGTCCAGGCAGCAGGCCTTGCGGGATCTTCAGATCACCATGAGGTCCCTAAGAAATCACGGCTTCTCTCTAAACATAGAGAAGAGCCACCTCATTCCAACCACCAGACTGGTCCACCTGGGGGCGGTGATAGATACCAACTTGTGCAGGGTTTCCCTCTCCTAGGACAGGTTGGAAGGTCTAAGGTCCATGACCCACAAGGTGATGCACTTGAGGCAAGCTCCAGTGGTCCTTCTGTCGCAGCTGCTGGGGAAGATGATTTCCTGCATCTCCATCGTCCCGTGGGCCCGTCTACACTCCAGGGCGCTGCAGTGGCTGCTGCTACCACATCAGAGGGCCTCCAGGAGCAACTCGACCATGCTGATCCGCGTCCCACCGGAGGTGAAGAGGTCCCTCCGTTGGTGGGTGTCTCCGGCGACCCTCAAGGGCCACCTCTTCAAGGAGCCCAAAAGGCTGATCATCACCACAGATGCCAGCCTCACTGGCTGGGGGGCCCATATGGGTCACCTGGTAGTACAAGGCAAGTGGTCCCAAGTAGAAGCCAGCTACAGCATCAACCTGCTGGAGCTGCGAGCCGCCCGACTGGCCCTATGCCACTTCCACCGATCTGTCCATCGACGCCATGTGCTCCTGATGACAGACAATGTGGCCACCAAGGCGCACATCAACCGCCAGGGTGGCACCAGGTCCAGAGCACTGATGAGGGAGGCGGAGTCCCTGGGCCGCTGGGTGGAGTCTCACCTGGAATCCCTCCGCTCCAACCACATCTCCGGAGTGGACAACACCCAGGCGGACTGGTTGAGCAGGGCAACCATAGATCCCGCGGAGTGGAAGCTGGACCCTCATCTGTTTCATCAGCTGTCCAGCAGATTCGGCGCCCCGGCAGTCGACCTCTTTGCGTCCAAAGGCAACGCGCAGCTCAGGCGCTTCTACACCTGGTTCTTCACCCCGGGGGCGGAAGGCACGGATGCCCTGCGTTGCAGGTGGCCCCGCAAGCTGCTGTATGCCTTTCCTCCTCTACCTCTCCTTCCTCAATTCATCGCCAAGGTCATCGCGGAAGGGGCAGAAGTCCTTCTAGTAGCTCCACACTGGCCCCGCAGGTCGTGGTTCGCCGACCTGGTTCACTTGTCGGTGTCCCCTCCGTGGCGCATTCCACCGGACCAGATCTCCCTCAGCCAGGGGGCCGTTGTTCATCCGGAGCCCCAGTGGCTTCAGTTGGCCGTCTGGCACTTGAGGGGGACCAACTGAAGGGCGAAGGTTTGTCAGACGAGGTGGTGAGTACCATTCAGGCGGCTAGACGTCCCTCTACCACGAGAATTTACGATGCGTCCTGGGCCGCCTTCGCAAAGTGGTGTGAGGAGCTGCACATCGAGCTGACGACCGCATCTGTTTCCCGAGTTCTAGATTTCCTGCAAGGAGGTCTCAACAAAGGTTTGGCTCCAAACACACTTCGGTGCCAAGTGGCGGCTCTGTCCACCGTCTGGTCAGGCGACCCTCTTTTACCTCTCAGCAAGATTCCGAGGGTGCGCCTCTTCCTCAAGGGAGCCTCTAATCTCCGTCCTCCCACTGTTCATCGCTACCCTACCTGGCAGCTGTCCGTGGTCCTGCGAGCTCTCTCCGCTCCACCCTTCGAGCCTCTCCGCACGGCGTCCCTTCGCCATTTGATGCTGAAGACAGCCTTCCTTGTCGCCATTACATCCGCTCGTCGGATTTCCGAACTGGCGGCCCTGTCTGTCCGCCAGGACCTGTGCGTCATCCACTCCGACCGAGTCATTTTGAGACTGGACCCGACCTTTATCCCAAAGATAAATTCGTGGTTCCACAGGGCGCAGGACATTGTCTTGCCTAATTTCTGCCCTCACCCGTCGCACCCGAGTGAGCGCTCCTGGCATTCTCTCAATGTTAGGAGGGCCTTGAAGGTTTACATTGCTCGGACTGCAGAGTTCCGGAAATCGGAAGCCCTCTTCCTTTCCTTCCAACCAGGTTCCTTGGGGAAGAAAGTTTCTTCATCCACGATTGGCAGGTGGCTTCGAGCCTGCATTACATCAGCCTATGAGTGCCAGTCCAAAGCTGTCCCGCGTGGCATCACCGCGCGCACTACTCAGAGCGCGGCCACCTCTGCGGCCTGGGCCACTCAGGCCTCCATACTAGACATCTGCAGGGCCGCTACGTGGTCCTCTCCATCACCCTTCGTGCGACACTACAAGTTGGACATTTTCGCCTCGGCTGAGGCGTCTTTTGGCAGGCGTGTGCTCCAGGCGGTTGTGTCAGAGACCGAATCCCGGGAGCCTTCTTCTGCCCACCCGGATGGACAATAACTTGGGTATGTCCCATTGCTTGGACTCTCCAAGCGGTGTACAGGAAAATGACCATTGGCTTACCTGAAGGGTCCTTTTCTGTACACCGCGGGAGAGTCCAACCCACCCTGGCTTTTATGCCGGGATTCGGGTTCTTCGTGTCAACAGAACATCATCTTGGACGCTTCGCTCCATCCTCACGTACTGACTTTATCTAATAATTCTGGGGAGTGACTACACCAGGAGGTGTGGCTAAAGGAAAAAAAGTTCCTCAGTCCTAAGGGCAAGCAGACTGAATTAACCATTGCTTGGACTCTCCCGCAGTGTACAGAAAAGTACCCTTCAGGTAAGCCAATGGTCATTTCCCACTCAAATTTATTTTGTTAACCTCAACGTTAATATTGATTCCCCCCACCCATTTGGGTGCATACATGTCACTCAGGATGGCTTTAATGTGACCTTATCTGGTATTTCAGAAATATCTGTTCTCCAGAGTGCCAACTGAAGAATCCAAGTATCGGTTGACTTCTACCTTTCTGCCCAGAGACTGTGTTGAAAAGTTTTAGCCACGACTCCCCTGCTTGTTCCGAGGCCCAGTTTTTCAACTCAGTCTTCCCCTAAAGAGACAAAAAACTTTGCCTTTGGTTCTTAACGGGCCAGAAGTTCTTCCAGACTTGGATTCTTCCATCGGTCACTCTCAGTGGACTTGCGAACAGCTAGGAACTTGTCTTTGGCTGGATTTTGAGGGAGCTAGGCTCCGATTCCTCGAGGGCTCCTCAACAATGAGATTTCAGCCATGGGTGAGTGCACTGGTCCCCCGGTCTGCCGGCACAACCGCCACCACCCTGAACTACTGGGCTTAGCCCTGCGGCTTTGTAGTCCCTACCTGTACTGGTTGGGGAATACTTCGTGAGGCAGTTTATCGTTTCCCGCTGAAAAGCGTGAGCCACAGGGGAGCGTGCTGATCACCATCACCACCAAAATTCCCCACAACGGCTCCGGAGTGATCTGTTTCTATGTGACTCAAAACCTTTATATTTTGTCATATTTTTATATTAAGTTAACTTATTTAAAGTAGCTATGTCCCATTATCCTAATGGTATTTCTTAATTTCTGATGTTGAAATTTACCCTTTCAAATATAGCAAATTATTTTTATGTGTTTTTAAAAAACAAATCTATTCAGCACAGGGATGAGCAATTGCTGTTTGTTGCCTCTTAATAGTTGCACGAAGAATGGCAAATTAGGGCAAATAACATGAATAGAAAAAAAATCTACACTTATGGAATAGGCATGTTGAGACTTAAATTCTTTTTGACAATCAGTAATCAATGGCCTTGGGTTTCTGTTACTTGTAATGTTGCAATCCTAAACATACTTACTTAAATGTATATCTTACTGAATTTATCAGTATTACCTTTGGAAAGATATATAGAGAATTACATTTGCAAGAAGTTGAACCTCACAGGTTTCTTATTTTATTACCTGCTTCTACTTTTGAAAGACATTTTATTCTAACAATGTGATTATTTTTGTGACATACATGTTTCATCGGAAGGATGTCAGAAAAACTGGCTTTTAGTCTGTCATCCGGAAATGGCATGGATTTAATTTTCCTTTTCTGGCTAGTTTTAGCACTATCATTTTTTGAGCTAACAGTTATTTAAAATCTCAGTAGCCCCTTCTTTGTTTACAGAAAGTCAACTATGATGACAATAATCTTGATTTGTGAAAAATGTGAAATGGGCAGTACGTCTGCTGTTGTTGTACATGATCTGACCATAATAATTCAAAGTAGGGCAGGTCTAAAAAGGCCATTGGAATTCTGTCACTTGACTAGCTATGCCAATTAAAATGTTTTTGATGCATGCCCTGTATCTGAGTCCCCAGTGCTTGCTTGCATGCTTGCTTTGCTATGCTTCCACTCTCCGTGTTATATCTGCTTATGCCCATCAATGTAACTTTCCTTCCCTTTTTGCATTTGTTTGTTTATGTTGTGTTCTATCCTCCCTCGCCATTGGTAATCTTTTCTTGAACTATACTGCAGTGAATGAATGACCTTTTCTTCAGCATGTTTTTCTCCTTTGCTGTGGATTTTGTTTTGACAGATCTGTTTGCATGATCAAACTTTGAGCAGCATGCTTCTCGGATTGAGACTGTGAGTGTACTGTCATTTAAGAAAGGGGTTTGTAGTTTTCGGATCTTTATAATGTTTGTCTGAATGCCAAGGGAAGTGAATAATAATAGAACAACATGGAAAATACCAGTTAGATTTGTTTGATTACGTTTCCACAGACATTAAAAATTTCTAGATTTTATGAATTATGTTCAGTGAGGGTCTAGAGTTATATTTTCCTCCCCATGATCTGTACATTATGCTTAGCAGCCTTTTGATTTTACTATGAGCATGCTATCTGATAAACAGACAAGAGGCAAACCTTCTGTTGCGTCCCAGAGGGTTTCAGTCCAGATAATTCAGTTGAAACTTTCTCATATGAATTGTATTTGCTAGATAGGCTTAGTCATGATTAACTCGGGTTTATTCAACATAGTTTTCTGGATTGATATTGTACATTGAATAATAACTTCATGAACTGTATTCACATTATATGCTGGGCTAAGATTGTGACTGATTGTGCTATGTGAACCTAAAAGTAATGTTTCAAAAATAAGACATGTAAGAAAACACACTTTAATCGAAAAACACACACACTTTATCACATATATCTTGAACTTGTAGCAACATTTAATTGTCTTTTTGAATGGAAAGGCTAAATTATAAATTGTTACTTATAGTATATTCTTTTCCATTTCAAAGTCTGATCTTGGTTCTATGAACCATTTTTTTTATGTTAAAAAGATAGAAGTAGTGAAGGTCAGTTACATTTCTACTATAATTTCATTTTTAGTGTAGTTACACCATCTAATTGGTTTTACCTCCATGTTAGACATTCATGGACAACAAATAATTGCTTACGAAGCAAATTGTTGCTTCTTAATGATAGACACCAGCCAAGTTCCCAGTTCCTTATGTTATTGAAAATATGTGAAAGGGAATCAAGGAAGAGATGACTTTCCAAAGCATTGATCCTCTTGAGTGGGCGGGGGGGGGGGAAGGAATATTGTCTCCACCACATTCTTTTTATACGTTTTCAACAGGATTTTTCAATTTCTTTCAATAAACCCCTCAAGACATAGATTACAAAAAAGAGAACAAAAATAATATCTGTAAAATTTTATGTGATGTGGTTTATATTCAGTAATATAGAGGCTATAGATCAGTGATGGCGAACAATTTCATTACTGAGTAGCCAAACTGGAACCTGTGCATGTGCGCATGTGTGCGTGCCTGGAGCACCAGAAATCTGAAGACCAGCTGGCCAGTGTGCAAGTGCTGCCGGACACCTGATCTTTTGGTTCTGGTGTGCGCATGCTCACCGGCCTGCTGGTCTTCATGTGCACCGGGAACCTGAAGACCAGGTGGCTGGTGCGTGCTTGCCAACTGGTTTTCCAGTTTCTGGCGCTCCAGCATGCGCGAAGACCAGCTGACCAACATGCATGCACGTGCCAGAAACCAGAAGAGCACCTGGCAATAGCGCACATGCCCACAGAGTGGGTTCTGCGTGCCACCTCTGGCACGCCTGCCTTAGGTTTGCCATCATGGCTATAAGTACTTATCTCTCTTTAGATCAAAAAAAAAAAAATCAATGTCTCTACATTTTCCTGATTGGGCTCTTCTCTTTCCTGATTTTTTCCCAACTCTGTTCTTTTTGAGATGTGGTGACTGGAACTTCCAATGTGCTCACATTGTAAAGTCATATAGGACTAACACAGTTGGGTTGCAGGCGGTACGCCCCGGTACAGGCGTGCTGGAGGCAGCCCGGAGAATTGGATACCGTTCTGGTACGGTGCTCTGGAGGGCCCACCCATCCACCTGAGCTCCTTACCTGTGTTTTAAGGTTTCTGCACTTCCGCACACACGCATGATGCGTACAGCGTCTGTGCAATGCTCCGTGGAGCAGCTGGAGCGTCACCGAGGCAATAAGGTACATGCGCGTGCGTTGCATGAGGATGCCGCTGGGCCCGTTCCAACCCTACCGGTTGGAACGGGATTTGAAACCCATCACTGGACTAACACTACATTGGCAGTATCATTTTCATTGAATATGAATAGGACTTTGAATGTTCAAATGAAGAAAGTGGAGATTTAAGTAATAAGCAGATGGTAAGTAAAAAAGGTAGCTAACTGAGAAGGTCAGAAGGGGCATGCCAAGAGCAAGATTTTAATATGCTTATCCTTTGGCATTTATCTTTTCATTTTTATTTTTCTGATGTTAAAGTAAAAGTTGTCTCGTGAATCTTAGTAGCATTCTGTTCCATTCGTTTATTTTCTTTATATTGACTTTTTAAATGTCAGGTTGTATCAATTCCATTGATAGAGATACATTTAGGTCTGTTAAGAGTTTTTGTATGTACAGACTGAGTCAATGGACAAGTTCCTGCAGTTTTTTGACAAGATTGCTTTCTTCCTGCGGCTGAGAAGAAGTGACTGGCCTCCCAAATGGCTTTGGGCCTAAGTCAGGACTAGAACTCACAGTCTCCTGGTTTCTATGACATCTTAATTTCTATATCAAACTGGCGGTAATATTGAGCTTAGATGTATTTATTTGTTTTCCAGGTATAAGGAACTCTCTCTAAATCAGGGGTGTCAGACTCACATCGTCACAGTGGCATCACATGATGTATCAGGACTTCCCCCCCCCCTTTGCTAAACTGAGCGTGGGTGTGGCCAGGGCGTGGCACATCCAGCCCGTGGGGCCAGGAGTTTGACAGCCCTGCTCTAAATGTTTTAGCCATTTTAGCCAGGGAAGATTTCTTTCTGGAGTTAAATGAAATTGAATTATAATTCCTCAGTCATTTTCTCCTAATTTATTAGCTTTTTGAAACACATGCAACAACTTCTTGCATAATAGCCCCAGCCATCTATTTCATATTTACTGTTTGTTTTTTTTAAAAAAATCTGGATCATTAAATAGATGGCTTCCCCAAGCAGTTGAAATTGTACTCTTAAATTATGTCTCTGTTACATTATTTCAAATTTTCTTTTCAGCTTTACTCCAAGTATTTTGTGGGTCAATTCATACGTGATAATGAAAAATGATTTATTCATTTATAATTTAGATTTCTGAGACTACCCCATTCAGTAGTGACTGGGCAGTATTACTCTGAATATGAAGATATCACAGCCTCGGAATTTATTTCTTAATCTGTAATATAGGGATAATACTTTACAGAACAGTGTAAAGTTTAAGGACATAATATATCTGGAAATGTTTTAGTAATACATGTCCTTTTTACTAGAGGTCTAGTGTTCTTACAAAAACGTTTGTAACAAACAGATTTTTAAAAAGAGAAAATAAATGGCATTGATTAATGCTATTGGTCAACCTTGCTATTTTTAATAGTTATGTTCTTGTTTGAAAGCCATTTATTTGCTTTAGCTTCTGTTGTTGAGATCTTGTTCAAGGGGCAGTTTGGAGCCATAGCCAGGAGAGATTTTATAGTTGTGGTATGTGCTAATTAAACGGCTCCTGAGTCAAGAGACTCTACTCACAGACACTTATGTCTTAATCATCTTCTGAATGAATACTGCAATGTGCTTTCCATGATCCTGTCCTGTCCTTGAAGAGCATCTGGAAGCTGCAGCAGGTGCAAGATGCAATGGTCTAGGCCAGCGGTTCTCAACCTGTGGGTTGCGACCCCTTTTGGGGTCGAACGACCGTTTCACAGGGGTCGCTGAGACCAGCGCATCTCTAAAGTTTAGACTCCACCTCGCGTTCCTTGAAATTCCCATGGATGGGCTCCGGAGTGACCGCGCAGAGCATCGCTGCGGCTCCATACCGTAAAAAACATAGGTGCGCGCACACACCCCGTACAGTTAGCCTTGGAGACTTCGTAATGGAAGAAAAGTGTTCCTGCGAAGGAGGAAGGGGGCTTAGGTTCTGCTCCGGGCTGTAATTGTGCAGGGCGTGTGCGCGGCTGTTTTCCACGCCGCTGCCAGGTACTTTTAACTATAACTAAATCCACAACCAGACCTGTCATCAACAGCTAAGCTCAGGAGCCCGAATTGGCTCAATGAAAACCTGCTTGCTAAAAGTACCATAAACCATGCACAAAGGAAAAGAGCAAAAAAAATGCAATGCAAGTAAACAATTTAAAAAATGATAGGACTTCCGGGTTTTTCCTTGAGCGTCGAAGGCAAGCTTTCTCTGAGCTTGTCAGATCATTAGGCTGTAGAGGTGTTTTTTTTAAGATCTTTAACGCCTTGGACGCTCGTAAATTCTTGGAATTTACGAGGGAGAGATTCAGCTGTTGGGTTGAGCCACTTGTAGCCCTCCGGAAGGATTTATAGCCTTTGGAGTGCGGCAAGGAATGCCCCCCCTCGCAGTTGTTGCATTCTCCGGTCTTTTGATGTCCTCCGCTAATGTGGAGCCAGACGCTGGGATCAGCCTCAACTTCTAACAACATCCCAGAAGGAAGAAAGACACTTGCAAGTAAGCTCTAAGTGGGGGGGAAAAAATCTTTTTTAAAAAAGAACGCTACTGCTGAATTTGAGAGGCGTGGGTTAAGAACAAAGGATTCAAAATGGCGCTGATTTATAGTTGAAAACCTAAAGAAAACGAAAGCTAACTGCTTGCTGATAGCTGGGGCGGCTGAAATAGCTATTAACAACTTTTAAGTCGGTTTGCATAACCTGACCTACTTGGAAGAGTATTTTGTGAGAAAGCTGGAAAGAACTGTCCTCCTTTTTTTCTGTTAATTATGGCAACGGATCAAGGGGCAGCTCCCCCAATGAATCTCCAGGACTTGAAGGACTTTATAGGCAAGGAACTTAAAGAGATTAAACAAATGGTCCAAGACACTATAAAAAGGTCCGATCAAATTGATAAAAATATGCAAACTATCGCAACGGGATTATCAGAGGTGGTTCTCAAGGTGGACAACAAAATTGATCAATTAGCTGTGGATTTGGAATCCAAAACAAAAGAAACAGATTTGAAATTTGTGGAAATGGAAGGGAATTTGCAAAGGATGGATAATGAAATTATTATGATACAATTTAGATCCATGGAGTTTGCTATCAGGCTTAGGGGCATAAGAGAGAACCCTAGAGAGGACTTAAGAAAACTTTGTGCAGATGCTTTGGCCACGTTTTTAAAAATGGAGGACCCCAGTGAGATTTCAGCTAAGATGGACAAAATTTACAGGGTAAATTCACGTATAGCAACACAAAGGCAACTACCAAGAGATGTTGTGATATATTTCAGAAATGATATTTTGCAGAAATCTCTTTACGCCGCCTTTCAAATAGATGGCCACA